>NC_057800.1:380864080-381170690 GCF_018294505.1 Triticum aestivum | reverse complement strand
GGGGGGGGGAGGGGTGGTGATTTCATCAACATGGCAGGGGGGCTCTTGGCCTTTCAGCAGCCTATAGGAGAAAAAAGAACTGCAATAGAAATAACCACACTCTCATTTGCCCCGCCAGCAGCCTCTTGAGCCCTAGCACTCAGATCCAATCTTGCCCTCTTCCTTTTGCAGCTCCTCCCACCTTCGATTCTCAGCTATGGCCGACACCCTCATGGGGCACTAGGGTGGTTCCCTTGTGACGGAGGGCACCATCCTGGAGCTGTGCAGCTCGGGGTACATCCCCATGGAGGTCTCCTTCCGTGTGCCTGACGCCAACCAGCATGTGCCAGCTCCCAAACCAGGGGAGAGGGTAGTCTTCATCCCTCACCTCCTCAAATATTTAGGGTTCCCATTGCACCCCTTCATGCGTGGGATAACGTTCTACCATGGGCTGGACTTCCACCACATGGCCCCGAACTCCATCCTCCACCTCGCCTCCTTCATCACGGTCTACGAGGCCTTCCTTCACCTCGAGCCACACTTTTTGGTTGAAGATCTTTGGAGTCAAGCTGAAGTCTAGCGGCTCCGATCTGGCGGAGTGCGGAGGGGCAATGATCAGCAAGAACCAAAAGGTCTACAAGTTGAAGGGCACTTTCATCTAGACTATCAAAGAGTGGCAGCGCGAGTGGTTTTACATCACTGAGCCGCTCGCCATCGGCCAAGCCAAAGTCCCGGCCTTTTCGGCCAAGCCCCCAAAGAAGCTCAAGTCCTATAAGAAGAAGGGCATCGCCTAGGGGAACCCAGGGGAGGTGGAGGCACTAATCAAGAAGATCATATGGTGGTCTATCGAGAAGAACCTCTAGCTAGCTGACGCAGTGAACGTCATGCTCCACCGCCGCATCCTCCCACTCCAACTTCGGGCCACCCCAATGTGGGAACACAAGGCCAAGGATGCCAAGCCCGTTCTCCACTTCTTCCGGTCCTCCTTGGCATGCATGTGGAAGCGGCAGTTCAAGCCATCCAAGGATGGATTTCCCTCGGAAGGGAGCAATCTAGGCTTCGAAGCTGGCCACGATGCTCCCGTGGTAATCCTCTATCACACAGTTTCATACTCTATGGTATTGATTTTGGATAATCAAGCGATTTTATGCTTGCAGAAGTGGATCACCAAGGCGCAGCAGACGCTGTGCCCTGTGCCACTGCCAGCGGGGGTGAGGACCCCCCCATCTCATGGCCCTCCTGGTCGAGGAGCCACATGTGGTGATCCCCAAGGGGTCGAAGCTCTAGAAGGGTAGGGCTAGTCTCCAGATCTGGGATACCTCAACCACCCGATATGAGGACACCCACGCCTCCTCCACCACGACGAAGATGTGGAGGAGGACGAGGGGGATGAGAACCCTTCCATCAAGGGGAAGAGAGTGGAATCTGAGGACGCTGAGGCCAAGGTACGGCCAGAAGGCACAAAGAGGCCACACAAGGCCTCCGCCGAGACTGCCGGCAAGCCGACCCTGTTTGGGAAGTTCACTTTCCTCGATAATTCGGACAATGATGATGATACCCTCGTGATGGCGAGGAAGAAGCCCGCAACTCGGAGGTACCTAATAGTTACTTCGTCCAGCTTTCATCAACTTTTTCATCAAGATATAATTTACATAAGTATTTTTGTTCAGTCCGCTGAAGGTATGCCTTAGCGGAGACTCCTCAAACGGGCCGCCACCCCCAGTGGGACACCCGACCCCACCTCTCCCCCTCTAGCTCAATAGGGGTTGGGGGAATCAATGTCTACTTTGGCCCCTCTTATTGACACGAAGGAGGTTGGAGGGTCGGTCGTCATGGCCGAGGTAGAAACCTCGGTCCAACATAACCAAGGGGACAAAGTACCCGAGGTCGTTGAAGAAGGGCTAGGCCAGACATCGGCCCAGCCGAAGTCGCCTCGGGTGCCAGCACCGCAGCTGGAGACCGTTGTGCCCAACACTTCGGTGCTGGGCTCTGAGATTCGGCCTGTCGGATCACGAGTTTCGGCAAAACCCTTAAGGTTCGAACACTGGGGTGCACGTGAAGATTTCCCCCCTACCGATCCACATCCTAGCTCGGCTAAGATCTTACAGATTAACTTGACGAACTCGCAACACAAGGGACACAAGATTTATACTGGTTCAGGCCACCATTGTGGTGTAATACCCTACTCTAGTGTGGTGGTGGTGGGTTGCCTCTTCAGCTGAGGATGAATAGTACATGGGGGAAGAACAACCTCCTAAGGTTGAGGTCTTCTTGTGCTTGGCGAACTTGTGTGTGTTATGGTCTTTCTCTCTTTTTGCCTCTAGCTACCGTTCCTTCTTCCGTCACCCCTAGCTATGGTGGTGGCTAGTCCTATTTATAGAGGCCCTGGTCCTCTTCCCAAATATTGAGCGGGAAGGGAGCCAACAACGGCCAATTTGAAAGGGGACAGCTAGTACAGCTTATCCTGACAAAAGTGGTCTTCGCCTGCAAAAGGCTCTGGTGGTGACCTCCGTCTTTCCGTCCTTCTGGTCTTGGTCTCGTTGCACCGATATGGAAACCTTTGCTTGATGCCTCGGTACTCCGCGCCTGCACTTGCCCCATTGGCACCAGAGAGGAAACAAGGAGGCTGTGCGCGCTGGCGCTCGTCTGGTATTGATCGTCATGGTCACGTCACTAGAACCTCACGAGGTTTGCCTGGCCTTGAACTCTCTGCCCCTCGCGAGCCAGCCTGGTGAGGCTGCTTCTGAGGAGGTCTTGTGTCATCCGCCTCATGAGGCTTGGCCCCTCGCGAGGGTCTCAAATGCCTTGTTGATGAAGATGGGCCGTACGTGCCCGCTCGCAGAGCCACGCCGTGGGCCACAAGCGGGCAAGTCTGGGGACCCCCGCTCCCAGAACACTAACAATGCCGCCTCTGTATCCTGCCCCAATGCAGGCTACTACGGGGTGGATCGAAGAGATGGAGGCAGCCTTAACGGGCTGCTCCCTTAAAGAAGAGCACCGCACGTTAATCAGCATGGTGCTGTTGTCGGATTTCGGGTTCCAGCAAAACCCTTGAGGTTCGAACACTAGGGTGCGCATGAAGATCTCTCCTCCCTCTTGCTCACGCCCTCACCGCAATCTCAAGGCTCAGCGCGTCGAACTCATGGAACAAAGGGACACAAGATTTATACTGGTTCAGGCCACCAATGTGGTGTAATACCCTACTCCAGTGTGGTGTGGTGGATTGCCTCTTGGGCTAAGGATGAACAGTTACAAGGGAAGAACAGCCCCCCTGAGGAGAGGTGCCCTTGTGCTTGGTGAGTTTGTGTGGTGGCCTTGGTGGAATGGATCCGGTCCAAGATGATCTCCGGTCCAAGATGAGATCTGGTCCAAGATGAGATGCCTCCCTACGATGGTGGCTAACCCTATATAGAGAGGCCCGGGCCCTCTTCCCAAATATTAGGCGGGAAGGAATCCCACAATGGCCAATTTGAAGGGGCACAACTAGTACAAGCTATCCTGACAAAAGATGGTCTTCACCTACCAAAGGGTCTGGTGGTCACGCTGTCATGGGCTCCACAGTGACCTCCGTCCTGTTGTCCTGCTGGTCTTGGTTTTGTTGCACCGATATTGAAACCTTTGACTGCTTCCTCGTGACTCCTCGACTGTGCTTGCCTCTTTAGCACCAAAGAGGAAACGAGGACACTACGTGTGCTGCTGCCCGCCTGGTGCCCACCTGGCCTTGGTCGTATTGGCTTACGTCAAAGGAACCTCGCGAGGTGCCCCTTGCCTTGATCTCTCCACCCCTCACGAGCCAGCCTGGTGAGGCCACCCCCGAGGAGGTCTTGCGTCATCCGCCTCACGAGGCTCGGCCCCTCATGAGGGTCTTGAGTGTTTGTTGGTGAAGATGGGCCGCATGGGGCCGCTGACGGAGCCGCGCCACGGGCTTCAGGCAGGCAAGTCTGGGGACCCCCATTCCTAGGACGCCGACAGTAGCCCCGGGCCCAATGCACGCTCAGACTTGGGCTTCAAGGCGAAGCCAAGAGGCAAGTGCGGAGAGCCATGGGCCCCAATAGCCTGCGGCCTCGGTTGACGTGTGGTGATTCATGGGACGCGAGCGTCTCCGCTTCCCCATGCTGCCTCGGCAACTGCCTGACTTGATGAGTCCCTGTTGCATGCAGAAAAGGGTCATTATTACCTGTGATCGTGGGGATCGTCGGTTGGCCTTCTCCCACTATAAATGAGGAGGGGCAGAGCCCCTGTCGCTCATCCCTTCCTGCTCCGCTCGCTTCTTTTTCCTTGCTTCATCGCTAGCGGCGACACTCATGGCGCCGATTCGGAGGTTCTCGGCCGCTGAGAAGGGAAAACCCCCCTCGACGATCCCGGGCCACTTCCGCTGAAGAAGAGGCTGGCCCACTGCCACGACATAGTTGGGAGGCTGGAGGTGTTAAGGCCTTGGTGCAAGCGGCCACCTCCTGGGTATCCGCTTCCTTTGCACGCCCAAGCCGAGGGCTTCGGAGGGAGAGGCAGTGAACGGCGCCACCCACGCCGTAGCCGTGGTCGCTGCGCCTTGGTGATGCATGCCGTCGCCCCAGGTGCCCACGCAGCGGACTCCTTGCTCGAACTCGTGATGTGGTCGGCGATGCCTTCATGCACTTGGATTCTCTTCCCGCAGTTCTTCTCCGCCAAGATGCCACCAAGGGGCCCCCTCGAGCTTTGGCTGCAGCACGCCGACTGCGACGCCCCAGCAACTCGAGCGGAACTCGAAGCCGTCTCCCCAAGCAAGATCTTCATGACCCGTGGCTGGGGCGAGGTTTCTCGAGTCTGCCGTGCGGAAGGCACCCTCACCATCCATTTCGAGTACGATGGTGCCTCCATGATGTTCTTCAAGGTCTTCGATGAGGAAGGCCGCCACTTGTAGTGCTGTCCTGAAGGGGGTCGTCAGGACGGTGCAACGGCCAACGCCAAGCCTGCCGCTGGCTTCGCCAGCAGCTCATCCAACAGCAACGGTGACTACTGGTGGTCCTGCGATTCTCCCAAGCCCAACAAGACTCCGGAGACGAGCGACGACAGCTATGTGCCCCCGAGCTCTCGCCGTGCCTGGAGCAAGGCCGCAGCAACCGGCCGCCGCCATCGCTGATCTGGATGGAGTTGACGCCGGCCTCCCATGGCCCATTGTTGATGATGGCGTCGGCGGCATTTGGTGCATGTAGATAGGGCCCCTAGAAACTCCCTTCTCTTGTTCCCTATGAGGAATCAAGATGGACCCCGCGGGGGCGTGTAAAGGGTCTGTAACGAAATGAAGGCTTCAGCGCACCCCTACCCGGCACGCCAAATGTCGGATTTCGAGTTCCAGCAAAACCATTGAGGTTCGAACACTGGGGTGTGCACGAAGATCTCTCCTCCCTCATGCTCACGCCCTCACCACAATCTCAAGGTTCAGCGCGTCGAACTCATGGAACAAAGGGACACAAGATTTATACTGGTTCGGGCCACTAATGTGGTGTAATACCCTACTCCAGTGTGGTGTGGTGGATTGCCTGTTGGGCTAAGGATGAACAGTTACAAGGGAAGAACAGCCCCCTGAGGAGAGGTGCCCTTGTGCTTGGTGAGTTTGTGTGGTGGCCTTGGTGGAATGGATCCGGTCCAAGATGATCTCCGGTCCAAGATGAGATCTGGTCCAAGATGAGATGCCTCCCTACGGTGGTGGCTAGCCCTATATATAGAGGCCCGGGTCCTCTTCCCAAATATTAGGCGGGAAGGAATCCCACAATGGCCAATTTGAAGGGGGACAACTAGTACAAGCTATCCTGACAAAAGATGGTCTTCGCCTGCCAAAGGCTATGGTGGTCACGCCGTCCTTGGCTCCACTATGACCTCCGTCCTGCCATCCTGCTGGTCTTGGTTTCGTTGCACCGATATGGAAACCTTTGTCTCCTGCCTCGGGACTCCTCGCCTATGCTTGCCTCTTTAGCACCAAAGAGGAAACGAGGACACTGCGCACGCTAGCGCCCGCCTGGTGCTCACCTGGCCTTGGTCGTCATGGCTTGCGTCAAAGAAACCTCGTGAGGTGCCCCTTGCCTTGATCTCTCCACCCCTCGCGAGCCAGCCTGGTGAGGCCACCCCCGAGGAGGTCTTGCATCATCCGCCTCGCGAGGATCGGCCCCTCGCGAGGCTCGGCCCCTCGCGAGGGTCTTGAGTGTTTGCTGGTGAAGATGGGCCGCACGGGGCCGCTGACGGAGCCGCGCCATGGGCTTCAGGCAGGCAAGTCTCGAGACCCCCTTTCCTAGGACGCCAACAGTAGCCCCGGGCCCAAGGCGCGCTCAGACTTGGGCTTCGAGGCGAAGCCAAGAGGCAAGTGCGGAGCGCCCCGGGCCCCAATAGCCTGCGGCCTCGGTTGATGCGTGGTGATTGATGGGACGCGAGCGTCTCCACATCCCCATGCTGCCTCGGCAACTTCCCGACTTGATGAGTTCTTATTGCATGCAGAAAAGGGTCATTATTACCTGTGATCATGGGGATCATCGGTTGGCCTTCTCCCACTATAAATGAGGAGGGGCGGAGCCCCTGTCGCTCATCCCTTCCTGCTCCGCTCGCTTCTTTTTCCTTGCTTTATCGCTAGCAGCGACACTCATGGCGCCGATTTGGAGGTTCTCGGCCGCGGAGAAGGGAAAACCCCCCTCAACGATCCCGGGCCACTTCCGCCGAAGAAGAGGCTGGCCCACCGCCGCGGCTTAGTTGTGAGGCCGGAGGTGCCGAGGCCTTGGTGCAAGCGGCCACCTCCTGGGTATCCGCTTCCTCTGCATGCCCAAGCCGAGGGCTTCAGAGGGAAAGGTGGCGAACAGCGCCGCCCATGCTGTAGCCGTGGTCACCACGCCTTGGTGACGCACGCCATCGCCCCAGACGCCCACACCGTGGAGTCCTCACGCGAACTTGTGATGTGGGCGGCGATGCCTCCACGCACTTGGATTCGCTTCCCGCATTTCTTCTCCGCCAAGATGCCCTCGCGGGCCCCCCTCGAGCTTTGGATGTAGCACGCCGAGTGCGACACCCCGGCAATTGGAGCAGAGGTCGAAGTCGTCTCCCCAGGCAAGATCTTCATGACCCGTGGCTGGGGTGAGATTTCTCGACTCTGTTCTCTTGTTCCCTATGAGGAATCAAGATGGACCCCGCGGGGGCGTGTAAAGGGTGTGTAACGGAAGGAAGGCTTCAGCGCACCCCTACCTGGCGCGCCGAATGTCGGATTTCGGGTTCCAGCAAAACCCTTGAGGTTCGAACACTGGGGTGCGCACGAAGATATCTCCTCCCTCATGCTCACGCCCTCACCGCAATCTAGAGGCTCAGTGCGTCGAACTCGTGGAACAAAGGGACACATGATTTATACTGGTTCGGGCCACCGATGTGGTGTAATACCCTACTCCAGTGTGGTGTGGTGGATTGCCTGTTGGGCTAAGGATGAACAGTTACAAGGGAAGAACATCCCCCTGAGGAGAGGTGCCCTTGTTCTTGGTGAGTTTGTGTGGTGGCCTTGGTGGAATGGATCCGGTCCAAGATGATCTCCGGTTCAAGATGAGATCTGGTCCAAGATGAGATGCCTCCCTATGGTGGTTGCTAGCCCTATATATAGAGGCTTGGGTCCTCTTCCCAAATATTAGGCAGGAAGGAATCCCACAACGGCCAACTTGAAGGGGGACAACAAGTACAAGCTATCCTGACAAAAGATGGTCTTCGCCTGCTAAAGGCTCCGGTGGTCACGCCGTCCTGGGATCCACGGTGACCTCCATCCTGCCGTCCTGCTGGTCTTGGTTTCGTTGCACCGATATGGAAACCTTTGCCTGCTGCCTCGGGACTCATCGCCCGTGCTTGCCTCTTTAGCACCAAAGAGGAAACAAGGACACTACGCGCACTGGCGCCCGCCTGGTGCCCCCTGGCCTTGGTCGTCATGGCTTGCGTCAAAGGAACCTCGCGAGGTGCCCCTTGCCTTGATCTCTCCGCCCCTCGCAAGCCAGCCTGATGAGGCCACCCCTGAGGAGGTCTTGCGTCATCCACCTCGCGAGGCTCGGCCCCTCGCGAGGCTTGGCACCTCGCAAGGCTCGGCCCCTCGCGAGGGTCTTGAGTGTTTGCTGGTGAAGATGGGTCGCACAGGGCCGCTGACTAAGCCGCGCCATGGGCTTCAGATTGGCAAGTCTGGGGTCCCCCATTCCTAGGACGCCGACAGTAGCCCCGGGCCCAAGGCGCGCTCAGACTTGGGCTTTGAGGCGAAGCCAAGAGGCAAGGGCGGAGCACCACGGGCCCCAATAGCTTGCGGCTTTGGTTGACGCATGGTGATTGATGGGACGCGAGCGTCTCCACTTCCCCACGCTGCCTCGGCAACTGCCCGACTTCATGAGTCCCTATTGGATGCAGAAAAGGGTCATTATTACCTGTGATCATGGGGATCGTCGGTTGGCCTTCTCCCACTATAAATGAGGAGGGGCGGAGCCCCTGTCGCTCATCCCTTCCTGCTCCGCTCGCTTCTTTTTCCTTGCTTCATCGCTAGCAGCGATACTCATGGCGCCGATTCGGAGGTTGTCGGCCGCAGAGAAGGGAAAACCCCGCTCGACGATCCCGGGCCACTTCCGCCGAAGAAGAGGCTGGCCCACCACCGCGACATAGTTGTGGGGCCGGAGATGTCGAGGCCTTGGTGCAAGCAGCCACCTCCTGGGTATCTGCTTCCTCTGCATGCCCAAGCCGAGGGCTTTGGAGGGAGAGGCGGTGAACGGCGCCATCCATGCTGTAGCTGTGGTCGCCGCGCCTTGGTGACGCACACCGTCGCCCCAGGCACCCACGCCGCGGACTCCTTGCGCGAACTCGTGATGTGGGCGGCGATGCCTCCGCGCACTTGGATTCGCTTCCCGCAGTTCTACTCCGCCAAGATGCCACCGAGGGGCCTCCTCGAGCTTTGGCTGCAGCACGCCGACTGCGATGCCCTGGCAACTGGAGTGGAGGTCGAAGCCGTCTCCCCAGGCAAGATCTTCATGACCCGTGGCTGGGGCGAGGTTTCTCAAGTCTGCCGTGCGGAAGGCACCCTCACAATCCATTTCGAGTACGACGGCGCCTCCATGATGTTCTTCAAGATCTTTGATGAGGAAGGCCGCCGCTTGTAGTGCTGTCCTGAAGAGGGTCGTCAGGACGGCGCAACGGCCAAAGCCGAGCCTGTCGCTTGCTTCGCCAGCAGCTCCTCCAACAGCAGCAGTGACTCCTGGTGGTCCTGCGATTCTCCCGAGCCCGACGAGACTCCGAAGATGAGCGAAGAAAGCTACGTGCCCCCGATCTCTCGCCGCGCCCGAAGCAAGGCCGCAGCGTTTGGCCACCGCCGTCGTTGATCTGGATGGAGTTGACGCCAGCCTCCCGTGGCCCACTGTTGATGATGGCGTCGACGGCGTTTGGCGCGTGTAGATGGGGCCCCTAGAAACTCCCTTCTCTTGTTCCCTACGAGGAATCAAGATGGACCCCGCGGGGGAGTGTAAAGGGTCTGTAATGTCTTTTGTTGATATTATCCTCATTATGAAAACTTGCGAATGCATGTCCTGCTTTGGCTCAGTCTCCCCTTTCCAATGCCGCGGCAGCTTGGTGCTCTACGCCGACAGGTCCCGGTCCCCAGGCAGGCTGTAGCCGTCGCTGGTATGCTAGGTCATGATGTCGTTGTCAAGGCCAGGAGGTGAGCGGCCCGAGGTCCAGGAAGAGCTCCCAAGGCGCGATGCTCAAGAGGTCCCCTTTAGCGCACAAGCAGCCACTGAGAGGTAGGAAAGGGAGGCAACATCGCCGCCGCATGGCTGCGACAGGTGGGAATCTTATGTTGTAGCGCTTGGTCGACCCGGGCACGAAACTTATCTTGGCAGTCCAGAGTCGGTTCCTTGTGCTGCACCAGACTCGTGCGTCGACGGCCATAGCATAGCTAGGTTAGGCCCATGCGAGCCTCCCCCTCTTCTCCAGGCTCTTCTATGTGCTCTACGTCCTCAGGTCCCAGCCCTCGAGCGAGCTCAGCCGCCGCTGGTATGCTAGGTCACGGTGACATGGTCAAGGCCAGGGGTGAGGGCTGGAGAGCTAGTAAGAGTTCCCGAGTCACGATGCTCAGGAGCCCCCCTTTTAATGCGCAAGTGAATTGCATGGGAGAAGAGGAAACTTGCAGTACCGCTTGCTGTTGTCCTCAGGAGGTTCCTGTAGGTTAGCATGAGGTGGGACACAAATTGCCACTATGATTGCTGGTCTGCCACTGGTCGCCCTGCAAGAAGGTGAAGGCACTGAGGGTCTGGTGAGGTGACGTGCGCGGGTGTGCCACGAGCCAGAGCTCGACCGTTCAGATTTGTCAGCGTTGCAGGGACGGACCTGAGCACAAGCGTCGTGCCAGCATGAGTGGCTCCCGTGAGGGCGGCAATCAAGCAGGTGATGACTATAAATAACTCATGCATGGGAACCGGATAGCTTAGATAGATGTGAGAACGATACATGCCGCTGGGACGGACTCGAGCGGCCTGGGGATGATGTAGCCCGAGGGGTGCCCCCAGTAAAGTAAGCTAAAGACGTAAAAAGGATACATGCCGCAGGGACAGGCCCACACGACCAGGGAATAATGCAGCACGGGGGCGCTCCCAGCTGAATGAACTTGGAAGATGTCACCTAGTTTTGTTGTCGAAGGAGCGTTGGGGTAGCTGAAGACGTGCGCTGAAGAAGCCGCTCTTCATGAGCCGCCAAGACCCTGAGCCTCAGGAGGCTCTGGGGCTCAGGTGGCTCCCTGAGTTCCGTCTCCATCTCCGCCAAGACCACGTGATGTCTGGCCTCCTGGGTTGCCAGGATGCTCCGTAGGTTGCGCTGGAAGGTGGCTGCCATGCTCGGCATGCCAAATGCCATGCGAACATAGCTGTGAGGTGGACCCTCGCACCGGCCAGTGCGCGAAGGCCAGAAGTGCTCCTAAGATGCAGCCCTGTTGAGCCTTGGGATGCCGATGCAGACGCGCAGCTCTCCACCCTTGCCTGGATGGGGAGCTGCACCAGGTAGGCGGCGGTCGCCGCGTATTGCCCTTGCTTCCTGAAGCTCCTGGGTGGTATTGACGATGAACTCCTGAGCGCCGGGCACTCTTAGCCTGGTGCCCTCCTGAGGGAAACGTGTCACGAAGCACGCCTCCACGTGGTGCCCGAGCACCACCCTCGTGATGTTGGGCACGTCTGAGGCCCTCCAGAAGAGAGCCCCTGAGCCCTGCCCAAGGAGGGCGCCAGGCGCGCCTTCCTATGTGAGGGAGGGAGGCGTCTTAGGTGCGGGCGCCGATCCTGATGTGGCACCGCTAGAGGCGCCACTCCCCTGAGGCCTTTTGTGGTGTAGTTGCTTCTTCTTCTTGGGGTGGCCTTAGGAGGGTACTGCGTGCCCTCGCTGTCAGGGTCTTTGGTTGTTGCGGCTTGGAAGGTGCGCTCGAGGGAGCACACGATATCTCTTTCTTCGCAGGGGACAGTGATGATTCCGCCGCTTCCTGTCATCTTGAGGACGTTGTAGCCATGGTGGGTCACTGCAATGAATTTGGCCAGGGTCGGATACCCGACGATGGCATTGTACGATAGACGGATGTGGGCGACGTCAAAGTCGACGAGCTCGGTGTGGTAGTTGTCGCGCTGACCGAAGGTGGCGGGGAGACGAACTTGCCCTATCGGGGTGGTGGAGCCGTCAGTCACTCCTGAGAAGGGCTTGGTGGGCTGAAGCTAATCGTAGGGCACTTGGAGGCTGTCGAACGTCTCGCCGAACAGGACATTGAGCCCCGCGCAGCCGTTGATGAGGGTCTGGGTGACTTGGGCATTGCTGATGACGGGTGAACAGAGCATCGGGGGGACGCCGGCTGTCGCCGCGCACTTGAGTTGGTCTGCCGAGCTGAAGGTGATGGCATACTTGGACCACCTGAGAGAGCGCGTGGCCTCGAGCCTGGGGAGGGCTACATTCACCTCGCGAGAGAATGCTTGAAGATGCACTGGGAAGCCAGGGCCTGAGCACCATCCAAGATGCAAGCGATGGCGCGCGGTTCCTAGGAGCCCCCAACCCCCTCATCCTGATCGTGGTCGTCGTTCCTTCTTGGTGGTGGCGGTAGTGGAGGAAGACCAGGATTGCCCTGAGGACAGTCCTCGCGAGGCTAGCCACGCCAGGCGCCCTCACGAGGCTGCTCTTGCCATTGGTCCTCACGAGACCAGTCGCGCCACTCCTGGCGAGGGCCGTGGTTGTCCCAGCGTCCTCCACCTCGTCCTCCTCCTCAGCCATAGCCCCAGTCGTTGTGCTTGGGGCGTCGACCGAAGCGTCCATCTCGGATGGCCCCGAGCTCTTGACAATCGTTGGTGTTGTGGGTGTGTACTTTGTGGAAGGCATAGAATGGACGGCTGCCCTTGGACGACTCGGGGTGGTCCTGGCCGCTCTTCATGTCCGGCACTGCCGCGAGTACGACCACTCCCTTGCGCTTCACGTCCTTGACCTTGGCCTTCTTCTCCTCTGGGTCGACAACAAGGAGCTCGAGGAGGGAGAGACGCCCTTCCTCAACTCTTGCGCACTTGGTCGCTATGTTGAAAAGCTCCAGAGTCATGCATAGCTCCTCGTGGATGGAGAGCTCTTCCTTCATCTTGACATCGCAAACGCCATCGGAATACACTGAGATGATGGCTTCGTCCGTCACCTTGGGAATCTTGAGGAGGATGCTATTAAAGCGCTAAATGTACTTCTACAGGGTCTCTCCCGGTTGTTGCTTGATGTGGCGCAGGTCACCCGCAGCCGGAGGATGGTCGCGAGTGCCATGGAAGTTGTCGATGAAGTGGTTGCGCATCTCACCCCAGGAGGAGATGGATCCCGCGGGCAGGTTCAGGAGCCATGAGCAGGCACCATCCTTGAGAGCCATGGGAAACAAATTCGCCATGACTTTTTCATCGCCGTTGCCGCCTCGATGCTCAGCTGGTAGAGCTGCAGGAACTCCGCGGGGTCAGGGGTGTCATCATAGCGCGGAGGCAGATCGGCTTGAAGTTTCCTGTGCAAACAATGCCGCACAGCTCGGGAGCGAAGGCGCGGTAGCCTGCGGTGGCAACCTGGACCATCGCCAGGGGCGGAGCCTGCCCTTGATGTCCACGCACCGCCGCCGCAGGCGGCACGCGGTCTTGTTGTGGTGGCGCCGGGAGGGCTGGAGCGTTTTCTTGCGGCTAGAGAACCTCTTGGCAGCTTCCTTCTTCGTGCGCGGGCATACGGCGGGCGGATCACGCCGCGGGACCGTGCGTCTTGGGGCGAGGACACCGTCTTGACGTGGAGGGTGCGGTGGCGCTCTGTGAGCTGCCCGTCTTGGTGCAAGGGCGCTGTCTTGATGTGGAGGCGGTGGAGGCTCTCCGTGAGCTACATCGCCCGCGGCTGGAGGTGGGCGAGGCAGCGAGAGGGATGGTGCAGGTGATCCCCCAACGGTGCTGATGAGCTTGGCGATGCGGTCTAACCAGTCCTCGTAGAGGTCGTCGACCAGGCGCTAGCACAGGAGCTCGCATGCCATGAGCAGCGCAGCCTGCGCATCCGTGACCATGCGGCGAGCGTGAGACGATGAGCCAGTCGGAGTCAGCGATGGGGTGGCAATGCGGCCGTCCCGCCGCACGGAGGGGGTGCAGTGATGATGCTTGCTGCTCGTTCGCTGCCGGGATAGTAGCGGCGTTGGCAACAGGAGACGGAGAACGACTTGGAGGCCCGCCGACAGGGGCTGTCTGAGCGACACGGGTGGCGAGGGCAGCCCGACGCTCGGCGAGGGAAGCCCGATGCTTGGTGAGGGCTCGGCGCGCGTCTAACATGGATGCGACGAAGTGGTGGAACGTGGATCAACGGAAGGAAGGCTTCAGCGCACCCCTACCTGGAGCACCAAATGTCAGATTTCGGGTTCCAGCAAAACCCTTGAGGTTCGAACACTCAGGTGCGCACGAAGATCCCTCTTCCCTCATGCTGACGCCCTCACCGCAATCTCAAGGCTCAGCGCATTGAACTCGTGGAACAAAGGGACACAAGATTTATACTGGTTCGGGCCACCGATGTGGTGTAATACCCTACTCTAGTTTGGTGTGGTGGATTGCCTCTTGGGCTAAGGATGAACAGTTACAAGGGAAGAACAGCCCCATGAGGAGAGGTGCCCTTGTGCTTGGTGAGTTTGTGTGATGGCATTGGTGGAATGGATCCGGTCCAAGATGATCTCCGGTCCAAGATGAGATGCCTCCCTACGGTGGTGGCTAGCCCTATATATAGAGGCCCGGGCCCTCTTCCCAGATATTAGACGGAAAGGAATCCCACAATGGCCGATTTGAAGGGGCACAACTAGTACAAGCTATCCTAACAAAAGATGGTCTTCGCCTGCCAAAGGCTCCGATGGTCACGCCGTCCTGGGCTCCACAGTGACCTCCGTCCTGCCGTCCTGCTGGTCTTGGTTTCATTGCACCGATATGGAAACCTTTGCCTGCTGCCTCAGGACTCCTCGCCTGTGCTTGCCTCTTTAGCACCAAAGAGGAAATGAGGACATTGCGCGTGCTGGCGCCCGCCTGGTGCCTGTCTGGCCTTGTTCGTCATGGCTTGCGTGAAAGGAACCTCGCAAGGTGCCCCTTGCCTTGATCTCTCTGCCCCTTGCGAGCCAGCTTGGTGAGGCCGCCCCCGAGGAGGTCTTGCATCGTCCGCCTCGCGAGGCTCGGCACCTCGTGAGGTTCTTGAGTGTTTACTGATGAAGATGGGCCACATGGGGCCGCTGACGGAGCCGCCCATGGGCCGCAGGCAGGCAAGTCTAGGGACCCCTGTTCCCAGGACGCCAACAGCTGTAGGGCTTCCGATTTGCTGAGGCCAGAATGCGTGAGGTGTTCAAGGGACTTATCACGAGCTTCGAGGTATTCTTCTGTACCTTTATTTAAGAATGACCTCCATGCTTAGATTTATGCATATCTGTTTGAGGACATTTTTTCTTATATTGCGACGCAATACTTAGATAGTGTAGCCAGTGAGTAGCCCCCGAGCCCAAGGCTAGTTTTGAAAAACTAGCTTTGGGATCGAAGCAATATACTACAAGCTTGCAAATGAGTATCCCCCAAGACTGTAGCCTGTGTATTCAAAATTTTGATGCCTGGTACATGGACTAATTTTAAAGTGCTTATTCGTAGGTTTCTACGTCGGCTCCGATCTTCGCCTCCGAGGAGACCACGGAGATGAACCGAAAGCTCGAGAGGTCCGAGAAGAACCTCAATCTAATGAACAAACAGATTGAGCAACCTCAGGGTAAAATCTAGAACATTGTTAATTGTACTCTATGCCAGAATAGCTTAGTGCAAGAGAAGCTAATGTTGAGATGTTTTAATGACAACAGCTTTGTCCGGCTTGAGGGGCTTAAGGCCGAGCTTGAGAAAGCTTGGCAGGAGGCCGAGTAGCTCCCAAGGCTGAGAAGGACCTAGCCGCTGAAAAGGTGGCTTGGGGCAAGGATCAGGTATGGGGCATGGAGGTGGAGGAGACCCTGAAGGGGGTCTACGAGGCCCGTGATTCCCTTCAGGCCATGGAGGAGAATGCGAGCTAGGAGGTCAAAAAGCTCTATCTTGCACACTCCAAGATCTAGACCCAAACCGGGGCCGACCGTGAGGTGCTCCAGCAGGTGGAGAAAATTGCCGCGGGTAGGCCAGATTTACTTCAATGTGTGTTTGGCAGCAAAGGGCTCGTTGAGCTCACCCAGCTGTGGTGCTCACAAAAAAAACCACTCCCATGATGATACGTGATTGTCACAGTAGGTCACGTTTTGTGTCATGCATGTACATCCATGACGATTTTATGACGGAATCAAGATAGTCATACCTGTGCTGTCGTAGAAGTGTTCCATGACAATACCAAAATAATCATCATGGAAGTGTCCACTTCCATGACGATAAATGGCGCGTCATGGAAGCGCTTTCGTCAAGGGTAACCGTCACGTGGCATCCACCGTAACGGGTCGCCGTTAAGCTGTCAGGTTTCGATTTGGATCTGATAACCCGTTAATAGCTCGGACCAATGGGGATTTTCCACATGTAAAATTCTCATTCGCCAGCGGATCCATGTGTCGGCTCAGCGTTGGGATAGTTTTCATCCAACGAATGGACAGGACCTGCCTATGATACGTGGACACGTGGCTCGACCCAACAGTGGCCCATTCAGGTCAAAAGGTCGACCCGTTTAACCTAGTCAAAAGGTAACGACTGACCCACTTAAAGCCTGTTAGCGGCATGTTCGCATATAGCCCATTTATAGCCTGCTAACTCATGACACATTATGGCCTATCCGAATTAGGCCAGTAGCGTCATCTGCTCCGTCCAATATGATTCCATCCCGTTGTAACTTCTGGCCCATGCATGGCCCATGACGTCTTTCGGCCCATATGAGGCCCTTCGTAACTCTTGGCCCATCAATGGCCTATGGTGAAACTGGCCCGTAATGGAAGTGTATCGCTTTATACCCATTAACAACCCATTATTCCATTGGGCCGTTTTCAACCCATGTTATCTTTCATCCTTCTCAGGGCCCATTTATTCTTGGGCTGAATTGCAGCATTCGATTACTTACAGTCCATTTCCGGCCTGCTCCGGTTGTGGGCCTGATGACCCACAAGTGTAGGGGATCTATCGTAGCTTTTCAATAAGTAAGAGTGTCGAACCCAACGAGGAGCAGAAGGAAATGATAAGCAGTTTTCAGTAAGGTATTGTTTGCAAGCACTGAAATTATCGGTAATAGATAGTTTTGTGATAAGGTAATTTGTAACGAGTAGCAAGTAATAAAGGTAAATAAGGTGCATCAAGATGTCCCAATCCCTTTTGTAGCAAAGGACAAGCCTGGACAAACTCTTATATGATGTAAAGCGCTCCCAGGGACACATGGGAATTATCGTCAAGCTAGTTTTCATCACGACCATATGATTCGTGTTCTGTACTTTGATAATCTGATATGTGGGTGGACCGGTGCTTGGGTACTGCCCTTACTTGGACAAGCAACCCAGTTATGATTAACCCCTATTGCAAGCATCCGCAACTACAACAGAAGTATTAAGGTAAACCTAACCATAGCATGAAACATATGGATCCAAATCAGCCCCTTACGAAGCAACGCATAAACCAGGGTTTAAGCTTCTGTCACTCTAGCAACCCATCATCTACTTATTACTTCCCAATTACTCCCTCTAGGCCCAAACAATGGTGAAGTGTCATGTAGTCGACGTTCACATGACACCACTAGAGGGATGACAACATACATCTCATCAAAATATCGAACGAATACCAAATCCACATGACTACTAATAGCAAGACTTCTCCCATGTCCTCAGGAACAAACGTAACTACTCACAAAGCATATTCATGTTCATAATCAGAGGGGTATTAATATGCATAATGGATCAGAACATATGATCTTCCACCAAGTAAACCAACTAGCATAGAGTAATCAACACTACTAGCAACCCACAGGTACCAATCTGAGGTTTGGATACAAAGATTGGATACAAGACATGAACTAGGGTTTCAGAGGAGATGGTGTTGGTGAAGATGTTGATGGAGATTTGTTGGGGAACGTTGCAGAAAACAAAAATTTTCCTACGGTTTCACCAAGATCCATCTATGAGTTCATCTAGCAACGAGTGATCGGATTGCATCTACATACCTTTGTAGATCACGCGCGGAAGCGTTCAAAGAATGGGGATGAGGAAGTCGTACTCGACGTGATCCAAATCACCGGAGATCCTAGCGCCGAACGGACGGCACCTCCGCGTTCAACACACGTACGGTCAACGTGACGTCTCCTCCTTCTTGATCCAGCAAGGGGGGAGGAGAGATTGATGAAGATCCAGCAGCACGACAGCGTGGTGGTGAATGCAGGGGTCACCGCAGCAGGGCTTCGCCGTTCTACTGTGAGAGGGAGAGGTGTAGCAGGGGAGAGGGAGGCGCCAAGACTCAAGGGTGCGGCTGCCCCTCCCTCCCCCCTTTATATAGGCTCCCCTAGGGGGGCGCTAGCCCTAGGAGATGGGATCTCCTAGGGGGGGCGGCCAAGGGTGGAGTAGCCCCCAAGGCAAGTGGGGGCGCCCCCCCCCCTAGGGTTTCCAACCCTAGGCGCAGGGGGTGGGCCAAGGGGGCGCACCATCCCACTATGGGCTGGTTCCCCTTCCCACTTTAGCCCATGGGGCCCTCCGGGATGGGTGGCCCCACCCGATGGACCCCCGGGACCCTTCCGGTGGTCCCGGTACAATACCGGTGACCCCCGAAACTCTCCCGATGGCCGAAACTGCACTTCCTATATATAATTCTTCACCTCCGGACCATTCTGGGACTCCTCGTGACGTCCGAGATCTCATCCGGGACTCCAAACAACTTTCGGGTTACTGCATATTATATCTCTACAACCCTAGCGTCACCGAACCTTAAGTGTGTAGACCCTACGGGTTCGGGAGACATGTAGACATGACCGAGATGGCTCTCTGGTCAATAACCACCAGCGGGACATGGATACCCATGTTGGCTCCCACATGCTCCTCGATGATATCATTGGATGAACCACGATGTCGAGGATTCAAGCAACCCCGTATACAATTCCCTTTGTCAATCGGTATGTTACTTGCCCGAGATTTGATCGTCGGTATCCCAATACCTCGTTCAATCTCGTTACCAGCAAGTCACTTTACTCATACCGTAATGCATGATCACATGACCAGACACTTGGTCACTTTGAGCTCATTATGATGATGCATTACCGAGTGGGCCCAGAGATACCTCTCCGTCATACGGAGTGACAAATCCCAGTCTTGATCCGTGTTAACCCAACAGACACTTTCGGAGATACCCGTAGTATACCTTTATAGTCACCCAGTTACGTTGTGACGTTTGGTACACCCAAAGCACTCCTATGGTATCCGTGAGTTACACGATCTCATGGTCTAAGGAAAAGATACTTGACATTGGAAAAACTCTAGCAAACAAACTATACGATCTTGTGCTATGTTTAGGATTGCGTCTTGTCCATCACATCATTCTCCTAATGATGTGATCTCGTTATCAATGACATCCAATGTCCATAGTCAGGAAACCATGACTATCTGTTGATCAACGAGCTAGTCAACTAGAGGCTTACTAGGGACATGTTGGTGTCTATGTATTCACACATGTATTACGATTTCCGGATAACACAATTATAGCATGAATAAAAGACAATTATCATGAACAAGGAAATATAATAATAATCCTTTTATTATTGCCTCTAGGGCATATTTCCAACAGTCTCCCACTTGCACTAGAGTCAATAATCTAGTTACATTGTGATGAATCGAACACCCACGGAATTCTGGTGTTGATCATGTTTTGCTCTAGGGAGAGGTTTAGTCAACGGATTTGCTACATTCAGGTCCGTATGTACTTTACAAATATCTATGTCTCCATCTTGAACATTTTCATGAATGGAGTTGAAGCGACGCTTGATGTGCCTGGTCTTCTTGTGAAACCTGGGCTCCTTGGCAAGTGCAATAGCTCCAGTGTTGTCACAGAAGAGTTTGATCGGCCCCGACGCATTGGGTATGACTCCTAGGTCGGTGATGAACTCCTTCACCCAAATTGCTCCATGTGCTGCCTCCGAGACTGCCATGTACTCCGCTTCACATGTAGATCCCGCCACGACGCTCTGCTTGCAACTGCACCATCTTACTGCCCCACCATTCAAAATATACACGTATCCGGTTTGTGACTTAGAGTCATCCAGATCTATGTCGAAGCTAGCATTGACGTAACCCTTTACGATGAGCTCTTCGTCACCTCCATAAACGAGAAACATTTCCTTAGTCCTTTTCAGGTACTTCAGGATATTCTTGACCGCTGTCCAGTGTTCCTTGCCAGGATTACTTTGGTACCTACCTACAAAACTTATGGCAAGGTTTACATCAGGTCTGGTACACAGCATGGCATACATAATAGAACCTATGGCTTTGGCATAGGGGATGACACTCATCTCTTCTATATCTTCTGCCGTGGTCGGACATTGAGCTGAGCTCAATTTCACACCTTGCAACACAGGAAAGAACCCCTTCTTAGACTGATCCATATTGAACTTCTTCAATATCTTATCAAGGTATGTGCTTTGTGAAAGACCTATGAGGCGTCTTGATCTATCTTTATAGATCTTGATGCCTAATATATAAGCAGCTTCTCCAAGGTACTTCATTGAAAAACTCTTATTCAAGTAGGCCTTAATGCTGTCCAAAAGCTCTATATCATTTCCCATCAAAAGTATGTCATCTACATATAATATGAGAAATGCTACAGAGCTCCCACTCACTTTCTTGTAAATGCAGGCTTCTCCATAAGTCTGCATAAACCCAAACGCTTCAATCATCTCATCAAAGCGAATGTTCCAACTCCGAGATGCTTGCACCAGCCCATAAATCGAGCGTTGGAGCTTGCACACCTTGTCAGCATTCTTAGGATCGACAAAACCTTCTGGCTGCATCATATAAAATTCTTCCTTAAGGAAACCATTAAGGAATGCCGTTTTGACGTCGATTTGCCATATCTCATAATCATAGAATGCGGCAATTGCTAACATGATTCGGACGGACTTCAGCTTTGCTACCAGTGAGAAAGTCTCATTGTAGTCAACCCCTTGAACTTGTCGATAACCCTTAGCGACAAGCCGAGCTTTATAGATGGTCACATTACCATCCGCGTCTGTCTTCTTCTTAAAGATCCATTTATTTTCTATGGCTCGCCGCTCAACGGGCAAGTCAGTCAAAGTCCATACTTCGTTTTCATACATGGATCCTATCTCGGATTTCATGGCTTACAGCCATTTGTCGGAATCCGGGCCCGCCATCGCTTCTTCATAGTTCGGAGGTTCACCGTTGTCCAACAACATGATTTCCAAGACAGGGTTGCCGTACCACTCTGGTGCGGAACGTGTCCTTGTGAACCTACGAAGTTCAGTAGCAACTTGATCTGAAGTTTCATGATCATCATCATTAACTTCCTCTCTAGTCGGTGCAGGCACCTCAGGAACATTTTCTTGAGTTGCGCCATTTGCCGGTTCAAGAGGTAATACTTCATCAAGTTCTACTTTCCTCCCACTTACTTCTTTCGAGAGAAACTCCTTCTCTAGAAAGGATCGATTCTTGGCAACAAAGATCTTGCCTTCGGATCTGAGGTAGAAGGTATACCCAATAGTTTCTTTAGGGTATCCTATGAAGACGCATTTTTCCGACTTGGGTTCGAGCTTTTCAGGTTGAAGTTTCTTGACATAAGCATCGCATCCCCAAACTTTTAGAAACGACAGCTTAGGTTTCTTCCCAAACCATAACTCATACTGTGTCATCTCAACGGATTTTGACGGAGCCCTATTTAAAGTGAATCCGGCAGTCTCTAAAGCATAGCCCCAAAATGATAGCGGTAAATCGGTAATAGACATCATAGATCGCACCATATCTAATAGAGTGCGATTACGACATTTGGACACACCATTACGCTGAGGTGTTCCAGGCGGCGTGAGTTGTGAAACTATTCCACATTTTCTTAAGTGTGTGCCAAATTCGTACTCAAGTATTCAGCTCCAGGATCTAATCGCAGGAACTTGATTTTCCTGTCACGTTGATTCTCAACCTCACTCTGAAATTCCTTGAACCTTTCAAAGGTCTCAGACTTGTGTTTCATTAAGTAGACATACCCATATCTACTCAAGTCATCAGTGAGGGTGAGAACATAACGATAACCACCGCGAGCCTCAACACTCATTGGACCGCACACATCAGTATGTATGATTTCCAATAAGTTGGTTGCTCGCTCCATTTTTCCTGAGAACGGAGTCTTGGTCATTTTACCCATGAGGCATGGTTCGCATGTGTCAAATGATTCATAATCAAGAGACTCTAAAAGTCCATCTGCATGGATCTTCTTCATGCATTTGACACCTATGTGACCAAGGCGGCAGTGCCACAAGTATGTGGGACTATCATTATCAACCTTACATCTTTTGGTACTCACATACGAATATGTGTAGCATTACGCTCGAGATTAATTAAGAATAAACCATTCACCATCGGAGCATGACCATAAAACATATCTCTCATATAAATAGAACAACCATTATTCTCGGATTTAAATGAGTAGCCATCTCGAATTAAACGAGATCCTGATACAATGTTCATGCTCAAAGCTGGCACTAAATAACAATTATTGAGGTTTAAAACTAATCCCGTAGGTAAATGTAGAGGTAGCGTGCCGACAGCGATCACATTGACCTTGGAACCATTCTCGACGCGCATCGTCACCTCCTCCTTCGCCAGTCTCCACTTATTCCGCAGCTCCTGTTTCGAGTTACAAATGTGAGCAACCGCACCGGTATCAAATACCCAGGAGCTACTACGAGTACTGGTAAGGTACACATCAATTACATGTATATCACATATACCTTCCGTTTTGCCGGCCTTCTTGTCCGCTAAGTATTTGGGGCAGTTCCACTTCCAGTGACCACTTTCCTTGCAATAAAAGCACTCAGTCTCGGGCTTGGGTCTATTCTTTGGCTTCTTCCTGGTAGCTTGCTTGCCGGGCGCGGCAACTCCCTTGCCGTCCTTCTTGAAGTTTTTCTTACCCTTGCCTTTCTTGAACTTAGTGGTTTTATTCACCATCAACACTTGATGTTCCTTTTTGACTTCTACCTCTGCTGATTTCAGCATTGCAAATACTTCAGGAATGGTCTTTTCCATCCCCTGCATATTGAAGTTCATCACAAAGCTCTTGTAGCTCGGTGGAAGCGACTGAAGGATTCTGTCAATGACCACGTCATCCGGGAGATTAACTCCCAACTGAGTCAAGCGGTTATGTAACCCTGACATAGTGAGTATGTGCTCACTGACAGAACTATTTTCCTCCATCTTACAGTTGAAGAACTTGTCGGAGACTTCATATCTCTCGACCCGAGCATGAGCTTGAAAAACCATTTTCAGCTCTTCGAACATCTCATATGCTCAGTGTCTCTCAAAACGCTTTTGGAGCCCCGGTTCTAAGCTGTAAAGCATGGCGCACTGAACGAGGGAGTAATCATCGGTACGTGTCTGCCAAGCGTTCATAACGTCTTGTTCTGCAGGGAGAATAGGTGCGTCACCTAGCGGTGCTTGTAGGACATAATCTTTCTTGGCAGCTATGAGGATGATCCTCAGGTTCCGGACCCAGTCCATATAGTTGCTGCCATTGTCTTTCAGCTTGGTTTTCTCTAGGAACACGTTGAAGTTGAGGACAACGTTGGCCATTTGATCTACAATACGTGTTGTAAAGATTTTAGACTAAGTTCATGATAATTAAGTTCATCTAATCAAATTATTCAATGAACACCCACTTAGATAGACATCCCTCCAGTCATCTAAGTATAACATGATCCGAGTTAACTAGGCCGTGTCCGATCATCACGTGAGACGGACTAGCCAACATAGGTGCACATCTTCATGTTGATCGTATCTTCTATACGACTCATGCTCGACCTTTCGGTCTTCTGTGTTCCGAGGCGATGTCTATACATGCTAGGCTCGTCAAGTCAACCTAAGTGTTTTCATGTGTAAATCTGTCTTACATCTGTTGTATGTGAACGTTGGAATCTATCACACCCGATCATCACGTGGTGCTTCAAAACAACGAACTGTCGTAACGGTGCACAGTTAGGGGGGACACTTTCTTGAAATTATTATGAGGGATCATCTTATTTACTACCGTCGTTCTAAGTAAAAAAGATGCAAAAACATGATAAACATCACATGCAATCAAATAATAATAGTGACATGATATGGCCAATATCACATAGCTCCTTTGATCTCCATCTTGGGGCTCCATGATCATCTTGTCACCGGCATGACACCATGATCTCCATCATCATAATCTCCATCATCATGTCTCCATGAAGTTGCTCGCCAACTATTACTTCTACTCCTCTGGCTAACACATTTAGCAATAAAGTAAAGTAATTTACATGGCGTTTCTCAATGACACGCAGGTCATAGAAAAAATAAAGACAACTCCTATGGCTCCTGCCGGTTGTCATACTCATCGACATGCAAGTCGTGATTCCTATTACAATAGCATGAACATCTCATACATCACATATATATCATTCATCATTCATCACAACTTTGGCCATATCACATCACAAAACACTTGCTGCAAAAACAAGTTAGACGTCCTCTAATTGTTGTTGCAAGTTTTACGTGGCTACAATAGGGTTCTAGCAAGAACGTTTTCTTACCTACGTGAAAGCCACAACGTGATTTGTCAACTTCTATTTACCCTTCATAAGGATCCTTTTCATCGAATCCGCTCCAACTAAAGTGGGAGAGACAGACACCCGCCAGCCACCTTATGCAACTAGTGCATGTCAGTCGGTGGAACCGGTCTCACGTAAGCGTACGTGTAAGGTTGGTCCGGGACGCTTCATCCCACAATACCGTTGAAGCAAAATAAGACTAGTAGCGGCAAGAAAGTTGACAACATCTACGCCCACAACAAATTGTGTTCTACTCATGCAAAGAGAACTACGCATAGACCTAGCTCATGATGCCACTGTTGGGGAACGTTGCAGAAAACAAAAATTTTCCGACGGTTTCACCAAGATCCATCTATGAGTTCATCTAGCAACGAGTGATCGTATTGCATCTACATACCTTTGTAGATCACGCGCGGAAGCGTTCAAAGAACGGGGATGAGGAAGTCGTACTCGACATGATCCAAATCACCGGAGATCCTAGCGCCGAACGGACGACACCTCCGCGTTCAACACACGTACGGTCAGCGTGACGTCTCCTCCTTCTTGATCCAGCAAGGGGGGAGGAGAGGTTGATGAAGATCCAGCAGCACTACGGCGTGGTGGTGGATGCAGGGGTCACCGCAGCAGGGCTTCGCCGTTCTACTGCGAGAGGGAGAGGTGTAGCAGGGGAGAGGGAGGCACCAAGACTCAAGGGTGCGGCTGCCCCTCCCTCCCCCCCTTTATATAGGCTCCCCTAGGTGGGGCACTGGCCCTAGGAGATGGGATCTCCTCGGGGGGCGGCGGCCAAGGGTGGAGTAGCCCCCAAGGCAAGTGGGGGCGCCCCCCCCCCCACCCTAGGGTTTCCAACCCTAGGCGCAGGGGGTGGGCCAAGGGGGCGCACCAGCCCACTATGGGCTGGTTCCCCTCCCCACTTCAGCCCATGGGGCCCTCCGGGATGGGTGGCCCCACCCAGTGGACCCCCAGGACCCTTTCGGTGGTCCCGGTACAATACCGGTGACCCCCGAAACTCTCCCAATGGCCGAAACTGCACTTCCTACATATAATTCTTCACCTCCGGACCATTCCGGAACTCCTCGTGACGTCCGGGATCTCATCCGGGACTCCGAACAACTTTCGGGTTACTGCATATTATATCTCTACAACCCAAGCGTCACCGAACCTTAAGTGTGTAGACATTACGGGTTCGGGAGACATGTAGACATGACCGAGATGGCTCTCTAGTCAATAACCAACAGCAGGATCTGGATACCCATGTGGGCTCCCACATGCTCCTCGATGATCTCATCGGATGAACCACGATGTCGAGGATTCAAGCAACCCCGTATACAATTCCCTTTGCCAATCGGCATGTTACTTGCCCGAGATTCGATCGTCGGTATCCCAATACCTCATTCAATCTCGTTACCGGCAAGTCACTTTACACATACCGTAATGCATGATCAGTGACCAGACACTTGGTATAA
Source organism: Triticum aestivum (assembly GCF_018294505.1). Lineage (NCBI taxonomy): Eukaryota > Viridiplantae > Streptophyta > Magnoliopsida > Poales > Poaceae > Triticum > Triticum aestivum. Next base: position 381,144,984 of record NC_057800.1, on the reverse strand, counting down.
TGCATGTTCATAATCAGAGGGGTATTAATATGCATAATGGATCAGAACATATGATCTTCCACCAAGTAAACCAACTAGCATAGAGTAATCAACACTACTAGCAACCCACAGGTACCAATCTGAGGTTTGGATACAAAGATTGGATACAAGACATGAACTAGGGTTTCAGAGGAGATGGTGTTGGTGAAGATGTTGATGGAGATTTGTTGGGGAACGTTGCAGAAAACAAAAATTTTCCTACGGTTTCACCAAGATCCATCTATGAGTTCATCTAGCAACGAGTGATCGGATTGCATCTACATACCTTTGTAGATCACGCGCGGAAGCGTTCAAAGAATGGGGATGAGGAAGTCGTACTCGACGTGATCCAAATCACCGGAGATCCTAGCGCCGAACGGACGGCACCTCCGCGTTCAACACACGTACGGTCAGCGTGACGTCTGCTCCTTCTTGATCCAGCAAGGGGGGAGGAGAGATTGATGAAGATCCAGCAGCACGACAGCGTGGTGGTGGATGCAGGGGTCACCGCAGCAGGGCTTCGCCGTTCTACTGTGAGAGGGAGAGGTGTAGCAGGGGAGAGGGAGGCGCCAAGACTCAAGGGTGCGGCTGCCCCTCCCTCCCCCCCTTTATATAGGCTCCCCTAGGGGGGCGCTAGCCCTAGGAGATGGGATCTCCTAGGGGGGCGGCCAAGGGTGGAGTAGCCCCCAAGGCAAGTGGGGGCGCCCCCCCCCCCACCCTAGGGTTTCCAACCCTAGGCGCAGGGGGTGGGCCAAGGGGGCGCACCATCCCACTATGGGCTGGTTCCCCTTCCCACTTTAGCCCATGGGGCCCTCCGGGATGGGTGGCCCCAGCCGATGGACCCCCGGGACCCTTCCGGTGGTCCCGGTACAATACCGGTGACCCCCGAAACTCTCCCGATGGCCGAAACTGCACTTCCTATATATAATTCTTCACCTCCGGACCATTCTGGGACTCCTCGTGACGTCCGAGATCTCATCCGGGACTCCAAACAACTTTCGGGTTACTGCATATTATATCTCTACAACCCTAGCGTCACCGAACCTTAAGTGTGTAGACCCTACGGGTTCGGGAGACATGTAGACATGACCGAGATGGCTCTCTGGTCAATAACCACCAGCGGGACATGGATACCCATGTTGGCTCCCACATGCTCCTCGATGATATCATTGGATGAACCACGATGTCGAGGATTCAAGCAACCCCGTATACAATTCCCTTTGTCAATCTGTATGTTACTTGCCCGAGATTTGATCGTCGGTATCCCAATACCTCGTTCAATCTCGTTACCGGCAAGTCACTTTACTCGTACCATAATGCATGATCACATGACCAGACACTTGGTCACTTTGAGCTCATTATGATGATGCATTACCGAGTGGGCCCAGAGATACCTCTCCGTCATACGGAGTGACAAATCCCAGTCTTGATCCGTGTTAACCCAACAGACACTTTCGGAGATACCCGTAGTATACCTTTATAGTCACCCAGTTACGTTGTGACGTTTGGTACACCCAAAGCACTCCTATGGTATCCGTGAGTTACACGATCTCATGGTCTAAGGAAAAGATACTTGACATTGGAAAAACTCTAGCAAACAAACTATACGATCTTGTGCTATGTTTAGGATTGCGTCTTGTCCATCACATCATTCTCCTAATGATGTGATCTCGTTATCAATGACATCCAATGTCCATAGTCAGGAAACCATGACTATCTGTTGATCAACGAGCTAGTCAACTAGAGGCTTACTAGGGACATGTTGGTGTCTATGTATTCACACATGTATTACGATTTCCGGATAACACAATTATAGCATGAATAAAAGACAATTATCATGAACAAGGAAATATAATAATAATCCTTTTATTATTGCCTCTAGGGCATATTTCCAACAAGATTGACCCCCTCCCGATGAGAGGGTCGTTGGTGATAACGATGGTGATGATTTCCCCCTCCCGGAGGGAAGTTTCCCCGGCAGAACAGCTCCTCCAGAGCCCTAGATTGGTTCCGCCAAGGTTTCGCCTCGTGGCGGCAGAGTCTCATCCCAAAAGCTTGCTTATGATTTTTTTCCTCGATGAAAGACTCCATATAGCAGAAGATAGGCATCGGAGGGCCATCAGGGGGCCCACGAGGCAGGGGGCGCGCCCAGGGGGTAGGGCGCGCCCCCACCCTCGTGGCCAGGGTGTGGCCCCCCTCTGGAACTTCTTGCGCTCAGTATTTCTTTAATATTCTGGAAATAACTTCCGTGAAGTTTTAGGACTTTTGGAGCTGTGCAGAATAGGTCTCTAAGATTTGCTCCTTTTCCAGCCCAGAATCCCAGTTGCCGGCATTCTCCCTCTTTATGTAAACCTTGTAAAATATGAGAGAATAGGCATAAGTATTGTGACATAATGTGTAATAACAGTGCATAATGCAATAAATATCGATATAAAAGCATGATGCAAAATGGACGTATCAACTCCCCCAAGCTTAGACCTCGCTTGTCCTCAAGCGAAAGCCAAAGTCGAAAAATATGTCCACATGTTTAGAGATAGAGGTGTCGATAAAAATAAAATACAGACATGAGGGCATCATGATCATTCTTAGAACAGCAACACACACACACACATATATATATATATATTGTCATATAATCTCTTATGCTAAAGTAACAATTCAATCACAATTTCAAGTATGAATCATAAACTTCATTGAGAACCAACAAACTCTAATCTCAGTCACCGAGGCAATTGCAATTTATCATAACATAGGAAAGAGTCAATATAAGAGCTTTTCAGCAAGTCCACATACTCTACCATCTTTTAGTCTTTCACAATTGCTAACACTCACGCAATATTTATGGGTATGAAGTTTTAATCGGAGATAGAGAAAGATAGGGGCTTATAGTTTTGCCTCCCAATGTTTTACCTCAAGGGTAAAGTCAACAATAATAGTTCATGAAGACTCACATCTGATTAGCTATATATATATGGATCTTTCCAACATATTGTGCTTGCCAAAGGATAAAATGTAAAAAGGAAATGTGAAGATCACCATGACTCTTATGTAAGGTAGAAGATAAAAGTAAAAGATAGGCCCTTCATAGAGGGAAGCAGAGGTTGTCATGCGCTTTTATGGTTGGATGCACAAAATCTTAATGCAAAAGAACGTCACTTTATATTGCCACTTGTGATATGGACCTTTATTATGCAATCTGTCGCTTTTATTTCTTCCATATCACAAGAACGTATAAAGCTTATTTTCTCCGCACTAATAAGTCATACATATTCAGAGAGCAATTTTTATTGCTTGCACCGATGACAACTTACTTGAAGGATCTTACTCAATCCATAGGTAGATATGGTGGACTCTCATGGCAAAACTGGGTTTAGGGATATTTGGAAGCACAAGTAGTATCTCTACTTTGTGCGAAGAGATTGGCTAGCATGAGAGGGAAAGGCAAGCTCAACATGTTGGATGATCCATGACAATATAATTTATCTCAGATGAAAGAAAACATAACCCATTACGTTGTCTTCCTTGTCCAACGTCAACTCTTAGCATGTCATACTTTAATGAGTGCTCACAATCATAAAAGATGTCCAAGATAGTATATTTCTATGAGAACCTCTCTTTCTTTATTACTTCCTATTAATTGCAACGATGACCAAAACAAATTTGTCAACACTCAACAACTTTTATTCATCATGCTCTTTATATGTGAAGTCATTACTCTCCATAAGATCCATATGATCTCCTTATTTCTTTTTTATTTCTTCTCGTTTATTTTATTCCCTCAAGATCATAGCGAAATAATCAAGCCCTTGACTCAACACTAATCTTTATTATATAGCTCACGGACTCGATTACATAGAGGGATCATAAAGCAAAACTCACAACTAGATCATACTAAAGCTTTATTCTACTAGAACAAGATATTATCAAAAGGATCGAACTAAGAAAAATGGTAAAGATAAAAGTGATGGTGATACGATACCGGGGCACTCCCCCAAGCTTGGCAGTTGCCAAGGGGAGCGCCCATACCCATGTGATTATGTCTCCTTCTTCGGGGATGGTGATGTGATATTCTTGGCGATGATGCCTCTCAGGATACGATTCTCTTCCTCGAGCTTATTGACTTGCTGCATGAGGTTCATTATTTCCTTACGGAGCTTGCCAGTGACGGCTAAAGCCCCTTTCACCCAAGGATGTTGCATAGCTGCGGGAGAACAAGTAACACTCTTTTTCATATTTTCATAAGAAAGAAATCTAAGATTGGAAGGGATAACCGAGTTTGGAATAGCTGAGCTCTGTGGTACCCCATCGTGAATCCTGCCGGGAAACGAGAAGTAACTTCTTGATCCTCTTCCATGGCATCGGTCCTTTTCAAGTCAGCTTTCATCTCTTCCTCCGTTGAGGGCCCAAAGTGATAGGCATCGCTGTTTGCCCCTGGACCTGGTGTCGGATGAGACACCCGACTCTCCCCGACTGACTCTTGAGAAGACATCTTGCTTAATCTATGGCAGAAATAGCTCGAAACAAAGACAAGAGATATTTGCATGATACGGTGGTCAAAACCTTCGGGAGATTATATAATGATTTTTTCCGACCAAAAGAAGTATCGTGCAAGAAAACAGAGTCCGGAGAGCACACGAGGTGCCCATGAGGCAGGGGGCGCGCCCAGGGGGGTAGGACGTGCCTCCCACCCTCGTGGAAGCCCCGTGTCCTTTCCGGTCTGCTTCTTATTTTCCTATTTTCTTAAATATTCCAAAATAAAGAAATATTGCCATTAGAACTGTTTTGGAGTCGGTTTACTTACCGTACCATGTACCTATTCCTTTCTGGAGTCTGAAACGTTCCAAAAAGTGTCCCTTATGTATTCCTCCGGGGTTACGGTTTCAATAATATTAGTTTCAACATTTATAGGATTACCTGAGATATAATGTTTAATTCTTTGACCATTCACCACCCTCGGATTTGTGCCTTCGAAGTTGTTAATTTTTATGGCACCGAAACGGTAGACCTTCTCGATAACGTAAGGACATTCCCATTAAGAGAGAAGTTTTCCTGCCAAAAATCTTAAACGAGAGTTGTATAACAATACATAATCACCTACATTGAACTCACGCTTTTGTATCCTTTTATCATGCCATCTTTTAACTTTTTCTTTAAACAGCTTGGCATTTTCATAAGCTTGGGTTCTCCATTTATCAAGTGAGCTAATGCCAAATAACTGTCGGATCACGGGTTCCAACAGACCCTTGAGGTTTGAACTCTAGGTGCACGCGAAGTTCTTTCCCTCCTACCGATCTACGCCCTAGCTCGCTAAGGTCTCGCGGACGAACTCGACGCACTCGCAACACAATAGACACAAGGTTTATACTGGTTCGGGCCACCGATGTGGTGTAATACCCTACTCCAGTACGGTGGTGGTGGATTGCCTCTTGGGCTGATGATGAACAGTACAAGGGGAAGAACAACCTCCTGAGGATGAAATGTTCTTGTGCTTAGTGCATCAAGGGTTGGCCTTCTATCAGATCCTATCTCTTTAGATCTCTCCTTCCAGATCTCCCTCCCCGTCTCTAGGTTGCTAGTCCTACTTATATAGGCCCTGGTCCTCTCCCCAAATATTGAGCGGGAAGGGAGCCAACAACGGCGGCCAATTTGAAAGGGGACAGCTAGTACAAGCTATCCTGACAAAAGGTGGTCTTCGCCTGCCAAAGGTTCTGGTGGTGACGCCGTCCTGGGCTCCATGGTGACCTTTGTCCTACCGTCCTTCTGGTCTTGGTCTTGTTGCACTGATATGGAAACCTTTGTCTGATGCCTCGGTACTCCGCGCCTGCACTTGCCTCCTTAGCACCAAAGAGGAAACAAGGACGCTGCGCGCGCTGGCACCCGCGTGGTGTCGATCGTCATGGCTCACGTCACGAGAGCCTCGCGAGGTTCGCCCCACCTTGATATCTCCGCTCCTCGCGAGGCAGCCTGGTGAGGCCGCTCCCGATGAGGTCTTGTGTCGTCTGCCTCGCGAGGCTTGGCCCCTCGTGAGGGTCTTGAATGCCTTGTTGATGATGATGGGCCGTACAGACCTGCCAGCACAGTCACTCCATGGGCCACATGCAGGCAAGTCTGTGGACCCCCGTTCCCAGAACACCGACAGTAGCCCCCGAGCCCAAGGCGCGCTCGGGCTTGGCTTCGAGGCGAAGCCAAAGGATCAAGCGCTGAGTGCTGCGGGCTCCAAGAGCCGGCGGCCTCGGTTGACGTGTGGTGGTTGATTGGTCGTGGGCGTCTCCGCTTCCCCACGCCGCCTTGGCGACTGCTCGATTTGACTAGTCCCTGTGACATGCAAGGAAAATCATCATTACCTGTGATCGTGGGAGGCGCCGGTTGGCCTTCTTCTGCTATAAATGGGGAGGGGGCGGAGCCCCCGTTGCCCATCTCTTCTTGGTTCACTTGCTTCTTCCTCCTTGCTCCACCGCTTGCAGGAATGGCGTCGTTGAAGAGGTTCTCCGCCACGGAGAAGGGCAAGGCCCCTCGGGAGGGACCCGGCTCCCCGGCGCCCAAGCGAGGACGTGGTTATCCCCGCAAGCACGCCGCGACCCCCGCCGTGGCCCCCAGTTCTCGGAGTGGTGCCGCGGTGCGCGGCAGGAGTCACTCTGGTCGCGGCAGTCCTGTCGACGAGAGAAGGCACGTCATGGTTGCGCGACCTCCCCGACCGCGGTTCCATGCGTTAGAGGTGCTGCCGGAGTTTGTCGTCTGGTCGGAGGATCCGACCGGCAGCTGGCTCCAGCTCCCCCGCTTATTTGCCGACGAGCTGCCGACCTCCGGTCTAGGCGGGCTCTGGCTGAAGGCAGACGGTTGCTGCAGCCGAGCTTCTTGGGTCGCGGTCGAGGTCTCCGTCACGGGCAACATTGCTCTGGACCGCGGTTGGCAGACGTTCGCCCGCGTGCGTGGCCTGAGCAGGCAATGCACCCTCCACTTCAAGTTCGATGGCGACGCGACCCTCTTCATGAGGGTGTTTGGGGAAGATGGCCGCCAGGCCGGATGCTGCCCCGAGGTGAACGACGGCGAGGAGGTGCTCGGCCTCGGCGATGGTCGGGACGAGGAGGAGGGTCGCGCCTCGTCTGGCTATGGTGGCTCCTCCCTTGGCGACAGTTCCAGCAACGGCGGCCTTGACCAGCCGCCACGCCGCCGCGCCCGCTTCGAGGGTGGTAGCGGGTCGTCTCGTCGCCGCGCACCGGTGAAGTGCAAGGAGGGGTCTGACTAGACCCGGGACGTCGCCAAGGCCCTGCCCCCGTCAGCTGCTGCAGGGGCGAGCGCCGCTTTTGTTAAGTTCCCCTTTCTCTTCCTGTATCAGAATGAAGTCAGCATGGGCCCGGAGGGGTGTGTATCGAATCATAACTTATTATCCTTTATGCTACACTTGTTGTTTCAGTGTTGTGTGGCTATTTTGCGCAAAGATAACTTAGCCTGGTGCATTCGGGGCGCCCTCCTCCTCATGAGGCGTTTACTTCCTCGTGTCCATCTTAACCTTGTGGTCTGCGACTACTTAGGAACTGAGAAAAAAATTCTTTAGGGAGTTTTACCAAGAGATTTGCCGTTCACCCAAGCCTTGACCCGGCGCCTTGTATCGTGGTACCTGTGGGGCACGGATTAGGAGAGATGCGCCAGCTTTCGGGCTCGAATGAGGGTGGCTCGCGAGGAGGAAGAGAGAAGAAAAACGCTCACGAGGGCATCTGCCCAGCCCCCCCTCGCGAGGTATGCATGAGAGAGAACATGAGCAGACCAGAGATGGAAAATGCGGTAAGAGGCGAGGGGATCGAATCAGCAAGGAACACCAAAGGCAAACTTTGATTAAGGAAAAGCGAGCCAACTACAGAAAGGAAATGAAAAACCATGTCCGGCACCTAATCTAGTCTTCAAGTCTTCTCACCAGCGTGGACCTAAGTGCTGCCACTAGGCGTGGGAGGGAGCCCCAGGGCCTGAGGCCGGCGCTCCTGAGACTTCGGGGCATGTACAACCCCACTCATTATTACGTGAGAGTGTCACGTGCGGCGATTCTTCACAGGCACTGGGCCTTCTTCACAGGCTCTGGGCCTGGCTTCACAGGCTCTGGGCGTTGCTTCATGGGTAGAACCTCCAGAGGTGCTGGATGTTCCAGGCGTTCTGGACAGGTATCCCGTCCTGCGTCTCCAGGCGTGCGGTGCCAGGCCTGGAGATATGGATGACCCTGAACGGGCCCTCCCACACAGGTGAAAGCTTGTGCAGCCCTTCCCTGGAGAGGACCCGCCTCAGGACGAGGTCGCCCAACTCGAGCGTCCAGGATCGGATGTTGCGGTAGTGGTATCACCGCAGCGCCTGCTGGTACCTGGCCGCCCACAGTGCATCTTCGCGACGACGCTCCTCCCTCAGCACGAGGTCCATCCCCCGCGTGTCATCCTGCTGCGTTTCATCAAACACTAGGACCCGTGTGGAGCGATGCCTAACCTCATGAGTAAGGACTGCTTCAGCTTCGCAGACAAGGAAGAATGGGGTCTCGCCCGTTGGTTTGGTGGCAGTGGTGCGGATAGACCATAACACGGACTGGAGCTCATCATGCCAGCCCCTGCCACAGGCCTCGAGCTTCTTCTTGAAGGTCCTGGTCTTGAGGCCTCTCAGGACCTTCGCGTTGGCACATTCGGCCTGACCATTGCTCTTGGGGTGCGCCACCGAAGCGTAGCAGATCTGCGTTCCAAGGTTAGCATAGTAAGTTTTGAAAAGGTTACTAGTGAACTGCGAGCCGTTATCTGTGATGATGCGGTTGGGGACCCCTAAGCGGCTCACGAGGCCCTTGATGAACTTGACAGCGGAGCCGGCTAGGATGGTATGGACAGCTTCCACTTCCGCCCACTTGGTGAACTTGTCGATGGCGACGTAGAGGTAAAGGTAGCCCCCAGGCGCTCGAGGGAACGGCCCAAGATGTCTAGCCCCCAGACCGCGAACGGCCATGTGAGAGGAATGGTTTGGAGGCCCTGAGCCGGCTAATGAATTTGCTTGGCATGGAACTGGCAGGCTTCGCAAGACTTCACCATCTCAGCTGCGCCGTTGAGCACAGTGGGCCACTAGAATCCACTACGGAATACCTTGCCGACGAGGGTCCATGATGACGAGTGGTGCCCGCAGTCCCCACCGTGTATGTCAGTTAGCAGCTCTTTCCCCTGGTCCCTAGAAATGCAGCGCAGGGAAATGTCGTTTGGCCGCTTCCTGTACAACTCATCATCCTGGATGCAGTACGTCGTGGCTTGCCGAACCACACGCTCTGAATCTTCCTCCTTCTCCAGCAGCGCCCCTTGCATCAGATATTCCTTGAATTCCTTGGTCCAGCATCCCTCCTGAGGTTCGAGCGCCAAGAGCAAACGAGCTCCTGAGGTCGGGCCGCAGGCCTGGGCTCCTGTGGAAGGAGGCTCTAGGAGCTCCTCCCGATGCTGATCAGTGCTTGAAGGTGGCAGTGTCGCCGATGGCTTGAAGAGCCGTTCCTCAAAGACACCGGGCTCCTTTTGCTTCCACTCGGATGCTCTCTTGGCAATGTCGTTGACTTCCTTGTTGGCGCTCTAGGGCACGTGTTGTAGCTCCAGGCCCGAGAACTGCTTCTCCATCTTGCGCACCTCCGTGAGGTATGCCTCCATATGCTCGTCCTTCGGCTCATATACTTTGTTGGAGAAGTTGATGAGGAGCTGCGAGTCGCCTCTAACGGTAAGGCGCATCACCCCCAGAGCTGCCGCGGCCTTCAGGCCAGCTATGAGGCCTTCGTATTCCACGATGTTGTTGGAGACCTTATCGCCCTACTGAAAGCAGAGCTGCACGGCGTAGTAGAGCTTATCCTTAGTGGGCGAGATGAGTACTGCTCCAGCCCCGCACCCTGGTGCGCGAAGGAGCCATCGAAGTACAGGACCCAACCATCTGGTGCCTCACTCCCTGGCGAGGCGGACCGGTCTTCGCCTACTTCAAGTGTCGGGGCATCCGTCCATTCCGCACAAAATCAGCGTGCGTGGCTCCCTTCATGACCCTGGTAGTGCTGAACTCTAACTGGAATGCTTGCAGCTCAATGTTCCACTCGGTGACTCTTCCAGCAGAATTGGGTCTCCTGAGCACCCTCTCTAATGGGTAGGCTGAGACAACCTTGATGGGGTGCCCCTGGAAGTAGTGTCGTAGTTGCGTGAGGCCACCAAGAGTGCAAGCAGAAGCTTCTGAGGCATGGGATATCGTGCCCTCGCATCTCACAACACGGTGCTGACAAAATACACCGGGTGTTCGACGAGGGCTGGTGTGGTGTCTGGGCTCACGTCTTGCGGAAGTTGAGACGCTTCGTGAGGTGATGGGGCTCCTGACGCCTGATCGTTTGCGAAAATTGTGGCGGCATCGTCCTGTTGAGTTTGGTCTTTTGTCGACGCTGCCACGGCTCTTGCGGTGCCTTCCTGATCTTGCATTGCCTCAGTTGTAGCCCGACGTAGCGCGCCCTTGGTTTGATGCTCCTCCCGAACTGCCACCAGTGTCGCGCTGGCGGAGTACGGGGTAGCAGCGAGGTAGAGCACTAGGGGCTCGAGGGGTCATGGCGCCACCATCACCGGAGGGCTGGTCAGGTATCTCTTGAGGTCTTGAAAAGCTGGGTCGGCCTCCTGGGTCCACTCGAATGGGCCCTTCTTCATCGCCAGCTTGAAGAAGGGCAGGGCGCGTTCCCCTAGCTTGGAGATGAAGCGTCCCAACACAATTACCCGGCTAGCCAGCTTCTGCATCTCCCTAAGAGTCTACGATGGGCTCATGTCCTCGATGGCCTTGATCTTCTCCGGATTCGCCTCGATCCCTCTATGGGACACAAGGAAGCCCAACAGCTTGCCGGAAGGGACGCCGAACCCACACTTCTTCGGGTTAAGCCGCAAGTTCACTTAGCACAAGCTCGCGAAGGTCTCCTCCAAGTCTTGAATCAAGGTCCTCGCCTCCCGAGATGTCGGAGTAATGGGCCACGGGTAGGCCAACCCGAGCCCCAGAACCTTTCAAGACATCGGGGCAGGCTGCGCCCCTCAAGACCCCAGGACGAAGAGCCGCCTTCAAGAAGCCAACGGCAAGATGGCCAACTAACCACTCACGACCGAGTCCCAGAGACGACTTCGGGGAAAGCCGACACCCGACTGGCGACTTCCAGAGAAGCCGGCTTTGGGGAGTCGGCCTGCGACTCCAACACCCCCACGACCTCATCAAGTGGGACGGGGCAGGGGAGTGGCAACGATGAAGCCCGCCCCTGCCCCTTACCAAGGGCAGGCATGGCCACAACACGCCGTACCCCGGAAGATCTCCGTGCGGCGTGGCACTGTTGCCATGCCGGCCCTGACATCAGCACCGCAGGGCCGAATCCTGCACCCACGTTGGCTTGTCTGTACGGCCTAGAGGCAGCGGGCCCCACCAGTCAATGAGACCCCAGGAGACGGCAAGAGGACCACCAGTCGAACCCGTCGGGAGTCGACCCTTGGGAGTCGGCCGAGCCCTCCCCCGGGGCCCACGCGCCATTAATCAAGATGTGATGGGGACTGGCAATTGTGATCGCCCGCCAGGCGGCAGGGCTGTTGCCACGACCTCATGATCAAGTCCGCGTCATCAGAAGCACGGCTACAATAATCAGCAGTCGGCAAGACCCGCCCGCGGCGGACGCCACCTGTCGGCTCCGTACCAGGCCAGTTAGCGGGGCCCACCAGCCAGCGGGCACCGGCGGTCGGCAGAGAAGACGGAGGTCAGAGGCGCTGACAGCTGGGCCCGCGTCCAGCCGGATTACCCTTGTACCCCTGGGGGTAGGCCTATATAAACCCCCCAGGGCACCCATGCAAAGGGTTGGTACCCATTATCCCTAGGCTAGATCATATAGGAGGGAGAGAGCTAGCCTTGCCCTCTCCTACCTCCAAGAAACAGCTCAAGGAGCGACCGTGTAAACACTTTGCCATAGTGATCATGCGGAGACCCCGCAGAGTAGCAGTAGGGGTATTATCTCCCCGGAGAGCCCTGAAGCTGGGTAAGATTCGACGGCGTGCATGTCTTTGCCTCATCCCGTTTCCAGGCACCGACGATGTCCTACTCGCCCCCACCATGATAAGAAATCCTTTGGCATATGTCACACGAAACCCCCAACATTTGGCGCCCACCGTGGGGCCAGGTACACCGCCGTCCGGAGATCTGTTCTGGACGGGAACCCTTTTCCTCCCTGGCGAGCACAGCCAGCCAGGCACGCCAGACGGAGTTTGCACCGACGCGCTAAGCGGCGTTGAGATCGCCTGCGCGGCCAGCTCCTTGGCCAAACTAGTCGGCTAGGTCCGCCTCTCCGACGAACCTACGTCCAACGCCGGCACGGGCGGCCCCGAGAACCTCCTCGCAGGCCTCCTCGATTAACTCCACGTTTCCAGCGAGCCTGCCGTAGACTTGGAGTCCGTAGGCTCCACCGACCCGATGCTGGTCGACTCCGACACCGCGTCGCTCGACGCGTTCCCCACCAATGTGGTGGTCTACGACGAACCTCTCCCTCGTGCGGAGAGCAACGGAAGCACCGTCACCGAGGTTCTAGTCATCATTCATGATGAGCTCCCAGGCGGAGGAGCGCATGACTCACTCGGCGCGGCGCTGCAAGACCTAACTGCGCCCATTCCGGAAGACGCTGACGCAGAGACGTTGGAGGCGCGCCGCCTTCAGCTCGTTGAAGGCGCAAAGAAGCTGGCCAGCATGAGGCGCTTGTCAGAAGCCTACCAGCGGGAGATGGATCGCACCGTCGGCGGCTCGCCGACCCCTGTGGGGCCCAGCCGCCTTGGCGCGGTCCAGCAGCGCGGCGTAGCCATCGCCAACCTGTTTGGGGCAAGCCGCCCTGTGTACGCTACACCAGCGGAGAACATCCGAGCCGCCCAGGCAGCGGCGGATGAGTTGGACAATTTCGAGGGCGAAGAACGCCGCCTCATGATGGAGCGAGTCCAGCGGCTCCTCGACACGGCTGCCGTGCAGAACGAGGCCCGGCTGCCGCATGGGGGCGCCGCAACGGCCAAACGACGTCCTTCACCGAGATCAAGGCGCGACGTCTCGGACGCCAACTGGCGGCGCCCGAGGAAGAAGAGACAAGGAGCCGGCTGTCAGCCACAGTCGGACTCGCATTACCATAGAGCGCGACTGAGATGGCCACCCAAGAGCAGTGGAACGACGGGACGACTGTCTGCCTCTCCCTCCCCGCAAGGAGAGGCGAGTCTCCCCGCCGCCCGTTGACCATCCGACTCTCGGTGACCGCCTTGGCCTCCGAGAGGGAGTTGGAGAGAATGACGCCCGCCACCGGATCGACCGACTTCACCGATCCTTAGCGCTGGAAGCAGAAGACGAGCTGGGTCTGCCTTGTTTCGGGCCCCGCATTCGGGACGAGCCCTTTCCTAGAGGATTCACGCTCCCAAGAGACACGCCCAAGTATACCAGCTCCGTGAAGCCGGAAGACTGGCTAGTCTACTACTCCACAGCTGTCAGCATAGCAAACGGCAACAAGAGTGTTGCCGTAAAGTACGTTCCGCTCATGATCCAGGGCACAGCCCGGACATGGCCGAACAGCCTAAAGCCCCGCAGCATCAACAGCTAGGTCGACTTCACCGAAGCGTTCGTCCGCAACTTCACCAGCACGTACAAGCGTCCTCCCAAGCCTCGTCAGCTCTCCTTGTGCGTGCAAGGACCCGACGAGTCGACTCACGATTACCTCACGTGTTGGGCCAAGCTTCGGAACTCCTGTGAGGGTGTGCACGAGGTGCAGGCCATCGAGTACTTCATAGCCGGGTGCAGAGAAGGCACCCTCCTCAAGCACAAGGTCCTCTGCGACGAGCCAGAAACCCTCGACGAGCTGCTGATCATAGCAGACAAGTACGCCACGGCCGACTCCTCCAAGAAGGCGGAGATTCAAATCAGCACAACTGGCAAAGTGGCCCTCAAGCTCCAAGAACTCTGGCGGTAGATGCCAGCCGGCGACAACAGCAGGGCAACCACAAGCGCAAGGCCCCGCAGCCGGCTTCTAGCAGCCGGCAAGTCACGATCATTGAAGCCCAGCAGCCAGATGAGCAGCCTTCGCCCAAGCGACAGAAAGGCGGCAAGCCAAACTGGTTGCCGGCCTTCTCGTACGAACAGACCCTAGATGGACCTTGCAAGTTCCATAGTGGCGCGAAGCCGTCGAATCACACCACCCGAAAGTGCCACTGGCTCACCTGGATTGCCAAGGGAGACGGCCTCCTGCCTCCCCCGCCTGCTGGGCAGCCGCCTCTGCCGCCGCCCCAGCAGCCGGCTGTCAGGTCAGTCGGCGCAGTACAAGACGAATACCCTGAAGAGCACGGAGCTTACGTGGTGTTTACCAATGTGGCTGACGATCGACGCAGCAGACGGCTGCAGCGGCAAGAGGTGAATGCTGTAGCATCGGAGACGCCAGAGTTCATGCACTGGTCCGAGAAGCCCATCAGCTGGAGCAGGGCTGACCACCCTGAAGTGATGCCGAGTCCGGGCTCCTATGCCTTGGTCCTGGACGCCACCTTTTCTATGGACAGACGAGCCGCGCGTTTCTCACGAGTTCTGATAGACGGAGGCAGCAGCATCAATATCCTGTAGAAGGACACCATGGAGAAGTTAGGAATCAAGCAAAGACAGCTCTAGAACAGCCGGACTGTGTTCCACGGCATTGTTCCTGGGCTTTCCTGCTCACCCATCGGCAAGATCCTGATGGACGTCCTCTTTGGAGACAAATATCACTTCCACAGAGAGTCTGTTTGGTTTGAGGTGGTGGACCTTGAGAGCCCATACGATGCGCTACTTGGCCGACCCGCCTTGGCCAAGTTCATGGCGGTCCCCCACTACGCCTACCTCAAGATGAAGATGCCCAGTTCCAGGGGAATCCTAACTGTGGCCGGCGACAATCGGAAGTCGTCTGCTTGCGCGACTGAGAGCAGTCGGCTGGCTGAGTCCCTGGTAATCGCGGCCGAAAAGCGGCTCCTGGAGCGGGTTGTGGCGATGGCCGACAAGCAGCCAGAGGTATCGCCCAACCCGAAGGAGTCGGAGGCTGAAGGTTCGTTCAAACCGGCCAAAGAGACAAAGAAGATACCCTTGTATCCGGAGCACCCAGAGAGGTACACCGTCGTAGGTGCAAACCTCGACAGCAAATAGGAAGGCGAGCTCGTCGATTTCCTCCGTGAGAATCGGGACATCTTCGCATGGTCCCCCAAAGACATGCCAGGTGTACCGACGGAATTCGCCGAGCACAAGTTACATGTCCGATCTGATGCAAAGCCGGTCAGGCAGCCCCTGCGCCGCCTATCAGAAGAGAAGAGAAGAGTTGTCGGAGAAGAGATAGCCCGACTCCTAGCAGCTGGCTTCATTATGGAAATGTTCTTTCCAGAATGGCTAGCAAATCTGGTCCTGGTACTGAAGAAGAACAAGTAGTGGCGAATGTGTATTGACTACACAAGCCTCAACAAGGCCTGCCCCAAGAACCCATTTGCTCTACCAAGATTCGATCAGGTGATAGACTCCACAGCCGGATGCGAGCTGTTGAGTTTTTTGGATGCATACTCGGGATATCACCAGATCAAGCTGAACCCGGCTGACAGACTGAAGACCGCCTTCATCACACCGTTTGGAGCCTTTTGCTACCTCACCATGACGTTCGTCTTAAGGAATGTCGGCGCCACCTTTCAGCGTTGCATGCAGAAGTGCCTCCTCAAGCAGCTCGGCAGGAACGTCGATGTCTACGTAGACGACGTGGTGGTGAAGCCAAAAAAGCGCGGAATGCTGCTGGAAGACCTCAAGGAGACCTTTGAGAACCTACGCCGATTCCAGATCAAGCTCAATCCCGAGAAGTGTGTCTTTGGAGTACCAGCTGGCCAGCTCCTTGGCTTCCTGGTCTCTGAACACGGCACATAATGCAACCTAGTAAAGATCAAGGCCATTGAGAGAATGGAGGTACCCAGCCGACTGCTGGATGTGCAAAAGTTCACCGGCTGCTTGGCGTCCATCAGCCAACTCATGAAGAAGACCACTTTTTTCGAGTGGAACCACAAGGCAGACGAAGCTTTTCTCCAGTTGAAGAAGATGCTGACTACTCCACCCGTCCTGGCGGCTCCGACCCCCAAGGAACCTATGCTCCTGTACATCGCCGCCACCAGCCGGGTGGTCAGCATGGTCATTGTAGTGGAACGCAAGGAGGAAGGCAAGGCACTACCTATCCAGAGACCGGTATATTACCTAAGCAAAGTAATGTCGACCTCCAAGCAGAACTACCCCCACTACTAGAAGATGTGCTATGGCGTACACTTTGCTACCAAGAAATTGAAGCCTTACTTTCAAGAGCATCCAAGCACGGCCCCGCTTGCCGAGATCATTGGTAGCCGAGATGCTTCTGGCCGAGTGGCCAAATGGGCCATAGAGCTGGCTCCCTACACCATCCACTACCAGCCCCGCACCGCTATCAAGTCACAAGCACTGGCCGACTTCCTCGTCGACTGGGCCGAGACCCAGTACCTACCTCCAGCGCCTGACTCCACCCATTGGCGGATGCATTTCGACGGCTCCAAGATGCGCACCGGCTTGGGAGCCGACGTCATCCTCACCTCTCCTAAAGGCGACAAGCTCAAATACGCACTATAAATCCATTTTGCCGCCTCCAACAACGTCGCCGAGTACGAGGTGCTTGTTCACGGGCTCCGGCTTGCCAAAGAACTTGGCATCCGCCGGATCTTGTGTTATGGCGACTCATGCTTAGTGGTCCAGCAATCATCTGGCGACTGGGACACGAAAGATGCAAACATGGCGAGTTACCGTTTCCTCGTACAGCAACTCAGCGGGTATTTCGAAGGGTGCGAGTTCCTCCATGTGCCAAGAAACGACAACGACCAAGCAGATGCCTTGGCACGAATCGGCTTTACCCTCCAAGCAATACCATCTGGCGTCGCCCTTCAATGCCTCCTCAAGCCGTCTGTCAAGCCTTCACCAGAATCAGACTCCATTTTTGTGCCGGCTCCTCCCGAAGACGTCGGATCCAACTCCAGAGCCTCGGCAGTCGGAACAAGGATTTTGGCGAATGGCTCCAAAGCCGCCACAGTCGAACCCGGCCCGGGGACTGCGGCGGCGGACTCGAAGACTCCAGAACTCGGCCCAAGGACCGCACCAGTCGGCATGGGGACTACATTAACCCAGCAAGCGGTTGTTGACTCCAACCCGCCGCCTCCCAGCCCAACCGCCCTCATCCAAGTCGTAGTTCTGGCAGTCGAAGAAATAGCAGCACCCTCATGGGCCCAGCCCATCCTCAAATTCCTAGTGAGCAAAGAGCTGCCGACTGATGAGACCTCAGCTCGGTAAGTACAACGCTGGGCGGCAGCCTACACCATAGTCAACAGAGAACTGGTCAGGCGCAGCGTCACTGGTGTCTACCAGCGCTGCGTAGAGCCAGAGCAAGGCTAAGCGATTCTCAAAGACATCCATCAAGGCGAGTGCGGCCACCAGGCGGCCTCAAGAGCACTCGTCGCCAAAGCCTTTCGACACGGTTTCTTCTGGCCAACTGCCTTGGAAGAGGCCAAGGAGTTGGTCCAAAAATGCAAAGGGTGCCAGAAGTTCAGCTCCAAGCCACACCAGCCAGCTTCTGCACTCAATACCATCCCCATTTCTTGGCCTTTCGCAGTTTGGGGTCTAGACATGGTGGGACCATTCAAGACAACACGAGGTGGCTTAACTCACTTACTTGTCGCAGTGGACAAGTTCACCAAGTGCATAGAAGCGAAGCCAATCAAGAAGCTGAACGGTCCAACTGCCGTGACTTTCATTGCCGATATCACAATTCGGTACGGCATACCACACAGCATCATCACCGACAACGGCACAAATTTCGCCAAAGGCGCCTTGGCCCATTTCTGCGCAACACAGGGCATCCGACTGGACCTAGCGTCCGTCGCCCATCCACAGTCACACGGCCAGGTGGAGCGAGCAAATGGCCTCATCCTATCCGGCATCAAGCCCCGGCTGATCGAGCCTCTGGAGCGCTCGGCTGGCTGCTGGCTCGGTGAGCTACCAGCCGTCCTCTAGAGCCTGCACACGACTCCAAACAAGTCAACCGGCTTCACACCTTTCTTCCTCATCTACGGTGCCGAAGCCGTCATCCCAACTGACATAGAGTTCGACTCCCCACGAGTCACTATGTACACCGAGGAGGAAGCAGTAGAAGCACGATAAGACGTTGTCGATCTGCTGGAAGAAGGCCGGCTGTTGGCACTCAGCCGGTCCAACATCTACCAGCAGAGCCTGCGCCGATACCACAACAGGAAGGTCAAGCCAAGATCTTTCCAAGAAGGCGACCTTGTGCTCCGGCTGATCCAGCAAACAGCCGGCCAGCACAAGCCGTCGGCGCCTTGGGAAGGCCCTTTCATCATCAGCAAAGTACTGGGCAACGATTCCTACTACCTGATTGACGCTCAGAAGCCTCGAGCACGCAAGAGGGACAACTCCGTCAAAGAGACAGAGCGGCCATGGAATGCAAATCTCCTCCAAAGATTTTATAGTTGATGCAGTATGTACCATGCTACCTTTTGTATTAAAGTACCAAGACTTCGGCCCCCCCGAGACGAGCTCGGGGACTGCCCTCTTTTGTCTGTATGATAAAAATTATGCCTACAAGTATGTTATTCTTTGTCATGCCGCTTGGCACCGGGCTCGACAAGTCGGCCCGAGGACTTGCCGCCATGCACTATGAAATGCTTCCTGCAGCCGAACAAGTAGTGTGTAACACCTAAACCGTCTTCTGTCAGAAGCCGCAGCTCGCAGAGCGACTGTACGGTGGCAGAGGTAAGGTAGAATGGGCGTTCGCATGAACAATGGTTAAGGACTCAAAGCATAAAACATAGCTCAATACAGCTTCCAGCCTTTTTCGCAAACCGACTCTTGAATAGTCGGATTGCCGTCTTCTATTCAACTTGCTCAAAAAACTCTTAAAAACGGCTAAGTACTTGCCTTCCCAAAGTAGCCAAGCATTTGATCCAGCGACAGTCCGCAGAGCGGCTGTCCGATTGGCAAGGCGGGCAACTAAGAGAAAGCGGCAAAGCAAAAAAGCAAAAAGAGCAATGAGCAAGAAAAGATAGAACTCGGATAAATATATTTACATAACATAGGCCTTTGGCCGAATCTTCGAGCAGATGTTCAAAATACACCCCGCGGGTGGAATTGTGCGAATTAACAAGTTCTTCAAAGACTACTGAAGCCGATAAAACAAAGATACATCGGCAACTTAGGAAGCAGCAGACGGATTCGGAGGTTCGGAGGAGGCGCCAGCGTCAGGCGTCGGGGCGGCCGGCTGGGTAGTCTCGGCTTGATCGCCTCCGGCGGCAGTCGACTCGGTCGCACGCAGCTCGTTACTGGAGGCGCAGTCGAGCTGAGGCTGGCCGTCTGCTCCGTCTTCTGGTGCCTCCGCCTTGCCTCCATCCTCCGCCTCGCCCTCTTCCTCGACGCTGGAGCCAATCACCTCCGCCAAGTCCTCGCCGTAGTCTGGGTTCATCCCAAACCACTCCGGCGGTACCTCCTCGCCGTCTTCAGACCGCTCGGGGACAAAGATGCTGGTGTGGGTGTACTCGGCGATCGCCGCAGCACGCATGACGAGGGCGTCTTCCACAGCTGCCAGCTCCGGCTGGGCCTCCGAATGAAGCGTGGCCAGCCGGTCTAGATCCAGCCCCGGATACCATGCCTTGACAAACTCCAAGGCCCGGCGCGCTCCAGCTTGGGCCGAAGAGCCCTTCCAGGCCTCAAGACGACCAGCCGTGACCTCTAGCCAGTTGGCCGTCAGGCTGGGGGTGCACGGAGCCTGCATGTCCGGCCACAGGGCGGCAATCGCCTGGGCACCAACACGCTGAAGCCGGCGCAGCATCCGGTGAGCTGGCCGAAGGCGAGCCTCGATGCTCAGGATGTGCTCGTCAAGAGTTCGG
Organism: Triticum aestivum; assembly: GCF_018294505.1. Classification (NCBI taxonomy): domain Eukaryota; kingdom Viridiplantae; phylum Streptophyta; class Magnoliopsida; order Poales; family Poaceae; genus Triticum; species Triticum aestivum. The sequence continues at coordinate 381,125,008 of NC_057800.1, read as the reverse complement.
GGGGCGTCGGCGACAATCTCTGCACCCTCCGCCCACCGACCTTCTCGGTCAGCCTCGATGGCTTGGATGGCGGCCTGCAAGTGCCCAGGAAAGAAGTCTGCAAAGTCAAGAAGAAACAAAGAGGCAAGTCAAAAACTAGGAGTCAGCACGACTTAAATCGGCAACTCGAAGAAAGAAAGTAAAAATAAACTCATCATCAACGATGTCTTAAATCTCATGGAAGCCGGAGGCCAGCATCGCCTCCTTGTCAGACCAAGAGGAGCGCTCGCTCGCGAACTCGGCCAGGAGGGCGGTTTCCGTCTCCTCCGCCTCCCTCTGTGTCTTCACAAGCAGCTCCTTCTGATCTGCCAATTGAGTGGCCAGCAAATCGCGCTCCGTGGCGAGCTTGTTGCACTCCTCCTCTTTGGCGCGCAAAGCGGAGTTGGCGTCGCTCAGCTGCTGTTGAAGAGCAGCGTTGGCTCCTGAAAATAAGGAAGAAAGAAGGCGTTAAGTCATCAGGTAAAGAAGGTCGCCGCGGAGATCCGGCCCGACTGCTCAGAAGTCGGCCCAAATCTCAGGGACTACAGCCCGCGGGTGCGCCAGTGCGCCCCCGCAAAGAAGGAAAAAGACTTACTCCGGCTCTCCGACAAATCGTTGGTCCGCTTGCCCAGCTCTTCAACGTTACGGTTGAAGGCAGTAACGCGGACGTTGTGGTAGTCCTGCGACAAACGTTTCAGACAAAAAGTTAATACCCAGAGTTCATCAATTGAAGTTCCGGGCCGCCTGCTCAGCGGCCAGCCCGAAACTCGGGGACTACACCCAGTGGGTGCGCTGGCGCGCCCCCATAGAGAGGAACAAGAAAACAAAGACCAAAGGAAAAACATACCCGGACGGCTGCCCGCGACGCCAGGTACGCCTTGGTGCAATTCTGGAGAGCGTCGCCCTCGGCACGAAGCTTCGCCTGGACGTCCAGAAGCGCCTGGTTCAGCGGCCCTGTGCCGCCTCCTCGCACCCACCCAATGGGCGCGACGCTCGTTGCTTCGGCGTCTGGGATCGCCGAGCTGGCGGTGCCGGCTTCCAGGGGCGGGGTGCCGAAGTCGCCTTCTCCAGACGGCGGTGCGTTGGTGAGCCGACTTGGAGGAGTAGCCTCGCCACGGCCTCGTCTTCGGTCAGTGGCACCGGAGGGTCCGCTGGCTGCTTGCCTTGCGCACCTTCAGACGGCGGCGGCGGAACATTCACGTCTGGCGTAGAGGGGTCACCGCCTTCCCTCTCCACGATGGGGTTCTCCCCGCCGGCTTCTCCAGTCTGCCCCGTGAACTCCGGAGGCGGCGACGCAGAGTTCAACGGGGTGACGAACACCGCCGATTGGCGGCGTGCGGCTTCCTCAGCCTGCCGCTTCGTCGTGGCGGCGGCTTCGGCCTCTGCCAGTTTTTTCTTGGCGGAGGCCTCCGCCCTGTCAGCCTCCGCCTTCTCCAGGCGAACAGCCTCTTCTTCGTTGCGCTTCTCCTACGCATTCTGCTCTGTCGCCTCCCGGAGGTCGGCAGGGGGGTCAATCCACCGAGTGGTGGCGGACATCTCCGCTGACCCCATCACGGAGGCGGCGGTGACCCTCTTTAGAGTGAGGGGAGCCCTGAAGCAAGGGGAGCAAGTAAAGACTCAGACAGAGTCACAAAGAAAGAATAAAGCATTGAGACAGAATACTCATGCGGAGACCAATGGCAGCTTCTTCACTTCCTTATGGAAGTGGATGGCCTTCGCGGCCGCCTCGTCCCGCCGGGTCGCTGCAGCCGGACCCTTGGGTTTCTTCGGCCGACTGCCGAACAAGGTCGGCACGGCCCTGCACTTCTTCCCATCGCCTGGAGCACCCGGCGCGGCTAAAGAGCCCGTGCCAGGCTGGCTGGCTCCTGGCCGATGGCGGGGGGCGACTTCCCCCTCGGTGTCATCGTCAGGCCAGTCGGCGAAAGTAGCCGAAGGCCTGAAGTCGCCTGCTGTTCCTCCTCCTCCCTCGGCATCGTCCTCCAGAGCCGCCGCCCCCAGATCAGGGTCGTCGACGTCGCTCTCTGCCCGATCGGCGAGGAACTCGCGGACCGGCCCCGAGGTGCCGGCTGGCGGGTGGAGGAGGGGATTCTGACCAAAGCCGACTGGTCAAAACAAACTCGGCGAGAGAGAAGACAATCCAAAGAAAGAAAGGGAAGGCAACTCACCACGGGCGGGGGGTTGGCGCGGGAGTACGGCTCCTTGCCGAACCGCCAATCCTCCAGGAGCTTGCTTTCCGAGAGGTAGGTCACCATGAAGGCCACCTCTTCGTGAGGCATGTCCTTGGTGCACATCCGACTCGGGTCGCGGTGCCTGCTCATCTGGCATATCATGTGGGGGCGGCCTTGGAGTGGGAGAACTCGGCGCGCCACGAAGGCGGCCAGTAGGTCTGGACCAGTCAAACCCTCCGACTGCATCAGCACTCGGAGTCATGCGATGGCACCGGCAACCGCAGGCGTCAGCGACTTGGCCCGGTACGACCAGTTGGGCAGTCGCCCAGCCGGCGGGCCGGCTTCGAAAGCCGGCAGGTTGACCCAGTCCCCCCTTGCGGAGACGTTCCTGACGTAAAAGTAGGATCTCTGCCACATCCTCACCGACTTTATCAGCAAGATGGAGGGGAAGGGATTGTCGGCCCTGACCTTCGCACGGCGATGAAAGCGCTGCACTGAGCCGGCACGCCCGCGGCCTGGGTGCCGAGCTTGGAGAAGAAGAACTCCCCCCAGAGCTCGAGGGTGGGGAGGACTCCGAGGAAGCCTTCGCACAAGGCCACGAAGGCGGGCAGCAGCACCACTGTGTTGGGGGTGAGGTGGTGCGGCTAGAGGCCGTAGAACTACAGGAAGGATCGGAAGAAACTGCTCGCCGGCAGCCCCAACCCGCGTAGGCAGTGCGAGCGGAAGATGACCCGCTCGCCCTCCTACGGCGCGGGTGAAATCTCCTCCTTTGGCGCAAGATGCACCTACATGTGATCCTCGCCGGGGAGCCGACGAGTCCGGCGGAGGAACTCAATGTGGTCATCGTGAACATCGGAGCCGTCCCAGGTGCCGGAGCGCACCGGGGGAGGCGCGGCGGCGGAGGAAGAACTCATCGCGAATAGCGCCCGTCCCCTCCAGCTTGTGAGTCTCTTGGACGATGAAGGCCTGCTTCTGTAGGATCGAAAGTATGTCTAGAGGGGGGGTGATTAGACTACTTGACCAAATAAAAACTTAACCTTTTCCCAATTTTAGTTCTTGGTAGATTTTAGCTATTGTAGGACAAGTCAAGCAATCATCACACAATTCAAGCAAGCATGCAAAGAGTATATTGGCAGCGGAAAGTAAAGCATGCCACTTGCAAGAATGTAAAGGGAAGGGTTTGGAGAATTCAAACGCAATTGGAGACACGGATGTTTTTCCCGTGGTTCGGATAGGTGGTGCTATCCTACATCCACGTTGATGGAGACTTCAACCCACGAAGGGTAACGGTTGCGTGAGTCCACGGAGGGCTCCACCCACAAAGGGTAACGGTTGCGCGAGTCCACGGAGGGCTCCACCCACGAAGGGTCCACGAAGAAGCAACCACCCACGAAGGGTCCACGAAGAAGCAACCTTGTCTATCCCACCATGGCCATCGCCCATGAAGGAATTGCCTCACTAGCGGTAGATCTTCACAAAGTAGGCGATCTCCTTGCCCTTACAAACTCCTTGGTTCAACTCCACAATCTTGTCGGAGGCTCCCAAGTGACACCTAGCCAATCTAGGAGACACCACTCTCCAAGAAGTAACAAATGGTGTGTAGGTAATGAACTCCTTGCTCTTGTGCTTCAAATGATAGTCTCCCCAACACTCAACTCTCTCTCATAGGATTTGGATCTAGTGGAAAGAAGATTTGAGTGGAAAGCAACTTGGGGAAGGCTAGAGATCAAGATTCATATGGTAGGAATGGAATATCTTGGTCTCAACACATGAGTAGGTGGTTCTCTCTCAGAACATATGAGTTGGAATTGTGTATGTGTTCTGATGGCTCTCTCCACGAATGAAGAGGAGGTGGAGGGGTATATATAGCCTCCACACAAAATCCAACCGTCACACATAGTTTTCCAATCTCGGTGGGACCGAATCAAAAAACTCGGTCGGACCGAAAAGGTAAACCTAGTGACCGTTAGAGATTTTCGGTGGGACTGACATGGAACTCGGTAGGACCGATATGGTTAGGGTTTGGGCATAACGTAATCTCGGTGAGACCGATTACACAAACTCGGTGGGACCGATTTTGGTAATAAGCTAACCAGAGAGTTGGTCAGGCAAACTCGGTGGGACCGATTTGCTCTTTCGGTGAGACCGAAAAGTTACAAAAAGGAAACACTGAATTTACATTGCAATATCGGTGGGACCGATTCGCTCTTTCGGTGAGACCAAAAATTTACGAAAGGGAAACAGAGAGTTTGCAATCCCATCTCGGTGAGACCGAGATCCCTATCGGTAGAACCGAATTGCTAGGGTTTGGCAGTGGCTTATGACAAGTGAAACTCGGTGGCGCCGGATAGAAAGAATCGGTGGGACCGAGTTTGGCTTAGGGTTTAGGTCATATGTGGATATGGGAAAGTACTTGAGGGTTTTGGATCATATCACTGAGCACATGAAGCAAGAGGCTCATTAAGCAACACCTCATCCCTCCTTGATAGTATTGGCTTTTCCTAAACACTCAATGTGATCTTGGATCACTAAAATATAAAATGAAGAGTCTTGAGCTTTTGAGCTTGAGCCAATCCTTTGTCCTTAGCATTTTGAGGGTTCCACTTTCACATCCATGCCATGCCAATCATTGAGCTTTCCTGAAATAGTCATCTTGGAATAGCATTAGCTCAATGAGCTATATGTTGTTATGAATCACCAAAATCACCTAGGGATAGTTGCACTTTCAATCTCCCCCTTTTTGGTAATTGATGACAACATATAGATCAAAGCTTCAACAAATGATAATAAGCATGAAATATATCGTTGCTTTGAGAAGTATGTGACAAGTAAGAGCTCCCCCTAAATTTGTGCATATTTAAAATTTGCTTTGGACTGCAAATGCACAAAGAGTTAGAGTCATGGGTTACTCTTCCATGTCACATACATCTTGGTGGAGCGCTTAAAATGATAAGAATGAAATACATGCACTCATCACCAAGAATAGTGAATGATCACATAAGAATAGTGGAGCAAAGACATAGTATCTCACACAAAAGCAAACAAAAGCAAACAAAGTTCAAAAAAAAACCACAAAATAAAACAAGAGAGAATAAAAGCAACACTCTCTCTCGAAGCCTATGATCTATACATTTTCTCCCCCTTTGGCAACAAGTTACCAAAAAGTTCCTAGAAAATGCATAGTGCTAAGTCGACACTCAGGCTTGATCTTCAGGTGGTGGTGGAGTCCGGAGCACTCCAAGGACGAAGCCTTCTGTAGACGTGGTTGGAGTTGAGGCTGAAGTGGACGCTGGAGCTGGTGGAACTGAGGCTGTAGCTGGTGCAGAAGTGGTGGCTCTAGTGTCAGCAACTGGCACTGCATATGATCTCTGAGCTCTTGGCGTTCTGGCAAATGCATCAGTTGTAGTCTTGCCTCTCCTCTCCTGCATGTCATCCTGAAGTTGTTCCACTGCAGTCTGAATCTCTGTCACTTTGACATCCAAGTCATAGAACTTTTGTTCCATGATCCTCTCTAAGCTTGCCTGGTTCTGAGTTAGGGTAGCTAGCCCTTGCTTAATCCGCAGGGTGGATGCAATCAAGTAACCAAGCTGCTCTTGTTTGGTTTTCAGGAAATATTTAGATGCCTCCTCTTGAGTAGGCATCTTGGCAGCTTTCTCCTTCCTCGCCTTCTCCTTCTTGGCTTGTGCTTGGGCAGATGATGGCTCATCCTCAGTCATGACCACTTGATTATCTTCAAAATCTGGACGGATGGGCAGGTGTTCCTTGTCCAATAAGTATATCCCCGTGCCCATCCTAGAGTTGGATGAGCTCCTGAATCTGTGGGGCATATCCACAGCTCCTCTTCTGGTCTGCTGCTATCCTCTTGATTGTTTCAATCATAAGGCTCATGACTTTGAATTTCTGTGGCACGTCAAAGATATGAAGCAAGTTGATCGCGTGGCCCCTGATCATCTTGTGATCTCCAGACTTCGGCAATAGGGTGTGCCTAAGAATCCAGTTGATGGTTGGCAGCCCTGACAGAAGATAGTGTACTGAGCCAAACTTGAACGTATCAAGTGCTTCATTTGGAATCTCCTTGTACATGTTTGACATTGAGTTGTGGTCCATCTTCTTCTTGGCATAAATGTCCAAGTCATCATCATGATCTTCTGGGGCATTAATCAGCTGAGCCCATTCAGCAACTGTAGACTGGTACCTCGTACCCTCTGACATCCATACAATCCTGCCATCTGGATAGAAATGTGATGTGGAGTAGAACTGCATGATAAGCTCCTCGTTCCACTTTGTGAGCTTCTGCCCAACAAAGTCTGCTACTCCACAAGCATTGAAGCTGTCATACACTCCAGGGTAGTGTTCTTCATTGTCCTTGATGTATTGCCAGTCAACCCATCTCATATCACAGACTATTGGCTTCTTATCAAGCAGCACTGTCTCATAGAAGTCCTGTTGTTCCTTGGTGTGAAATCTGTAATCCACAGCAGTTCTTCTCCTTGAAGCATACGGGTCTGCTTCTCTCCACTTCCTCAGCCCTGAGTCTCTCCTGAGCTTCATATCCTCAGCCATAGGATGAGCATCGTTGTGGTTTGGGATCTTGGGCTTGAGTTTTCTGAGAACTTGCTCTTCATCATCTTCTTCAGCAGCTTCAGGCACTGGGGCCTTGTTCTTCTCAGCAGCTGGGAAGCTTCTTGTATTCCTCTTTGGTGCTGTCTTGACCTTTGATGCAGCCTTGGGTGCTTCCTTGGGCTTAGATGCAGTAGCCCCTGATTTGATAGCATCACCCATTAGCTCGGGTGCCTTAGGTGCTGGTGCAGCAACCTCTTCTTCTTCCTCTTCTTCCATGATGGAAGCCTTTCCAAGCACTCTGGCTATGGTCTTCTTCACCCTTTCCTTCCTTTTCTTGCATTCAGCAGCAACTGGCTCTATGGGAGTGGGCTTCTCAGAAATCTTGATTGAAGCTCTGGCCTTTGGCATAGGCTGCCTGCCTGCTGGCCTTTTGATCTTTAACCCTGGCTTTGTGCCCTGAGCTGGCTCAATTCTCTTGGAAGTTGCTTCCTCTTCCTCTGCCACATAATCTTCATCCTCAGAATCTGAAGTTCTCTTCTTCCTCTGTCTGGTGGCAGCTTTTGGCAAATTGCTTGGGGTACTTCTGCTGCCATCATCTGAAGAGCTGGAGGGACTAGTGCCCTCACTCATCTGCACTTGGTGCTCTGACAAGTTCTGGCTGTCACTCTGATCAGACATGTTGCAAACTCTGACTGCTGACCCTGTGAATAGGTTATAGATGAGATAGAGTGGATGAGTATCACAAAATGCAGAGATTTTTGCAAAAGAATGACTCAAAAACTTAGTTTTAGTTTCCCACTGAAATCATCTCGGATCTACCGATTTTTAAACTCGGTGATACCGAAGCAGTTTTGGAACCTAAACTAGTGAACTCGGTCAGACCGAGTCACAGTTCGGTGGCACCGAGACTGCTAGGGTTTCACAGAGTTCCAAAATCGGTCACACCGATAAGTAATTCTCGGTCAGACCGAGTTTCACTTGTGCAATGGCATAAGCCAAATCGGTGGGACCGAGTTTTTCAACTCGGTGGGTCCAAGATGGTTTCGGCGGAAACCTAACCCTAAAATTTTCGAATAAAAACTAATCTACGAATGCATTGACTGGACAGGAGTGTTTCAATCGTGGCAAGAATCATGATGATCACAATGTGCTAAGAATCAGATTGGGGAATATCACAAAGATCGAGTCCATACCCTAGTTCGGCGGAGACTCGCTACGGCGGCAACGGCGGGGTAGAATTCCGTTGACGGCGATGGAGACCAGCGACTAGAGGCGGCTGACAGCGAGGAGACGATCCGGAGACCAAGTTGGCAGAGCAGGCTATCGCGCGGGCGAAGGGGTTTGGAGAAATTTCCAAATTTTTTCCCGTGACTATATATAGCCCGACCCTGTCGGTGTGACTGAGTGGAACGACTCGGTGGCACCGAGATGAAAAACTGTATACAGTTATTGCAACTCGGTGTGACTGAATGGTTCAAGTCGGTTGCACCAAGATCGAAAACATAGATCAACTTAATGATCTCGGTAGGACCGAAAGTAGGGTATCGGTCAGACCGAGAATCATAAAGAGGTTTTGGAAGTTTAAGTCTATGACGAATCGGGGACTCCGAGCGCTCCTCACATAGAGTGGTTCGAATCTGACTTGATCAAATTTTGTGATGTAGCATGAATAGAGTTTGAGACGAGAAAAGCATAGATAGCTAGAGGAGGTTCTTAGGAATTCTTATCCATCCACTTGGCAAAAGGAAATAAAACCGAACAATCAAAACAACAAGTGGATGTCCTCGAATGAGTAAAATATGCAACCAGCATGCTCACACAATAAGATGGCAAATGAAATATGTGACAAGGCATGCACAACCAATTCTAGCATCTATCAAGCAATTTGCGATGACAAGGTCATCTATATATGAGTATATTGACTTAGGAGTCAAGTGAGAACACTTGATCATAGGTCATACTCATCGTTTAAGCTCAAGTGGGGTTACCACTTTTACATAAAGCATTGTTGTGTTCACATCTTTAGAGTTGCTTTAGCTCAAGTCTTAGAGTAAAGCTCCCCCTAGATGTGATATCCCCCCTTAGAGGGATGAACTAACGTCGGGTTTTGTCGATGATGACTTCATGTAGATGTTGAAGATGTGGATGCTCAATGTTGATGTAGATCACTTGGAGCTATCCATTTGAGTGAATTGCACTTTCAATACCTACATGGGTTAGTCCCACAAGGAACAAACAAGGATATCCATAGACATAGAGTGATGCACACACAAGATGATGTCCATGAAAACTTTTAGGTTACCTTGTCCCTTGTCTTACGAACAAGAGGGTTTGTGACTCCTTGAACTAGTGCAAGATGTGGAAGTTGATTGCACTTGTTCTTGCCAAAATGATAAGAGTGAAGTATGTTGGCGGAGTCACCCTCAAGAACTCTCTAGTTCTTCTTCTTTTGGATCCACACCATCTTGATGGGAATCCTTGGAGTTGTAGTCGTACTTGATGAAGTGGAACTTGAAGTAGTCTTGGGAATCCACTTGACTAAGGTCTTAGGAGCTTCTTCAAATGCATCAATTTCCTCTTGAAGCTTGTCCTTGCCTTTTTGCTTGTAGTCTTGTGGTGGAAGATCATCTTGAGCTTGTGTCCCCTTGAAAGAAGTATCATACTTCTCTTGTTGAGGAACAAACTTTGTCTTGGGGTATTGATCTTCTTCCCACTCAACTCCATTGGCATTGAATTTTCGTTCAAAACCAACACCTTGATTCTTCCGGTGCGTTCCTTGCTTGCGCACAATTTCCTCGAATTGCTTACTCCCGGCAAGGCTTTTGTACACTCCTTTCTCTATAATTCCCTTCAATAAGCTATTTTCTTGCTCAAGTGTAACTTGGCTAAGAGAATCATTAGTGGAATCAAGAGAACTACTAGAAGCAACAATATTGGATTTAGCATGATCATTGTTACTGCTAGAGGAAGAATCTTTCTTGTTCTTGTTACTAGACTTGATTTGAGGCATGTAAGTGGATAAGAGTAAACGCTTGGCAATGTATGGAAAACTTTTCTTGCGGAGATCATCATTGATTGCTTTTAAGAACTCACGCTCTTGCTCAAGATTGAGCTTTTCAAAGCGTAATTTCTCATGAGCTCTTAAAAGTTCTCGATGATCTTCGAAGATAGTTTCATGAGCTAACTTAAGAGTGTTTAGTTCTTTAGTTAGAGCCTCAATCTTCTCCTTATCATTGTCATTCGTTTTATCTTGATTAGCATGATTAATTGACGTTTCATCATAGTATTCATCACTAGAGTTGTCAACAAGCAAATCATCACCTAACAAGTCATCTTCATCACTATTGAAATCAACATACTCGGGGTGTGTTACCTTAGGACCTTTGGTCATGAAGCATCTTCCAATTCCTTCATTTGGTGAGTCAATGATGTCGTAGGAGTTGGTTGACACAAGTGCTAGACCGGCAACACCTTCATCTTGAGTATCTTCGGAGTCGGAGTGATAACTTCTCTCGGAGTGGCTGTCGGAGTCGGAGCCGGATACCCATTCACCAACATGAGCTTGATGTCTTCGTTTTGTGTAGCTCCTTGATGATTTTTCCTTCCTTTCCGAATCCTTGCTTCTCCGTGAGTATCTTCGTTCATAACGATCATCTCTACTCCTTCTCTCTCTTGGTGGTGATTCTTTGCTTCTTCTTTTTGGAGAATCTTCTCTTCTCTTGTAGGGAGCCGTACACTCATTGTAATAGTGTCCCGGTCTTCCACAACTGTAGCAGTTTCGCTCTCGACTAGAAGATCTTTTGTCATTGTAGGACCTTGACTTGAAGCTTCTATCTTTGCTTCTACTCTTGTAGAACTTGTTGAAGTTCCTCACCATTAAGCTCAATTCTTCATTGAAGTTTTGTTTCTCACTTGATGATGTAGGGGCTTCACATGAGGCTTTGTAGGCACCACTTGATTTGTTGTGAAGTTCCTCTTTATCCTTAAGTGACATCTCATGAGCAACAATTCTTCCAATCACCTCCGTTGGCCTGAGATCTTTGTAATTGGGCATCATTTGGATCAGTGTGCACACGGTATCATATTTTCCATCCAAGGCTCTTAGAATCTTCTTGATGATGAATCTATTGGTCATCTCTTCACTTCATAAGCCGGCAATCTCATTTGTGATGAGAGCAAGCCTAGAGTACATTTCAGCGACACCTTCACCATCCTTCATTTTGAACTTGTCAAGTTGACTTTGAAGCACATCCAACTTGGATTCCTTGACGGAGTCGGTACCTTCGTGCATATCAATCAAAGTGTCCCAAATTTCCTTTGCATTCTCAAGATGGCTGATTTTGTTGAATTCTTCGGGGCACAATCCGTTGAAGAGAATATCACAAGCCTAAGCATTGTATTGCAACATCTTCAACTCATCCACGGTAGCTTCACGGTTTGGTTCTTTCCCATCAAAGAAGTCACCTTGCAAACCAACACACACAATATCCCAAACGGCGGGGTTATGTCCAAGAATATGCATTTTCATTTTATGCTTCCAACTAGCAAAATTAGTACCATCAAAGTAAGGACCTCTACGGTGATAATTTCCCTCGCTAGACGCCATACTCTCCTAGGTTGTGAAACCAAGGCTATTACCACCAAAAGCTATGGAGATCAAAGAAAATGGAGACCAAAGCTCTGATACCACTTGTAGGATCGAAAGTATGTCTAGAGGGGGGGTGATTAGACTACTTGACCAAATAAAAACTTAACCTTTTCCCAATTTTAGTTCATGGCAGATTTTAGCTGTTGTAGGACAAGTCAAGCAATCATCACACAATTCAAGCAAGCATGCAAAGAGTATATTGGCAGCAGAAAGTAAAGCATGCAACTTGCAAGAATGTAAAGGGAAGGATTTGGAGAATTCAAACGCAATTGGAGACACGGATGTTTTTCCCGTGGTTCGGATAGGTGGTGCTATCCTACATCCACGTTGATGGAGACTTCAACCCACGAAGGGTAACGGTTGCGCGAGTCCATGGAGGGCTCCACCCACGAAGGGTCCACGAAGAAGCAACCACCCACGAAGGGTCCACGAAGAAGCAACCTTGTCTATCCCACCATGGCCATCGCCCACGAAGGACTTGCCTCACTAGCGGTAGATCTTCACGAAGTAGGCGATCTCCTTGCCCTTACAAACTCCTTGGTTCAACTCCACAATCTTGTCGGAGGCTCCCAAGTGACACCTATCCAATCTAGGAGACACCACTCTCCAAGAAGTAACAAATGGTGTGTAGGTAATGAACTCCTTGCTCTTGTGCTTCAAATGATAGTCTCCCCAACACTCAACTCTCTCTCATAGGATTTGGATCTGGTGGAAAGAAGATTTGAGTGGAAAGCAACTTGGGGAAGGCTAGAGATCAAGATTCATATGGTAGGAATGGAATATCTTGGTCTCAACACATGAGTAGGTGGTTCTCTCTCAGAACATATGAGTTGGAATTGTGTATGTGTTCTGATGGCTCTCTCCACGAATGAAGAGGAGGTGGAGGGGTATATATAGCCTCCACACAAAATTCAACCGTTACAACAGTTTTCCAATCTCGGTGGGACCGAATCAAAAAACTCGATCAGACCAAAAAGGTAAACCTAGTGACCGTTAGAGATTTTCTGTGGGACTGACATGTAACTCGGTAGGACCGATATGGTTAGGGTTTGGGCATAACGTAATCTCAGTGAGACCGATTACACAAACTCAGTGGGACCGATTTTGGTAATAAGCTAACCAGAGAGTTGGTCAGGCAAACTCGGTGGGACCGATTTGCTCTTTCGGTGAGACCGAAAAGTTACAAAAAGGAAACAGTAAATTTATATTGCAATCTCGGTGGGACCAATTTTATCTTTCGGTGAGACCGAAAAGTTACGAAAGGGAAACAGAGAGTTTGCAATCCCATCTCGGTGAGACCGAGATCCCTATCGGTAGAACCGAATTGCTAGGGTTTGGCAGTGGCTTATGACAAGTGAAACTCGGTGGCGCCGGATAGAAAGAATCGGTGGGACCGAGTTTGGATTAGGGTTTAGGTCATATGTGGATATGGGAAAGTAGTTGAGGGTTTTGGAGCATATCACTAAGCACATGAAGCAAGAGGCTCATTAAGCAACACCTCATCCCTCCTTGATAGTATTGGGTTTTCCTAAAGACTCAATGTGATCTTGGATCACTAAAATATAAAATGAAGAGTCTTGAGCTTTTGAGCTTGAGCCAATCCTTTGTCCTTAGCATTTTGAGGGTTCCACATTCACATCCATGCCATGCCAATCATTGAGCTTTCCTGAAATAGTCATCTTGGAATAGCATTAGCTCAATGAGCTATATGTTGTTATGAATTACCAAAACCACCTAGGGATAGTTGCACTTTCAGCTTCTCAATGGACTGCCGTATCGCCCGCTGCTTCACGAGGCGCACATTGGGGCATACCCTTAAGTGATGCCGAATCACTTCCCTCGGAACCCCTACCAGCTGATTGGGCTCCCACACGAATATATTCTTGTTTGCGCGCAAGAACTTCACCAATGCTTCCTCTTGACCTTGATCGAGGCTGGCACCTATGGTAAAGGTGGCTCCTGAGGGCCCGTACTTATTCACTAACACCTGCTTGGTTTCCGCCTTATCTTGTGTGAACAACTGCTTCTTCTTGGTCGGTATGGCTCCCTTGGGCTCGGAGGTGCCCGCGTCGGCAGGCTGCGCCGCCGCGGCGGTTTTGAGGGCGAGCCTGAGCACTGCCAGAGCCTCCTTGGCATCCCCTTTGACCGTGAGGACGCCCTTGCTCCCAAGAATCTTCATGGGGTTGTAGGCCGGATGAGTCGCTGCCATGAACTAGGCCAGAGCCGGGTACCCAAGAATGGCATTGTACGGGAGGCCGATGCGGGCGATGTCGAGGCGATAGTTGTTGCGCATGCCGAAGGTGACGGGAAGGCGGATCTATCCCAGAGAGCAGGCAGTGCCACCACCAACTCCTGAGAAAGGCTTGCTGAGGCTGAGTCGCTCGAGCGGCACGTGAAGAAGGCTGAAGGCTTCCATGGAGAGCAAGTTGAGGCCGGCACCACCGTCGATGAGGGTCTTGGTAACAGCAACGTTGCAGATGATGGGCGTGTAGAGCATTGGGAGCATGCCCGAGCCGGCGGTGGAGTCGGGTTGGTCCTCTGAGCCGAAGGTGAGGTCGGCCTCTGGCGCAGCCCCCAGGCGCTTGGAAGCGGCACCAATCTAGCAGAGGAACGGCTTGACGTGGCGATCTGAAGGCGGTGCTTGAGAGCAGCCTAGCAGGGACGCAACTGCATGGTGCGCCGGTACCACGTAGCGAGCAGTGAAGAGGTCGCGGAGTTTCCCCTAGGATGCCACCGTGGATCCAGCAAGGTTGAGCAGCCAGGCATGCGGCTCGCCGGCGAGGGCCATAGGGAGCCAGTTGGCCATGACCTTGTCGTCGCCCCCGACCTCGAGGACGGCCTCCTCGTATGCCAACATGAAGGCAGACGGTTCTGCCGCGCCATCGTAGCGCGGCGACATCTTCGGCTTGAACTTGGGCGGCCATCACACCTGCCGTAGAGCGGGGGCCAGGGCTCGGAGCCCCTGGCCCCGTTGTTAGCACTGGCCATTGGAGCCGGTCGCGGGGCACCTGCCATGAGGGCGAAGTGCGGTGGCGCGGAGCGCAGGCCGTTGGAGGGGAGCTATGGCGCACCCCTACCTGGCGCACCAAATGTCGGATCACGGGTTCCGGCAAACCCTTGAGGTTCGAACTCTGGGGTGCGCGCGAAGTTCTTTCCCACCTACCGATCTACGCCCTAGCTCGCTAGGGTCTCGCGGACGAACTCGACACACTCGCAACACAAAAGACACAAGGTTTATACTGGTTCGGGCCACCGATGTGGTGTAATACCCTACTCCAGCGCGGTGGTAGTGGATTGCCTCTTGGGCCGATGATGAATAGTACAAGGGGAAGAACAACATCCTTAGGTTGAAGTGTTCTTGTGCTTAGTGCATTAAGGGTTGGCCTTCTATCATAACCTATCTCTTTAGATCTCTCCTTCCAGATCTCCCTCCCCGTCTCTAGGTGGCTAGTCCTACTTATATAGGCCCTGGTTCTCTCCCCAAATATTGAGCGGGAAGGGAGCCAACAACGGCGACCAATTTGAAAGGGGATAGCTAGTACAAGCTATCCTGACAAAAGGTGGTCTTCGTCTGCCAAAGGTTCTGGTGGTGACGCCGTCCTGGGCTCCATAGTGACCTTTGTCTTGCCGTCCTTCTAGTCTTGGTCTCATTGCACCGATATGGAAACCTTTTCCTGATGCCTCGGTACTCTGCGCATGTGCTTGCCTCCTTAGCACCAAAGAGGAAACAAGGACGCTGCGCGCGCTGGCACCCGCCTGGTGTCGATCGTCATGGCTCACGTCAAGAGAGCCTCGCGAGGTTCGGCCCACCTTGATATCTCCGCTCCTCACAAGGCAGCCTGGTGAGGCCGCTCCTGAGGAGGTCTTGCGTCATCCGCCTCGCGAGGCTTGGCCCCTCGCTCGGGTCTTGAATGCCTTGTTGATGATGATGAGCCGTACAGACCTGCCAGCACAACCACGCCATGGGCCGCAGGCAGGCAAGTCTGGGGACCCCCGTTCCCAGAACGCCAACAATAACCTCTTCTCACCGACAAGTTTGAAATCATAATTGATCTCTTTAATGGCCTGTTATGCCTTATGTTCTAGCTCAAGAGGTAAATGACATGCTTTACCATAAACCATTTTATACGGAGACATACCCATAGGATTTTTATATGCAGTTCTATTAGCCCATAATGCATCATCAAGTTTCTTGGACCAATTCTTTCTGGATCTATTAACAGTCTTTTGCAAAATTAATTTGAGCTCTCTGTTACTCAATTCTACTTGACCACTAGACTGTGGGTGACAAGGAGATGCAATTCTATGATTAACATCATACTTAGCAAGCATTTTACAAAAGGCACCATGAATAAAATGTGAACCACCATCAGTCATTAAATATCTAGGGACTCCAAACCTCGGGAAAGTAACTTCTTTAAGGATCTTAATAGAGGTGTTATGATCAGCACTACTAGTTGGAATAGCTTCTACCCACTTAGTAACGTAATCAACAACAACTAAAATATGTGTATACCCATTAGAGGAAGGAAAAGGTCCCATATAGTCAAAGCCCCAAACATCAAATGGTTCAATAACAAGTGAATAATTTATAGGAATTTCTTGACGTCTGCTAATATTTCCAATTCTTTGACATTCATCACAAGACAAAACAAACTTACGGGCATCCTTGAAGAGAGTAGGCCAATAAAAACCGGATTGCAATACCTTATGTGCAGTTCTATCTCCATCATGGTGTCCTCTATAAGCCTCGGAGTGACACTTGCGTAGGATTTGTTCTTGTTCATGCTCAGGTACACAACGTCTAATAACACCATCTACTCCTTTATAAAGATGTGGGTCATCCCAAAAGTAATGTCTCAAATCATAGAATAACTTTTTCTTTTGCTGGTATGTGAAACTAGGTGGTATAAATTTAGCAACAATATAATTAGCATAATCAGCATACAATGGAGCAGTTCGAGAAGCATTTATGACATTTAATTGTTCATTAGGAAATCTATCATCAATAGGTAGTGGGTCATCAAGAACATTCTCTAACCTAGACAAGTTGTCTGCAACGGGGTTCTCAGCTCCCTTTCTATCAATAATATGTAAATCAAATTCTTGTAGCAGAAGAACCCATCTAATAAGTCTAGGTTTACCATCTTTCTTTTCCATAAGGTATTTAATAGCAGCATGATCAGTGTGAATAGTTACTTTAGAATCAACAATATAAGGTCTGAACTTATCACAAGCAAATACAACTGCTAAAAATTCTTTTTCAGTGGTAGCATAATTTCTCTGGGCATTGTCTAGAGTCTTACTAGCATAATGAATAACATTTAGTTTCTTATCAACTCTTTGCCCTAGAACAACACCTACAGCATAATCACTAGCATCACACATAATTTCAAAGGGTAAATTCCAATCAGGTGGCTGAACAACAGGTGCAGAGACTAATGCTTTCTTAAGTATTTCAAATGCTTGTACACTATCATCCTCAAAGACAAATGGTATATCTTTTTGCAATAAATTAGTCAGAGGCCGAGAAATTTTTGAGAAGTCCTTAATGAACCTCCTATAAAAACCGGCGTGACCGAGGAAGCTTCTTATACCTTTAATGTCCTTGGGACATGGCATCTTTTCAATAGCATCAACTTTAGCATTATCAACTTCAATACCTCTTTTAGAAATTTTATGCCCCAAGACAATACCTTCATTAACCATAAAGTGGCATTTCTCCCAATTCAAGACAAGATTAGTTTCTTCACATCTCTACAAAACTCGATCAAGGTTGCTTAAGCAATCATCAAAAGAGGATCCATAAACAGAGAAATTGTCCATGAAAACCTCACATATCTTTTCACAAAAGTCAGAGAATATGGCCATCATGCATCTTTGAAAGGTAGCAGGTGCATTACATAAACCAAAAGGCATATGTCTATAAGCAAAAGTAGCGAAAGGGCAAGTAAAAGTGGTCTTTGATTGATCATCAGCTGACACAGGTATTTGAGAGAAGCCAGAGTAACCATCTAGAAAGCAGAAATGTGTATGTTTGGATAATCTTTCTAGCATTTGATCAATAAAAGGCAAAGGGTAAGGATCTTTTTTAGTAGCTGTCGGTGTCAAAACCGGCGGATCTCGGGTAGGGGGTCCCGAATTGTGCGTCTAGGCCGGATGGTAACAGGAGGCAAGGGACACGAAGTTTTACCCAGGTTCGGGCCCTCTTGATGGAGGTAAAACCCTACGTCCTGCTTGATTAATATTGATGATATGGGTAGTACAAGAGTAGATCTACCACGAGATCAGAGAGGCTAAACCCTAGAAGCTGGCCTATGGTATGATTGTTGTTCTGTATGTTGTCCTATGGACTAAAACCCTCCGGTTTATATAGACACCGGAGAGGGTTAGGGTTACATAGAGTCGGTTACAATGGTAGGAGATCTGTATATCCGTATCGCCAAGCTTGCCTTCCACGCCAAGGAAAGTCCCTTCCGGACACGGGACGAAGTCTCCAATCTTGTATCTTCATAGTCCAGGAGTCCGGCTGAAGGTATAGTCCAGCCATCCGGACACCCCCTAATCCAGGACTCCCTCAGTAGCCCCTGAACCAGGCTTCAATGACGACGAGTCCGGCGCGCAGATTGTCTTCGGCATTACAAGGCGGGTTCCTCCTCCAAGTACTTCATAGAAGATTTTGAACACAAAGATAGTGTCTGGCTCTGCAAAATAAGTTTCCACATATTACCATAGAGAGAATAATATTTACACAAATCTAATCTGCTGACGTATTCTGTAGTGTGACATCACACCACGGCCAAGCCTTTATTCGAATCGTTTTATTGTTCCACCTCCGCGTGTCACGCGAGGCGGTTTCCTTGGCACGTCTTGTTAAAGCAGAGATCATGTCCCCTTATTCCGGGATTCTCATCAATACGGGCGTGGGTAACCCAACCGCTTCTAGGACTCCTAGACTATAGGCAAGTCCAAACGGCCATGGAGATGGCGCTTGATATTCACCTTCTTTATAAACGGCCAAGGCTTTTACTTTTTACCTCCCGTGCTCAATTGAATCCTTCCCCCACCACAAGATCAAACACCCAAAGTTCAGGTCAGGTGCTCCGAACCTTCAATCATGTCCAGATCTAGCCTTCAAGGCCGATGGGTGCCTTCCTCCGTCACGGAAGAAGACATTAAAAAGTTGAGGGAGGCCAGATATCTGACCGCCAAGGTTTTGCATCGGCTGCCTGCTCGAGGGCAGGCCGTCCCTTCCTCCGAACCCAACGAGAATGTCGTGTTCGTCTCCCACTTCCTCCGAGGTCTAGGCCTTGCTCTGGATCATTTCGTCAGGGGTTTGATGTTTTATTACGGGCTAGATTTCCATGATCTAGCTCCGGAATCCTTTCTTCATATTACGACATTTATTATCGTGTGTGAGGCCTTCCTCCGGGTTACCCCTCACTTCGGCCTGTGGCTTAAGACCTTTGAAGTAAAGCCGAAGGTGATCGAGGGGCAACATGCGGCGTGTGGAGGTGCCTCAATATGCAAGATGACGGGAGCTCCATGGCCCAAAGGTTCCATTCCAGAGGTGTCTGAATTGTGGCAACAGGAGTGGTTCTACATCACGGATCCTAGAAGTGCCAAGTGGGCGGCCGCCCCGATTTTCCGCTCGGGCCCTCCACCACAGCTGATGTCATGGATCAGCAGAGGCCTGAGCTGGGGTCCAGCCAAGGACGTGCCTATACTGCAAAGCCGCATTCGAGATCTCTTCAATGGAGATTTTAGTTTGCTTGCGGTAATACAAGTTATGATGGTTCGTCAAGTCCAGCCTTGCAAACGCCGGCCCCTTCGCTTGTGGGAGTTCAATCCCGAGGGACCGCGTGTCATTCAAAATTTCCTCGGCCTGACGCACGAGGAGATGTACAAGTCATTCTTCGGACCTTAGGTAGAGTGTCCGAAAATCACCGAGGATGTGGGCCTGAGCAGTAACCGCGCCACCGAACAGGTAGGGAATCTTCCGGCCGAACATACTATCTCTTACGAAGTTATTTCTTGAGAGTTTGCTTTTTGACCAGGACTGGATAACAAAGGCGAAGTTGATTCGGTGTTCAGCCCCCCTCCCTGAGGGTTTGGACAATCCGATATTGGAAAAGATGCTCCAGGTCGCACCTTGCCCGGAGCCCTTGAAGGAAGATACTAGGAAGGATAATACGGGCGGACGCGGGCCCTCAACGCTGCCCATTCTAACTGAGGGAGCGAGCATCTCCATGAAGGAAGATGACCGGAGGAAAAGGACTGCGCCCGGGGATTCGGAAGCCGAAGCTTCCAAACGGGAGAAGAAGTCTCCCACAGAGGGTCCTACCTTGGGGGTGCTTTTGTCGCACAAAGTTCACGGGGGGATCAATCCTCCGGCGAGTCGTAAGTGACCCGAAATACTTTAATAGTACATGTATGCCATCTTTTTCTTCTGAGAAAATAACCACCGCCTATATCTTTGCAGTTCAGGCCTTAGCCCCTCTCAAATGAGTTCGTCTTCGGGGGATCTTCTTCCAGAGATGATGGAGAGCGAAACACCTCCTCCGGACTCCTCCGCTCCGGAAGCGGGGCGACCCTGAAGTGTCGTCGTGGAGGGCCTCTCCGAATCCGGTGAGGCCAGAAGATAATCCCATTGACCCCTGAAGCTCCCAATGTCCGGCTCCCGAAGAGAGCAGACAAAAGAGTCAGGCACAGTCTGGTGTGCGATCGGATGTTCTAAGGGAGTTGGTGGGGCGAGCAGCCATCTCAGATGAACACTGTATGCTGATGAATACGGTGATGGAGAGAATTTCGTCCGCCGAAAGCGGATTGCATGAAGCTTTTATGAGTCTACTGACAGGCTTTGAGGTACGTAAAATAATGTATGATAGTCCTGCACATGTTAGGTGTGCCCTATGTAGATAGTAGCCCCTGAGACTCTGGTTGTCGTCGGAAACGACGGCGAATAGAGGATCATATTCCCAGGTAATAACCATACTGCCTCTATGTGCAGGTGATGGAAGCTCCGGTGGCTAGCCGGACTAGCGACTTTTCCCATTTAAAACGACAGTTGGATGCGGCAGACGCCGACATCGAGCGTGTTAACAAAAGGCTTGACGAGGCATAGGGTAAGTGTCATTATCTGGTAAACGCCACATAGTAAGAGCAGCATGATGCCAGTATCTTTAATATGTTGTGACTGCAGATGGAGCTACCACTGTTGAAGCCTTGCGGGCAGAACTTGCCCGAGCCAAGGAACAAGCGAGGTTTGGTAATGTGGCTGCTTTGAAGGCGGCCGAAGAACTTGAAAGCCAAGAAGGTCGCGCATGGAGAGAGCAGAGATAAGATGGCCAAGATGGCCATAGAATTAAAAGCAGCCGCCGACTGTTGCCGGGTTCTTGAAAAGAAAAACATAGCGAAGGCATCGGACCTTGAGAAGACCACTGCGACGAGAAAAGACATCCGCTCTGCTATGAGGGCGAAGAAGGAGGAGCTGCGGGAAGCCGGGGATATTGTAGCTGGGAAATCCTTTATGTTGCGGAGGAAGTTCGGAGTTCCACGGTATGCTCCTCTGGATCGGCTGTGGAGTTCGGAGGACGTGTATATGAATTTGGCGGTGAGCGCTGCCGATGCGGTCAAGTACTTCCAGGGTCAAACGGACCATGAATTGGACCAGCTGTTTTGGACATAGTTCCATTCTCCCGAGCATCCGCTTTCATTGACTGACCAATTATCCGAATGGGCCGAACTGAATAAGTTGTCCGGACTCGCCATGAGGTCTGTTGTGGATCAGCTATGGCCGGAAAGGCCAAAACCGAACAACTATTTCAGCTTGGTGCAGCAGTTCCTTGACGTGGTGCCGCGCATTAATGCGATGAAGAGGTCGGCGTGCATAGAGGGCTCACGGATGGCCTTTGCCCGTGTTAAAGCATACTGGGCGGAGATGGATGTTACCACTGTTGCAGCGCGGGATTCGGCCAGAGGTCGAATGGCTGCTGAGCACTACTTTGAAGAAGTTCTTGAGGGTGCTCGTTTGATAGAGACCCAGTGCTAAAAAAATATTATGTTTGAGTGATATGTAATCTCATTGTAAGCGAAATGCTTTTATAAATTTTGTAAGGCTATTTTTATACTTTTGCCTGAAAGTAATATGATGCCTCCTGGGCGGCCGTTTATGTATACATGTGTATAACCTGAAAGATTACAGCCATCGGCTTCAACCCCCACGCATATAATGCGGAGGTGCTCGCAAAAAACACGCGTTCACGCTTAACCCAACGCCTTGTTCCTATTAAGGAGGTGATAGCACAGCGAGCGAGGCAACCGGACTATAATTCTTTAGCACTTTCACTTAGCCATAGGAGTTTGACAGTGGGGCTATCTAGTAGCCCCTGGTGGCTCCGCACTCTCCCGATCCCGGGGTGCGTACATGCCTGGCCGTAAAACGGCCCTTCGTTAAGGCGGAGGAATTCTAACATTCCAACAGGTCATCGAGTGGTTGACCAGTCTCACGCTATATCATGACAGTCAGTTTTCGGCTTTCTCTACCGAGGTGCTCGTCCGAATGAACCAGGGCACAGTCGAAGTAGTTCTCCTAGTGCTACCTTAGCCGGTAAAGCAGAACGTAAGGTACCAAAACACAGGAGCCGGGCAAACCCAACATTTGACCAAAGATAATGATTCGGAGCTGATGCATATAGGGCCAAACTCGCGACGCCGAACACTCCCTAAGGTATTTGGTCTTTGTGGTATAAATCGGGCCTAAATAATGGCCTTTGTAAGAAACCCCTTGTGTCCAGGTACGTGCATTGTTCTGGCGTGGCCACGTGCCAAGACGTCAGCATCGTTCGCAATGGTGGATATGTATCAACAAGAGATAGTAAAAAAGGTTTACGCAGGGTCTTAATCTAAAAAGAATCCTTGGAGCGGGTCCCTGCTGCACGTCTGCGCCTGTGTCTCCGTTGTGCCGTATCCTGGACGGGTGTAGCACGATGATCGTCTGTAAAAGAGAGGAATTTAGGTGAAGAAGTTGTCGTGCAAAAAGATAGTTTTTAAAGAAACCATGTACAATTCAAGATGAGAAGAAATTGCCACTTGTCTGCGCGTGTTGAGCCCCTTGTATTGACAAATAGGGTGTGACCGTTTATTCGGTATAGATAGCGGCGCCGGACTTGATTAGTTGTGTCTGAGATCTTGACGACCTATTGGATGCTTTTGCTGGTCCGGGCGCCTTTAGTGTGCGGCTGCCAAGGCAGTCGCACTCTCTTCGGCGCGTAGAAATCGCTTGATATTTATGTGCACTGAAATGATGCCACGTGGACCGGGCATCTTGAGTGTCAGGGAGGCGTAGTGTGGTATTGCGTTGAAGCGAGCGAAAGCTTCGCGTCCGAGCAGTGCTTGATAGCCACTTTGGAATGGAGCGATGTGGAAGGTTAAATGCTCGCGACGAAAGTTATCGGGGGAGCCGAATATAACTTGTAGTAGGAGGGAGCCCATACAACAAGCCCCTGGGCCTGGCGTTACTCCTTTAAAGGTAGTATTGCTATGGCAAATTTTTGTTGGGTCTAACCCCATCCCGCGGATTGTATCCTGATATATTAGGTTTAGATTGCTGCCACCGTCCATCAAGACTCGTGTGAAGTGATATCCGCCAATTACTGGGTCTAATACCAGGGCAGCCCATCCTGCGCGTCGGATACTTGCTGAGTAATCGCGATGGTCGAAAGTGATCAGTTGAGACGACCAGTGGCAGGACTTCGCGGCGACAGGCACTTGGGTATATTTTCCTGGGAGTGCCGCATTATTTTTTCCCTTGATCACGTGTAACACATTTACTGTTTTGACTTCTGGTGGAAATTTCTTTTGTTCCCCAGTGTCTTGCTTGGGAGGCTCGTCCTCGTCTTCACTTGGTGTATCCTCCCCCTTGTGTACGGCGTTGAGCTTGCCGGACTGCTTGAAGACCCAACAATCTCTGTGGGTATGATTAGCAGGTTTACCAGGGGTGCTATGGATCTGACATACTTGGTCCAGAATTTTGTTGAGGCTGGACAGTTCATCCCTAGTGCCTTTAGAGGGCGGCTTTTGCTGACCTGGCCGAGAGCTTTTGAATCCTACGTTTACAGCCGTGCCCTTCGTGTTGTCTTCTTTATTCCGGCGTTTGTTATTGCTGTTGCGCCGTGATTTCCCGTTTCCATCTCTAACTTCAGATGTACTGGGATCGCTGGTGCTGCATCTGGCTAGCCAGCTGTCCTCACCCACGCAAAAGCAGGTCATGAGGTTTGTTAATGCGGCCATCGTTCTTGGCTTATTTTGGCCGAGGTGTCTGGTGAGCCATTCGTCACGGACGCTATGCTTAAAAGCTGCCAAGGCTTCGACGTCTGGACAATCGACAATCTGGTTCTTTTTAGTAAGAGACCTGTTCCAAAGCTTTCGGGCCGACTCTCCAAGCTGTTGAGTTATATGACTCAAATCGTCCGCATCCGGAGGTCGGACATAAGTCCCTTGAAAATTTTCCCGAAAGGCGTCTTCGAGCTCTTCCCAACTCCCAATGGAGCTTTCGGGGAGGCCTTTAAGCCAGTGACGAGCTAGCCCTTTGAGCTTGAGGGGTAAGTACTTAATGGCGTGGAGATCATCTCCACGAGCCATATGGATATGAAGGATGTAGTCCTCAATCCAGACCCTAGGGTCTGTTGTTCCGTCGTATGCCTCTATGTTTACGGGTTTGAATCCCTCTGGAAATTCATGGTCCAACACCTCATCGGTGAAACATAGGGGGTGTGCGGCACCCCTGTAGTTGGGTGTACCGCGTTATTCAGATGTTTGTTGTGTTGCATTATATGCTGGGGCGCGCTTGCGTGGTCCATAGATGGATCTTGTTGCGTCGTCATTTGGGTGCGAGCCCTCGCATGGGTCGCGTGTTGTATTGTGAGTGGCGTTGTATGCTGCTCTGTGTTGGTAGAGGGGTCGTCTATCCGGCCGGGTGGCTGCTTTGATGTTTGGTTGTGGAGGGTCTGAGGCCTCCTCATCGAATTTAGGTAGCAGCTTCCTCTTTGGGTAGCTCTTGGAGGGGCGATTGTCGTCGTACCTCGCTGCTGTGTTGAGTATTTTACTCCATCTGATTTGGAGTGTGTCTTGCGCAGCCTTGAGCCTTTGCTTCTGCTTTTTAAGACTCCTCGTAGTGGCAACAAGCCTTTTACGGGCATTCTGCTCCTCCGGGTGCCTGTCCGACGTTACATCCAGACTATTATCCTTGATAGAATTTGTTTGTTCAGCTTGATTATCCGGATTGCCATTGTCCGGCAGCGGTTCGCCCTGCTCCAGTGCTGGGTCTGTGTGATCGTTATTTCTGTCGAGGCGGGATTTGGGGCGGCGCTTGCGTTGCCGCTTTGACTGCTTTTCGAGGGAACAAGCCTTCGGTGCGTCCTTCCGCTCCTCGTCGTCATCTTTTGGTGTGTCCACCATGTATACGTCATATGACGAGGTGGCCTTCCAGGGCTCAATAGGCGCTGGTTCTTCATCGTCTCCTGCATCGGCGTCCATGCCGTTGATATCTCCGGAGTCGAAGTTGAGCATGTCGATTAAATCGTCGACAGTGGCTACAAAGTGGGTGGTGGGTGGGATTTGAATTTCTTCGTCGTCCGTATCCCAACCTTGCTGACCGTAGTCCGGCCAGGGCTCTCCTGATAAAGAGAGAGACTTTAGTGTCTTCAGAATATCGCCGAAAGGCGAGTGCTGAAAGATGTCCGCGGCAGTAAACTCCGTGATCGGCGCCCAATCGGATTTGATCGGTAGGGGCGCGGAGGGTTCGGAGTCCGGGGAGGAGTCCGGCTCCTTGGAGTTACGAGTCTCGCGGAGTACGGGGCTAGTGTTTGGCTCGATCGCCGTTGGGATCGCAACCCCCGAGGCGGCGTCCAGCCACCCGTCCTCGATCGGCGCAGTTGGCTCCAAATTAAGGGTCGAAGCCGATGCGGGTGCGGCCTCCAGGGAACTGTTCGGCGGCAGAGCTAGATCATGCTCATCGTGACAGTGCGGCGCGCTCAGCGGTGACTCGGATCCGTCGAAGATCAAGTCCCGGTGGATGTCAGCCCTGTAGTTTAAACTTCCAAATCTGACCTGACGGCCAGGGGCATAGCTTTCGATCTGCTCCAGACGGCCAGGTGAATTGGCCTGCAGTGCGAAGCCGCCGAAGACGAAGATCTGTCCGGTGAGGAAGGTCTCACCCTGGACTGCATCGCTATTGATGATAGTAGGAGCCATCAAGCCTGACGGTGACGACACAGAGGAACTCTCATTGAAAGCACCAATGTCGGTGTCAAAACCGGCGGATCTCGGGTAGGGGGTCCCGAACTGTGCGTCTAGGCCGGATGGTAACAAGAGGCAAGGGACACGAAGTTTTACCCAGGTTCGGGCCCTCTTGATGGAGGTAAAACCCTACGTCCTGCTAGATTAATATTGATGATATGGGTAGTACAAGAGTAGATCTACCACGAGATCAGAGAGGCTAAACCCTAGAAGCTAGCCTATGGTATGATTGTTGTTCTGTATGTTGTCCTACGGACTAAAACCCTCCGGTTTATATAGACAACGGAGAGGGTTAGGGTTACATACAGTCGGTTACAATGGTAGGAGATCTGTATATCTGTATCGCCAAGCTTGCCTTCCACGCCAAGGAAAGTCCCTTCCGGACACGGGACGAAGTCTCCAATCTTGTATCTTCGTAGTCCAGGAGTCCAGCTGAAGGTATAGTCCGGCCATCCGGACACCCCCTAATCCAGGACTCCCTTAGTAGCCTTATTTAATTTCTGGAAATCAATTACCATCCTATAACCTATAATAATTCTTTGCGGGATCAATTCATCTTTATCATTAGGAACAACAGTAATACCTCCCTTCTTAGGGACACAATGGACAGGACTTACCCACTGACTATCAACAACGGGATAAATTATACCTGCCTCAAGGAGCTTTAATATTTCCTTTCTTACCACTTCTTTCATCTTAGAATCCAGCCGTCGTTGATGATCAATAACTGGTTTGGCGTCTTCCTCCAAATTTATTTTGTGTTGACATAGAGTGGGACTAATGCCCTTAAGATCATCAAGAGTATATCCAATAGCAGCACGGTGCTTCTTCAAAGTTTTCAATAATTTCTCTTCCTCGTTCTCTGAAAGGTTAGCACTAATAATAACATGATATATTTTCTTTTCATCAAGATAAGCATATTTAAGAGTATCAGGTAATGGTTTAAGCTCAAACACGGGATCACCCTTGGGTGGAGGAGGATCCCCTAGGATTTCAACAGGCAAGTTGTGTTTCAGAATAGGTCCCTGTTTAAAGAATACTTCATCTATTTCCCTTCTTTCATTCATAAACATATCATTTTCATGGTCTAGCAAGTATTGTTCTAATGGATCAGTAGGAGGCACAGCAATAGAATCAAGACCAATGATTTCATCTTTACTAGGCAGTTCTTTATCATGGGGTTGTCTACGAAATTTAGAAAATTTAAACTTATGAGACATATCCACTAAACCAACAGAAACAATATCCTTATTGCAATCTATCTTAGTATTGACAGTATTCAAGAAGGGTCTGCCAAATATAATGGGACAAAAACTATCTTGAGGGGAACAAAGAACAAGAAAATCTGCAGGATATTTAGCCTTCCCACACAAGACTTCAACGTCTCTAACAATTCCAATTGGTGAAATAGTATCTCTATTAGAAAGCTTAATGGTAACATCAATACCTTCTATTTCAGCTGGTGCAATATCATGCATAATTTCTTTCTATAAGGAAATAGGTATTGCACTAGCACTAGCACCCATATCACACAATCCAAGATAACAATGATCTCCTATTTTAACAGAAATAATAGGCATGCCTACGACAGGTCTATGTTTATCTTTAGCACCAGGTTTAGCAATTCTAGCAGTCTCATCGCAGAAGTAAATAACCTGCCCATCAATATTATCGGCCAAGAGATCTTTAACCATAGCAACATTAGGTTCAACTTTTACTTGCTCAGGGGGTTTAGGTGTCTTAATATTACTTTTGTTGACCACAGTTGAAGCTTTAGCATGATTCTTTATTCTAACAGGGAAAGGAGGTTTCTCAACATAAGCAGTAGGAACAATAGGATCATTATAAGTGATAGACTTTTCTTCAACTTTAATAGGTGCAACTATTTTTACTTCAATGGGAGGATTATATTTAAACCACTTATCCTTAGGGAGATCAACATGAGTAGCAAAGGATTCACAGAAAGAAGCTACTATCTCAGAGTCAAGTCCATATTTAGTGCTAAATTTACGGAAAACATTGGTATCCATAAAGGATTTAACACAATCAAACTTAGGTGTTATACCTAACTCCTTACCTTCGTCGAGATCCCAATCTTCAGAGTTGCGTTTAATTCTCTCCAATAAATTCCATTTGTATTCAATAGTCTTCATCATAAAGGAACCAGTACAAGAAGTATCGAGCATGGAGCGATTATTGTCAGAAAGCCGAGCATAAATTTTTTGAATAATCATTTCTCTTGAGAGCTCATGATTGGGGCATTAATATAACATTGACTTAAGCCTCCCCCAAGCTTGAGCGATGCTTTCTCCTTCGCGAGGCCAAAAATTATATATATAATTACGATCACGATGAATAAGATGCATAGGATAAAACTTCTGATGGAATTCCAATTTCAACCATTTGTAGTCCCATGATCCCATATCATCACATAGCCTATACCATGTCAATGCATATCCCTTCAAAGATAAAGGGAAGACCTTCTTCTTGATAACATCATCGGGCATACCTGCAAGCTTAAATAATCCACAAACTTCATCCACATAGATTAAGTGTAAGTCGGGATGCAATGTTCCATCTCCTGCAAAAGGATTAGCTAGCAGTTTCTCTATCATACCCGAAGGAATTTCAAAGTAAACATTTTCATTTTCAGTAGGTTGAGTAGGTTGAGGAGCAACTATTTGCTCTACCGGTCGGGGTGAAGATACCCCGAACAAGCCCCACAAAGGATTAGTTTCCATAGTAACAAGTGACAGTAAATTTCAGCACACTATATAATTTTTTCCTTAGCAAATTCCACCTACCAAAGGCGCTTCATTCCCCGGCAACGGCACCAGAAAAGAGTCTTGATGACCCACAAGTGTAGGGGATCTATTGTAGCTTTTCGATAAGTAAGAGTGTCGAACCCAACGAGGAGCAGAAGGAAATGATAAGCAGTTTTTAGTAAGGTATTCTCTGCAAGCACTGAAATTATTGGTAACAGATAGTTTTGTGATAAGGTAATTTGTAACGAGTAGCAAGTAATAAAGGTAAATATGGTGCAGCAAGATGTCCCAATCCCTTTTTATCAAAGGACAAGCCTGGACAAACTCTTATATGATGTAAAGCGCTCCCGAGGACACATGGGAATTATCGTCAAGCTAGTTTTCATCACGATCATATGATTCACGTTCGGTACTTTGATAATCTGATATGTGGGTGGACCGGTGCTTGGGTACTGCCCTTACTTGTACAAGCATCCCACTTATGATTAACCCCTATTGCAAGCATCCGCAACTACAACAGAAGTATTAAGGTAAACCTAACCATAGCATGAAACATATGGATCCAAATCAGCCCCTTACAAAGCAACACATAAACTAGGGTTTAAGCTTCTGTCACTCCAGCAACCCATCATCTACTTATTACTTCCCAGTGCCATCTCTAGGCCCAAACAATGGTAAAGTGTCATGTAGTTGACGTTCACATGACACCACTAGAGGGATGACAACATACATCTCATCAAAACATCAAACGAATACCAAATTCACATGACTACTAATATCAAGACTTCTCCCATGTCCTCAGGAACAAACATAACTACTCACAAAGCATATTCATGTTCATAATTAGAGGGGTATTAATATGCATAATGGATCTGAACATATGATCTTCCACCAAGTAAACCAACTAGCATCAACTACAAGGAGTAATCAACACTACTAGCAACCCACAGGTACCAATCTGAGGTTTGGATACAAAGATTGGATACAAGAGATGAACTAGGGTTTGAGAGGAGATGGTGCTGGTGAAGATTTTGATGGAGATTGACCCCCTCCCGATGAGAGGATCGTTGGTGATGATTTCCCCCTCCCGGAGGGAAGTTTCCCTGGCAGAACAGCTCCGCCAGAGCCCTAGATTGGTTCCGCCAAGGTTCTGCCTCGTGGCGGTGGAGTCTCTTCCCGAAAGCTTGCTTATGATTTTTTCCTCGAGGAAAGACTCCATATAGCAGAAGATGGGCATCGGAGGGCCACCAGGGGGCCCACGAGGTAGGGGGCACCCAAGGGGTAGGGCGCACCCCCACCCTCGTTGCTAGGGTGTGGCCCCCCTCTGGAACTTCTTGCGCTCGGTATTTTTTTAATATTCTGGAAATAACTTCCCTGAAGTTTCAGGACTTTTGGAGTTGTGCAAAATAGGTCTCTAATATTTGCTCCTTTTCCAGCCTAGAATCCCAACTGCCGGCATTCTCCCTCTTTATGTAAACCTTGTAAAATAAGAGAGAATAGGCATAAGTATTGTGACATAATGTGTAATAACAACCCATAATGCAATAAATATCGATATAAAAGCATGATGCAAAATGGACGTATCAGGGAAAAATTTAACCCGTGGTTAAAGGCGATCCGTTTGTGGCCCGTTAATCCGTTGGGCCGTTTTCATAGCGTCATCAAATACGACCCATTAACGACCTATTATGCATGTCGATAGAAACAAGCCCATTATACTCATCGGCCTATTAATGTCCTGATACATCTATTTTGCATCATGTTTTCTTACTATTATTTATAATTTTTATATCCATAATAATGCTTTTGGAGTAATTCTAATGCATCTTCTCTCATAATTTTCAAGGAACACACGAAGAGGGAGAATTCTGACAGCTGGAAATCTGGACCTGAAAAAGCTACATTAGGCTACCTATTCTGCACAACTCCAAATAAGTTGAAACTTCACAGAGATTTTTTATGGAATATTTAATAAATACTAGAGCCAATAACCACCAGAGGGGGCCCACCAGGTGGGCACAACCCACCTAGGCGCGCCAGGCCCCCCAGGCGTGCCCTGGTGGGTTGTGGCCTCCTCGGCCCACATCCAGTGCCCATCTTTTGGTATATAAGTCCTTTTGACCTACGAAAAATAAAGAGAGGAGTTTCGGTACGGAGCATCGCTGTCTCAAGGCGGAACTTGGGAAGGAGCACTTTTTCCCTCCGGCGGAGCGATTCCGCCGAGGGAACTTCCCTCTCGAGGGGGGGGGGGAATCAACGTCATCATCATCACCAACAATTCTCCCATCTTCGGGAGGTCAATCTCCATCAACATCTTCAACAGCACCATCTCCTCTCAAACCCTAGTTCATCTCTTGTGTTCAATCTTGTTACTGGAACTATAGATTGGTGCTTGTGGGTGACTAGTAGTGTTGATTACATCTTGTAGTTGATTACTATATGGTTTATTTGGTGGAAGATTATATGTTCAGATCCATTATTCTATTTAATACCCCTCCGATCTTGAGCATGATTATTATTTGTGAGTAGTTACCTTCGTTCTTGAGGTCACAGGAGAAATCATGTTGCAAGTAATCATGTGAACTTGATATGTGTTCGATATTTTGATAGTATGTATGTTGTTATTCCCTTATTGGTGTCATGTGAATGTCGACTACATGACACTTCACCATATTTGGGCCTATGGGAATGCATTGTGGAGTATAAATTAGATGGTGGGTTGCAAGAGTGACCGAATCTTAAACCCCAGTTTATGCGCTATTTCGTATGGGACCGATTGGATCCAAAAGATTAATGCTATGGGTAGAATTTATTCTTAATACTTTTCTCGTAGTTGCGGATGCTTGCGGGAGGGTTAATCATAAGTAGGAGGTTTGTTCAAGTAAGAATAGCACCTAAGCACCGGTCCACCCACATACCAAATTATCAAAGTAGGGAACACAAATCGAACCAACATGATGAAAGTGACTAGATGAAACTCCCGTGTACCCTCAAGAACTCTTTGCTTATCATAAGAGACCGTTTTGGCCTGTCCTTTGCCTCAAAAGGATTGTGCTACCTTGTTGCACTTTTTCTACTATTATCGTTACTTTCTCGTTACAAATTATCTTGCTATCAAACTACTCCGCTAGCTACAATTTCAACACTTGCAGACAATACCTTACCTGAAAATACTTGTCATTTCCTTCCGCTCCTCGTTGGGTTCGACACTCTTACTTATCGAAAAGAGCTACAATTGATCCCCTATACTTGTGGGTCATCAAGACTATTTTCTGGCGCCGTTGCCGGGGAGTGAAGCGCCTTTGGTAAGTGGAATTTGGTAAAGAAACATTTATATAGTGTGCTGAAATTTATTGTCACTTGTTACTATGGAAAACAATCCTTTGAGGGGTTTGTTCGGGGTATCTTCACCTCATCCGAAACCACAATTAGCCACCCCTCGACCTACTGCACCTACTGAAAATATTGAATATGAAATTCCTTCAGATATTATAGAACAACCGCTAGCTAATCCTTATGCAGGAGATGGAACCGAATATCCTGATCTGCACTTGTTATATGGGGAACAAATTTGTGGATTGTTTAAGATTGCATGTTTACCCAGGGATGAAGTGATGAAAAAAGTTTTCCCTTTACCTTTGAAGGGAAAATCATTGGCATGGTATAGGCTATGTGATGATATTGGATCATGGAATTGGAATCGTTTGAAATTGGAGTTCCACCAAAAAATTTATCCTATGCATCTAGTTCATTGTGATCGGAATTATATATAAAATTTTTCGCCTCGTGAAGGATAAAGTATTGCTCTATCTTGGGGGAGTCTTAAGTCAGTGTTATATTCATGCTCCAATCATGAGCTCTCAAGAGAAATTATTGTTTAGAATTTTTATGCTCGGCTTTGTCGTAATGATCAAACCATGCTTGATACTTCTTGTGCTGGTTCATTTATGAAGAAGACTATTGAATTCCGGTGGGATCTTTTGGAAAGAATTAAAGGCAACTCTGGAGATTGGGAACTCGACAAAGGTAAAGAGTTAGGTATTAAAATTAAATATGATTGTGTTAAATCTTTTATGGATACCGATGCTTTTCAAAAGTTTAGCACTAAATACGGACTTGACTCTGTGATAGTAGCCTCCTTTTGTGAATCATTTGCTACTCATGTTGAACTCCCTAAGGAGAAGTAGTTTAAATATCACCCACCTATTAAAGAAGAAATTAAAGAACCAATGCCAATTAAAAAAGAAATTAAAGAACCAGTGCCAATTAAAGAAGAAACTATACTTTATATGTTGATCCAGTTGTTCCCTCTGCTTATATTGAGAAACCACCTTTCCCTGTTAGGATAAAGGAACATGCTAAAGTTTCAACTGTGGTTAACAAAAGTTATATTAGAACACCTAAACATCATGAACAAATTAAAGTTGAACCTATATTGCTGTGGTTAAAGATCTCTTAGAAGAAGATATCGATGGGCATGTTATTTACTTCTCTGAAGAAGCTGCTAGAATTGCTAAACCTGACAAAAGAGATAAACATAGACATGTGGTTGGCATGCCTATTATTTTAGTTAAAATAGGAGATCACTATTATCATGGTTTATATGACATGGGTGCTAGTGTGAGTGCTATTCTATTACACTTTATATGAAGAAATCATGAAAGACATAGCACATGCTGAGATAGAAGAAATAGATGTTACTATTAAACTTGCCAATAGAGACACCATATCACCAATTGGGATTATTAGAGATGTTGAAGTCTTGCGTGGGAAAATTAAATACCCTACTGATTTTCTTGTTCTTGGTTCCCCACAAGATGACTTTTCACCCATATCTTTGGTAGACCTTTCTTGAACATAGTTAATGCTAAGATAGATTGTAAGAAACAAACTGTTGGTGTTAGCTTTGGTGATGAGTCTCATGAGTTTAATTTTTCCAAGTTTAGTAGAATTCATCATGAAAAAGAATTTCCTAGTAAGGATGAAATAATTGGTCTTGCTTCTATTGTTGTTCCACCTACTGATCCTTTAGAACAATATTTATTAGACCATGAGAATGATTCACATATGCATGAAAGAAATGAAATAGATAAGATTTTCTTTGAACAACGTCCTCTACTTAAGCACAATTTTCCTATTGAAACTCTAGGAGGTCCTCCTCCACCTAAAGGTGATCCTGTGTTTGAATTAAAATAATTTCCAGACACTTTGAAATATGCTTATCTTAATGAAAAGAAAATATATCCTGTTATTATTAGTGCTAACCTTTCAGAACATGAAGAAGAAAGATTATTGAAAGTTCTAAGGAAGCACCGAGCTCCTATTGGATATACTCTTGATGATTTAAAGGGCATTAGTCCCACTCTATGTCAGCACACGATTAATATGGAGCCTAATGCTAAAGCCATTGTTGATCACCAACGTCGGTTAAATCCGAAGATGAAAGCAGTTGTAAGAACGGAAAAATTAATACTTCTGGAAGCAGGTATAATCTATCCCATAGCTGATAGTAGATGGGTAAGTCCTATTCATTGTGTCCCTAAGAAAGGAGGTATAACTGTTGTTCCTAATGATAAGAATGAGGTTATTCCACAAAAAAATGTTACAGGCTATAGAATGGTAATTGATTATAGAAAATTAAATAAAGCAACTAGAAAAGATCATTACCCTTTGCCTTTTATTGATAAAATGCTTGAAATATTATCTAATCACACACACTTTTGTTTCCTTGATGGATATTTTGGCTTTTCACAAATACCTGTTTCTCAACCTGATCAAGAAAAGACTACTTTTACATTGTCCCATTGGAACTTATGCTTATAGACGTATGACTTTTGGTTTATGTAATGCACATGCTAACTTTCAAAGATGTATGACTGCTATATTCTCTAATTTTTATGAAAATATTGTTGAGGTTTTCATGGATGAATTTTCTATTTATGGGAAGTCTTCCAATGATTGTTTAAGCAATCTTGAGCGAGTTTTGCAGAGATGTGAACAAAAAAAATCTTGTCTTGAATTTGGAGAAGTGCCACTTTATGGTTAATGAAGGCATTGTCTTGGGTCATAAAATCTCTAAAATAGGTATTGAAGTGGACCAAGCTAAGGTTGATGCCATTGAGAAAATGCCATGTCCTAAGGATATCAAAGGTATTCGTAGTTTCCTAGGTCATGCTGGTTTCTATAGGAGATTTATCAAAGACTTTTCTAAAATTTCTAGGCCTCTTACTAATCTTTTGCAAAAGGATATTCCTTTTGTTTTTGATGATGATTGTCTTGAAGCCTTTGAAATACTCAAGAAAGCCTTAAATATCTGCACCTATTGTTCAACCACCTGTTTGGAACTTGCCTTTTGAAATTATGTGTGATGCTAGTGATTATGCTGTTGGTGCTGTTCTAGGACAAAGAGTTGATAAGAAACTTAATGTTATTCATTATGCTAGTAAAACTCTAGACAGTGCCCAAACAAATTATGCTACTACTGAAAAAGAATTCTTAGCAGTGGTGTTTAGTTGTGATTAATTTAGACCTTATATTTTTTATTCCAAAGTAACTGTTCACAGACCATGTTGCTATTAAATATCTTATGGAAAAGAAAGATGCTCAACCTAGACTTATTCATTGGGTTCTCTTGTTACAAGAATTTGATTTACACATCATTGATAGAAAGGATCTGAGAACCTAGTAGCTGATAACTTGTCTAGTCCTAAAAATGTGCTTGATGACCCACTACCTATTGATGATAGCTTTCCTGATGAGCAGTTAGCTACAATAAATGTTGCTAATAGTACCCCTTGGTATGCTGACTATGCTAATTACATTGTTGCTAAATATTTACCACCTAGCTTTACATACCAGCAAAAAGAAAAAAATCTTCTATGATTTAAGACATTACTTTTGGGATGATCCACATCTTTATAAAGAAGGAGTAGATGGTATTATTAGACATTGTGTACCTGAGCATGAACAGGGACAAATCCTATGGAAATGTCACTCTGAGGCTTATGGAGGGCATCATGCTGGAGATAGAACTGCTCATAAGGTATTGTAATCTCGATTTTATTGGCCTACTCTCTGCAAGGATGCCCGTAAGTTTGTCTCTTCTTGTGATGAATGTCAAAGAATAGGTAATATCGGTAAGCGTCAAGAAATGCCTATGAATTATTCACTTGCTATAGAACCATTTGATGTTTGGGGATTTGATTACAAGGGACCTTTTCCTTCCTCTAATGGGTATAAACATATTTTGGTTGCTGTTGATTATGTTACTAAATGGGTAGAAGCCATTCCAACCACTAGTGCTGATCACAACACCTCTATTAAAATGCTTAAGGAAGTTATTTTTCCAAGGTTTGGAGTCCCTAGATATTTAATGACTGATGGTGGTTCACACTTTATTCATGGTGCTTTCCGTAAAATGCTTGCCAAGTATGATGTTAACCATAGAATTGCATCACCTTATCATCCTCAGTCTAGTGGTCAAGCTGAACTTAGCAATAGAGAAATAAAATTAATTTTGCAAAAGATTGTCAATAGGTCTAGTAAGAACTAGTCTAAGAAATTAGATGATGCACTTTGGGCTTACAAAACAGCTAATAAAAATCCTATGGGTATGTCTCCTTATAAAATGGTTTATGGAAAAGCTTATCAGTTGCCTCTTGAGTTAGAACATAAAGCATATTGGG
This sequence comes from Triticum aestivum, assembly GCF_018294505.1. NCBI lineage: Eukaryota > Viridiplantae > Streptophyta > Magnoliopsida > Poales > Poaceae > Triticum > Triticum aestivum. The sequence goes on along the minus strand of NC_057800.1, from coordinate 381,088,863 downwards.
AAATCAAAGAACTCAATTATGATTTCAAACTTGCTGGTGAAAAGAGGTTATTTGATATTAGCTCATTAGATGAATGGAGAACCCAAGCTTATGAAAATGCAAAGTTATTCAAAGAAAAAGTTAAAAGATGGCATGACAAAAGAATCCAAAAGTGTGAGTTTAAATTCGGAGAATATGTTCTTTTGTACAACTGTCATTTTTTATTTTTTGCAGGAAAGCTCCTCATAAAATGGGAAGGCCCATACGTCATCGAGGAGGTTTACCGGTTTGGAGCCATCAAAATAAATAATTCTGAAGGTACTAACCCGAAGGTTGTCAATGTCCAATGAATAAAGAATTATATTTCAGGTGCGTCAATTAATGTTGAAAGTAACATTATCCAAACTATGACACCGGAAGAACACATAAAAGAGTCCTTCCGGAACACTCTAGAATCGTGAAAATAAGGAGGTACGTGATACGGTAAGTAAACGGACTCCGAAAAGTCCACAAAAATATTTTTTATTAGTTTTGGAATATTTTAAAATTTTGGGAATAAAGAAACTTCCAGGAAGTGTCCCCTGGTGGGCACAATACACCAGGGCGCGCCAGGCAACTTGGCTGGTGCACCCTGGTGGGTTGTGCCCACCTGGGACACCTTCTGTACTCCATTTTTCTACCTTATACTTATCCTCCAAGATAAAAAAATCTATATATACTTCCCGAACCTGTTGATCACCGTATCTTGGAGAAATCCTATGTTCTCATTTTTCTTGTTGTTTTCTTTCAGATCCCTTCTACCATGGCCTCCTCAAGCTCCTCCAAGGACAAGTTCTTCAAGAATGTCATCAACCCATATCCGCAGGAGGTGGCGCAACACCCTCAGGTCGTCCAGATGCATGAGGGGGGTGCTTCACCTCCGGATGTGCCATGTCCCAAGGGGACGGGAACCATGGAGGCCAAGGTTGAAGCTGTGGAGCAAGGCGTCTTCCGGTGCAAGGGGATGGTGGAGCGTGGCCTCAATGCCAATCACCTCATGATCACGAACCTTTCTTGTGATCTCAAGGTGGATGGCAAGCCCATGAAGGACATCATCTTCACCCTCAACGAGCAAATCAACTTCCTCCAAAGCCAGATGTATGATCTTCAAAATCAAGTCTTTGAATATGAGGCGAGGTTTAAAGGTATGAGTTTGGCTGCTAGTTGTAGGACTCATGATACTCACTTCTCCTCTCACGATGGTGGACCACTGCCATGGAAATCCGAGGACAATATCTCTTCTTCACCACCATCATCTTCTTCACCACCAAAGGAGAACTGGGTATCGGGTATGGTCCCTCCCCTTGGCTTCCGCCAAGCTTGGGGGAGGTGCCCTAGTATCGTATCGTATCATCCCACTATCTTTTTGCTTTTACTTACCTTAGTTCGATATTTTTCTTTTAGATGAAATAAAAGTTTAGTTATATCCTTTCTTCTTCGAGAGTTTGCTTAGTGATCTATCCTTGTAATCGTGTGCTAATAAAGTTTAGTATGAGCCTTGCTTTCTTTACTTTCATGTTGCAAATAAAAGAAAAGAAATAAGAAAGGAAACAAATATAAGAAAGGAAATAAATAATGAAAAGATGATATACTAATCCTATGGTAGGTGATGGCACCACATAAGGGAAAGTATAAGTAGAAAAATTTATTAGAGATTAACAAACATAGCATTAGTCAATGATGCAACTGATGAAAGAATTAATAAGGGAAGAGAAGATTCACATATAGATATACTATCCTAGAAATCTTTTGTGATTGTGAGCCCTCATCGAAATATTATATGCCAAAATTGTTGACGTTGGACAAGGAAGACAACTTAATGATTTATATTTGTTCATATTCACACAGAAGTCATATTGTCATAGATCCTTTAACATGTGGTGGTTTCCCCTATCTTTGCTAGCCAAAAATTCTGCACTAAGTAGAGATACTACGTGTGCATCCAAAAACCCTCAAACCCAAATCTTATTTTTCAAGTGTCCACCATACCTACCTAGGGATTGAGCAAGATCCCTCAAGTAAGTTGTCATCGGTGCAAAAAGGCAATAAAAATTGCTTCTAAAAGTGTGAGATCATTTAGTGTAAGAGAAAATTGAGTGTTGCAGAAACTTGTGATGGCGAAGAATAAAAGCAACATACTGCATAATAAAGGTTGCTATCATAAGGGGCAATGTAACGTGATGTTCTTTTGCGCTAAGGGATTGAGCATTCAAACAAATAAGCACATGGCAACCTCTAATTCCCTCTGCGAAGGGCCTATCTTTTACTTTTATGCAAAGAGTCAAAGTTTTTCTCTCTATTCCTTTTATTTTTCTCCTTTGGCAAGCATCATGTGGTGAGGAAAGATTAGGCACATATGTCCAGTTGAATATGGGTGGCATGAGTTATTATTGTTGACATCACCCTTGAAGTGAGTATGTTGGGAGGCAAAATCATAAACCCCTATCTTTCTATGTGTTCAGTTGAAATGTTTTGCTCATGGGTAGGAGGTGAGTGTTAGCAATCATAGAAGACTATATGATGGTTGAGTATGTGGACTTGCCTAAAGGCTCCGACACGTGACTCTTCTTGAAAAGATGATGAATTGTAGTTGCAAAGTTGACTGAGAACATAGTTTGTTGGTTTCTAATAGAGCTTTTGCTTTATACTTCGATTGTGTGATGAACTATTACTTATTCCTGAGAAATATATGATAAAAGTTTTATGATAAAAGTCCTATGTTTAATTTTGTTGCTGTTATAATAATCAACATGATGCTTCTATGTTCGTATTTTGTTTTTATCGACACCTCCCTCTCCAAGCATGTGGACATGTTTTTTGATTTCGGTTTTCGCTTGAGGACAAACGAGGTCTAAGCTTGGGGGATTTCATATGTCCATTTTGCATCATGTTTTCTTACTGTTATTTGTAATGTTTTTATCCATAATAATGCTTTTTGGAGTAATTCGAATGCATTTTCTCTCATAATTTGCAAGGAACACACCAAGAGGGAGAATTCTGGCACCTAGAAATCTCGACCCGAAAAAGCTACGTCAGGCTACCTATTCTGCACAACTACAAATAAGCTGAAACTTCACGGAGATTTTTTATGGAATATTTAAGAAATACTGGAGCCAATAACCACCAGAGGGGGGCCACCAGGTGGGCACAACCCACCTAGGCGCGCTAGGCCTCCCAGGCGCGCCCTGGTGGGTTGTGGCCTCCTCGGCCCACCTCTGGTGCCCATCTTTTGGTATATAAGTCCTTTTGACCTAGAGAAAATAAATATAGTACTTTCGGGATGGAGCATCGCTGCCTCGAGGCAGAACTTTGGCAGGAGCACTTTTGCCCTCCGGCGGAGCGATTCCGCCGAGGGAACTTCCCTCTCGGAGGGGGAAATCATCGTCATCATCATCACCAACAATTCTCCCATCTTGGGGAGGGCAATATCCATCAACACCTTCAACAGAACCATCTCCTCTCAAACCCTAGTTCATCTCTTGTGTTCAATCTTGTTACCGGAACTATAGATTGGTGCTTGTGGGTGACTAGTAGTGTCGATTACATCTTGTAGTTGATTACTATATGGTTTATTTGGTGGAAGATTATATGTTCAGATCCATTATGATATTTAATACCCCTCCGATCTTGAGCATGATTATTATTTGTGAGTAGTTACCTTCGTTCTAGAGGTCACGGGAGAAATCATGTTGCAAGTAATCATGTAAACATGATATGTGTTCGATATTTTGATAGTATGTATGTTGTTATTCCCTTATTGGTGTCATGTGAACGTCGACTACATGACACTTCACCATATTTGGGCCTATGGGAATGCATCGTGGAGTAGCAATTAGATGGTGGGTTGCGAGAGTGACAGAAGCTTAAACCCCAGTTTATGTGATATTCCGTAAGGGACCGATTGGATCCAAAAGTTTAATGCTATGGTTAGAATTTATTCTTAATACTTTTCTCATAGTTGCAGATGCTTGCGGGAGGGTTAATCATAAGTAGGAGGTTTGTTAAAGTAAGAACAACACCTAAGCACCGGTCCACCCACATACCAAATTATCAAAGTAGCTAACACAAATCGAACCAACATGATGAAAGTGACTAGATGAAATTCCCATGTACCCTCAAGAACACTTTTCTTATCATAAGAGACCGTTTTGGCATGTCCTTTGCCTCAAAAGGATTGGGCTACCTTCTTGCACTTTTGTTACTATTATCATTACTTGCTCGTTACAAATTATCTTCCTATCAAACTACTCCTCTACTTACAATTTCAACACTTGCAGACAATACCTTACCGGAAACTACTTGTCATTTCCTTCTGCTCCTCGTTGGGTTCGACACTCTTACTTATCGAAAAGAGCTACAATTGATCCCCTATACTTGTGGGTCATCAAGGCTATTTTCTGGTGCCGTTGCCAGGGAGTGAAGCGCCTCTGATAAGTGGAATTTGGTAAGGAAACATTTATATAGTGTGCTGAAATTTATTGTCACTTGTTACTATGGAAAACAATCCTTTGAGGGGTTTGTTCGGGGTATGTTCACCTCGTCCAGAACCACAATTAGCCAACCCTCAACCTACTGCACCTACTGAAAATATTGAATATGAAATTCCTTCATGTATGATAGAACAACTGCTGGCTAATCCTTATGCAGGAGATGGAACCGAACATCCTGATATGCACTTGATATATGTGGAACAAATTTGTGGATTCTTTAAGCTTGCATCTTTACCCAAGGATGAAGTGATGAATAAGGTTTTCCCTTTATATTTTAAGGGAAAATCATTGGTATGGTTGTGAGGCCCCAAGACTAGCGCTCCAGATGCCTTCCTTGTTTTCCGAGATTCGTCGTGTGATTTGTTTGGTTCGTTGCATTCATATTTGCATCATGTGCATTGCATCATGTCATCATGCAACCCCTTTTAAAACTCAACTAAATAAATTGCATGTATCTTCGGTCCATTTAAACAGAGGGAATTCACATGGTGATTCTCTTTACAACATATTCTCCCAATATTAGGGAGCTATAATAAATATTCCATTCTTTTGGAATTAACCATAACACACTTGCAAATATTTCCCATGCCTATTCCACTTCGAGTTTGACCTTCAAATCTTGTCCAAAATTCTTTGATCTCTTTGAAAGTGCAACTATCCCTGGGTGGTTTTGGTAATTCCTAACAACATATAGCTCATTGAGCTAACATTATTCCAAGATTAATATTTCAGGAAAAGCTCAATGAATGGCATGGCATGGATAAGGAAAGTGGATCCCTCAAAATTCTAAGGACAAAAAGTTTGGCTCAAGCTTCAAGATCAAGACTCTACATTTTATATTTTAGTGATCCAAGATCACATTGAGTCTATAGGAAAAGCCAATACTATCAAGGAGGGATGAGGTGTTGCTTAATGGCTTGCTTGCTCAAAGTGCTTAGTGATATGCTCCAAAATCCTCAACTACCTTCCCACATCCACATATGACTTAAACCAAAAGTCAAACTCGGCCCAACCGATTCTTTCTATCCGGCGCCACCGAGTTCCAAATGTCATAGCCACTGCCACAAATCCTAGGCAAATCGGTCTCACCGATAGGGATCTCTATCTCACCGAGATGGGATTGTAATCTCTCTGTTTCCCTTCGTAACGTTTCGGTCTTACCGAGATGAGCGATCGGTCCCACCGAGATTGCAATGTAAACTCTCGGTTTCCCTTTTGTAACATTTCGGTCTTACCGAGATGAGCGAATCGGTCCCACCGAGTTTACCTGACCAACTCTCTGGTTAGCTTATTAACAAAATTGGTCCCACCAAGTTTGTGTAATCGGTCACACCGAGATTACGTTATGCCCTAACCCTAACCATATCGGTCCTACCGAGTTGCATCTCAGTCCCATCAAAAATCCTAACGGTCACTAGGTTTGCTGAATCGGTCTGACCGAGTTTAACCATTCGGTCCCACCGAGTTTGGCAAATTGTGTGTAACGGTTAGATTTTGTGTGGAGGCTATATATACCCCTCCACCCACTCTTCATTCGTGGAGAGAGCCATCAGAACATAGCTACACTTCCAGTACACATTTTCTGAGAGAGAACCACCTACACTTGTGTTGAGGTCAAGATATTCCATTCCAACCATATGAATCTTGATATCTAGCCTTCCCCAAGTTGCTTTCCACTCAAATCTTCTTTCCACCAAATCCAAATCCTGTGAGAGAGAATTGAGTGTTGGGGAGACTATCATTTGAAGCACAAGAGCAAGGAGTTCATCATCAACACACCATTTGTTACTTCTTGGAGAGTGGTGTCTACTAGATTGGCTAGGTGTCACTTGGGAGCCTCCGACAAGATTGTGGAGTTGAACCAAGGAGTTTGTAAGGGCAAGGAGATCGCCTACTTCATGAAGATCTACCTTTAGTGAGGCAAGTCCTTCATGGGCGACGGCCATGATGGAATAGACAAGGTTGCTTCTTTGTGGACCCTTCGTGGGTGGAGCCCTCCGTGGACTCGCGCAACCGCTACCCTTCGTGGGTTGAAGTCTCCATCAACATGGATGTACGATAGCACCACCTATCGGAACCACAACAAAAACATCCGTGTCTCCAATTGCGTTTGAATCCTCCAAACCCTTCCCTTTACATTCTTGCAAGTTGCATGCTTTACTTTTCGCTGCTCATATACTCTTTTGCATGCTTGCTTGAATTGTGTGGAGATTGCTTGAGTTGTGCTAAGATAGCTAAAATCTGCCAAGAACTAAAATTGGGAAAAGGCTAGATTTTTATTTGGTCAAGTAGTCTAATCACCCACCCTCTAGACATACTTTCGATCCTACAAGTGGTATTAGAGCTTTGGTCTCCATTTGCTTTGATTTCCATAGCTTTTGGCGGTCATAGCCTTGGTTTCACAACCTACGAGAGTATGGCTTCTAGCAAGGGAAATTATCACCGTAGAGGTCCTTACTTTGATGGTACTAATTTTGCTAGTTGGAAGCATAAGATGAAAATGCATATTCTTGGACATAACCCCGCCGTTTGGGCTATTGTGTGTATTGGCTTGCAAGGTAAATTCTTTGATGGGAAAGAACCGAACCGTGAAGCCACCGCGGAAGAGTTGAAAATGCTGCAATACAACGCTCAAGCTTGTGATATCCTCTTCAACGGATTGTGCCCCGAAGAATTCAACCAAATCAGCCATCTTGAGAATGCAAAGGAAATTTGGGATACTTTGATTGATATGCACGAAGGTACCGACTCCGTCAAGGAATCCAAATTGGATGTGCTTCAAAGTCAACTTGACAAGTTCAAAATGAAGGATGGTGAAGGTGTTGCTGAAATGTACTCTAGGCTTGCTCTTATCACAAGTGAGATTGCCGGCTTAGGGAGTGAAGAGATGACCGATAGATTCATCATCAAGAAGATCCTAAGAGCCTTGGATGGAAAATATGATACCGTGTGCACATTTTTTCCAAATGATGCCCAATTACAAAGATCTCAAGCCAACGGAAGTCATCAGAAGAATTGTTGCTCATGAGATGTCACTCAAGGATAAAGAGGAACTTCACAACAAATCAAGTGGTGCTTACAAAGCCTCATGTGAAGCCCCGACATCATTGAGTGAGAAACAAACCTTCAATGAAGAATTGAGCTTATTGGTGAAGAACTTCAACAAGTTCTACAAGAGTAGAAGAAAAGAGAGAAGCTCCAAGTCAAGGTCCTACAATGACAAAAGATCTTCTAGTCGAGAGCGAAACTGCTACAATTGTGGAAGGCCCGGACACTATTCCAATGAGTGTACGGCCCCCTACAAGAGAAGAGAAGATTCTCCCAAGAGATGAAGTAGAAGAGAAGAATCACCATCTAGAGAAAGAAGGAGTAGACATGATCGTTATGAACGAATACCCTCGCGGAGAAGCAAGGATTCGGAAAGAAAGGACAAGTCATCAAGGAGATACACAAAACAAAGACATCAAGCTCATGTTGGTGAATGGGTATCCGACTCCGACTCCGACAACCACTCCGGGAGAAGCTGTCGCTCCGACTCCGAATAGACTCAAGATGAAGGTGTTGCCGGTCTAGCACTTGTGACAACCAACTCCTACGACATATTTGACTCACCAAATGAACGAGTTGGAACATGCTTCATGGCTAAAGGCCCAAAGGTATCACACCCCGAGTATGTTGATTTCAATAGTGATGAAGATGACTTGTTAGGTGATGATGATTTACTTGTTGACAACTCTAGTGATGAATACTGTGATGAAACGTCAATTAATCATGCTAATCAAGATAAAACGAATGACAATGATAAGGAGAAGATTGAGTCTCTAACTAAAGAACTAAACACTCTTAAGTTAGCTCATGAGACTATCTTAGGAGATCATCGAGAACTTTTAAGGACTCAAGAGAAATTACGCTTTGAAAATCTCAACCTTGAGCAAGAGCATGAGTTCTTAAAAGCAATCAATGATGATCTTCGCAAGAAAAGTTCTTCTTACATTGCCAAGCGTTTACTCTTATCCACTTACATGCCTCAAGTCAAGTTTAGTAACAAGAACAAGAAAGATTCTTCCTCTAGTAGTAACAATAATCATGCTAAATCCAATATTGTTGCTTCTAGTAGTTCTCTTGATTCCACTAATGATTCTCTTAGCCAAGTTACACTTGATCAAGAAAATAGCTTATTGAAGGGAATTATAGAGAAAGGTGTTTACAAGAGCCTTGCCGGAAGTAAGCAATTCGAGGAAATTGTACGCAAGCAAGGAAGGCACCGGAAGAATCAAGGTGTTGGTTTTGAACGAAAGTTCAATGCCAATGGAGTTGAGTGGGAAGAAGATCAATACCCCAAGACGAAGTTTGTTCCTCAACAAGAGAAGTATGATCCTACTTCTTTCAAAGGGACACAAGCTCAAGATGATCTTCCACCACAAGACCACAAGCAAAAAGGCAAGGACAAGCTTCAAGAGGAAATTGATGCATTTGAAGAAGCTCCTAAGGCCTTGGTCAAGTGGGATCCCAAGACTACATCAAGTTCCACTTCATCAAGTACAACTACAACACCGAGGATTCCCATCAAGATGGTGTGGATCCCGAAGAAGAACTAGAGAGTTCTTGAGGGTGACTCCGCCAACATACTTCACTATTATCATCTTGGCAAGAACAAGTGCAATGAACTTCCACATCTTGCACTAGTTCAAGAAGTCACAAACCCTCTTGTTGGGAAGACGAGGGACAAGGTAACCTAAAAGCTTTCATAGACATCATCTTGTGTGTGCATCACTCTATGTCTATGGATATCCTTGTTTGTTCCTTGTGGGACTAACCCGTGTAGGTATTGAAAGTGCAACTCACTCTAATGGATAGCTCCAAATGATCTACATCAACATTGAGCATCCACATCTTCAACATCTACATGAAGTCATCATCGACAAAACCCAAGGTTAGTTCATCCCTCTTAGGGGGGATCTCACATCTAGGGGGAGCTTTACTCTAAGAATTGAGCTAAAGCAACTCTAATGGTGTGAACAAAACAATGCTTTATGTAAAAGTGGTAACCCCACTTGTGCTTAAACAATGAGTATGACCTATGATCAAATGTTCTCATTTGACTCCTAAGTCAATATACTCATATATAGATGACCTAGTCATTGCAAATTGTTTGATAGATGCTAGAATTGGTTGTGCATGCTTTGCCACATATTTCAATTGCCATTTTATTGTGTGAGCATGTTGATTGCATATTTCACTCATTCAAGGACATCCACTTATTGTTTTGATTGATTGTTGTTCTTTTCTTTTGCCAAGTGGATGGACAAGAATGCCTAAGAACCCTCTCTAGCTATCTATGCTTTTCTAGTCCTCGATTCGTCATAGACTTAAACTTCCAAAACTTCTTTGTGCTTTTCGGTCTGACCGATTCCTCCATTTCGGTCATACCGAGATCACTAAGTCGATCTAGGTTTTCAATCTCGGTGCAACCGATTTGAACCTTTCAGTCACACCGAGTTTCAGTAACTGCTTGCAGTTATGAATCTCGGTGCCACCGAGTTGTTCCACTCGGTCACACCGACAGGGTCGGGCTATATATACTCACGGGCAAAATTTTGGAAATTTCTCTGAAACCCCTTCACCCGCGCATAGCTCGCTCTGCCTCCTGGGTCTCCGGATCGTCCTCCTCGTCGCTAGCCGCCTCCTGTCGCTGGTCTCCGCCGCCGTCAACAGAATTCTTCCCCGCCATTGCCGCCGTAGCGAGTTCATCGCCGAACTAGGGTATGGACTCGATCACAGTGCTATGCTCGTCCGATTCCTGGCACATTGTGTTCATTATGATTCTTACCATGATTGAAATGCTTCTGTCCAGTCAAAACACTCCGTAGATTAGAGTTGAATTGAAAATTTAGGGTTAGGTTTCCGCCGAAACCATCTCGGACCATCCGAGTTGTGGAACTCGGTACCACCGATTCGGCTCAGGCCATTGCACATGTAATTTTCGGTCTGACCGAGAATTCCAAATCGGTGTGACCGAGTTCAGGACTTTGTGAAACCCTAGCAGTCTCGGTGCCACCGAACTGTGACTCGGTGTGACCGAGTTCACTAGTTTAGGTTCCAACAGCTGCTTTGGTATCACCGAGTTTACAAATGAGTTGATCCAAAATGCTTTCTGTGGAAAACTAAAACTAAGTTTTTGACTCATTCTTTTGCAAAAACCTCTGCATTTTGTGATGCTCATCCACTCTATCTCATCTATATCTATCCCTAGAGAGAAGATGACATGACTTCTTCCATTTAAATAAATGAAAAGGGTGTTTGAAAAATATTTGAATTCCATTGGAAAATATTTTCCAATTCAGAAACTTTATGCAACTCAATGATTTTCACGAGAGAAGATAAAATGACTTCTTCAAATTATGAAATATGAGTTGGGAGTTTCAAAGATCACATTTAAAGTCCTTTTTGAATTTATTTTCAATTTGGAGTTATTTGAGTTTTATTCAAATTATTTTTCTCCAAAAATAAAATACATGGAAAATAGGGTAACATGATTCCCAACAATAGAAAATTGGAGAAAAATTAATTTGAAATCATTTTGGTATTTTTAAAATGGTTTTTGTTGGATTTTAATGGACCAGTAGCCCTGTTTGAATTATTAGAATTTATGTGTATTTTATTTAATGCTAGAAAAATGTTCACCGTGTAGAAAATCTTTTTCTGAAAATTTTGATATATTATATGCCTATATAATATTTTCATTTAATTTGTTTTATTATTTCAATTGTGTGGAAAATGTTTTTTTTTAAATTCCCCTCACCGACTGGGCCGGCCCAGCACCCAAGCCAGGCCGCGGCCCAGCGCTCCCGCGCCCGTCCCCGTCCCCGACTCCGGCGGAGTCCGCCACCAGCACGGAACCCGCCGTCGCCGCCCGTGTCCGTGCGGGACTCCCTCCGCCGCCTCTCCGTTGCCCCTTCCGCGCCGCCTTGCCCCTCCTCCCTTAAATACCGGGCCCCACCTCTCCCTCCTTCCCCGCATCTCGCCGGAACCGCGCCGCACTGCCGCCTCGCCTTCTGACACCGCCGCCAAGCTTCCTTGCCGTCGCCCGCACCTCCCCGACCACCGCAGGCACCACCCACTTCACCACCGCGCCGCGCCGCCCACCCCAGCTACTCCGTCGCCGCCGACGCGCCCCGCCGCCGCCGGAGCCACTTCGCCCGCCGCTGCCGGAGACGCGACTCACCGGACCTCCGCCGCCCTGGTTCGCCCGAACCGCTCCCCCCGACCCGCCGATCTTTTCCGTGGACCGGTATAACCAAACCCTAGATCGGTTTTCTGGTTTCTCTGGTTTTCCATAAAACCCGTTTTTTTATATCTAGTTATTTTTCGAACGTTCACTATTTAGATCTTGTTAGTGAACGGTTTTCGTCGGTTTAGGTTCTGTAGCGAGCGTTCGCTCGATAAATTTTTCCTATTTCTAATTAAATTTCGGCCAGGGACCTATATGTGAGGATTTTCTTTATAGATTAGCCCCTGGTTTCCAAACGATCACTACTTTTTACTCGTTTATCCAAATCCAACGAAACCAACGCCCACATCTTTGTTATGATCTCCTCTAACCAGTAAAATAACTCAAACATGTTTTTGAAAAGTTTAAAATTTGTATTAGATCATATTTGAATTCAAACTTCGTTTGATCATAACTTGAGTTTCGTAACTCCGTTTGAGTTGATTCTTTTTGCAAATCGAAGCTCTTGACCTAAACTTTCTGATAAGGCCAAATTCACATAATTTTGGTACTGTTAGAAATTGTTTTAGGATGCCAGAGTTATTTGCTTGGGTTTGATGTTTTCCGATTTGTCTTCTTCGATCTTTCTGATACTTTGAGTGATTGCTTATGTGTGGTTACTATTGCTTGCTTACGATAGATTGACCGGAGTGTGAAGAGTAGAACTATCAAGAGTTTTGAGTGCAAATCATCTTCATCAACATTGCAGGCAAGTTCACACTTTGATCATATCCCTTTCATACCCAGTTTTTATGCATTAGTTTCACCCTCAAACATTACATGAGTAGGATTGATAACATGTGGGTATTGGGAAGTAGTTGATGAGGTAGGAACCTATTGCCCTGCAATCAAACCTTGGGAGTTACTATTACGTTATGCTTATAGTGCCATGCTATGCTCGTAGACGTGGATTGGGTTTTGAGAGTATTCATGACAGATGTGAGATTGTTAATTAATGGTTTACATAAGGTGGCAACTTAAACACACATCTGGGTGGATTGAGGTACCTGGGTATTCCAGGATTGCCTGTCTAGGCACCTGGGTAGACCAGGATTGCCTGTTTTTTTATGGACCGCCACCCAGGCTCAAAGGGATCATGAGATTTTTCATACTAGAAACTTCCGTGTGCAACCACAAGCTATTATGGGCTCTAGCATAGTTGATTAAGTCATGTGAACTCTTACAGGGTAGACTAGCAGATGTAGGGGAAAGTAGGTGTAATGGTCTATCGATCGTAAGGTGCTAGCGCTTCTGAAAGACTATGTCTCGGTCATCCGTCTTCTCAAACACCATGTAGTGCGAGAAACCAAACGGAGGCGATCGAGTCTTGTGGGGAAAAGTGCGCAAACCTCTGCAGAGTGTATAAACTAATCATGATTAGTCATGTCCCCGATTATGGACATCTTGAGTATCTAGTTCTTGGATTCTCCTGTTGATCTCATCATGTTACTTTAAATTAAGTTTGTTGGGTTTAATGATGTCATTTAATTGGGATTGAGAATGCTGTCAACCATTCTCAATGTTCAACAACCACCATGATAGTTAAATAAAATGTATTCCTTTGCAGTAGGGAAAAATTGGCTTTTCGCAAAAACCTTACAACCATAGAGCTTTTCCACCAGCCATATATGCATGTAGTGATAGCCATTGTTCATCATTTCTCTCTATGGTGTGAATTTGCCAGTACATTCAATGTACTCACCCTTTGTGGCTGCAACATCTCATGTTGCAGGATTATCTTACGACGAGTAAGTGATACGTTAGGGTTACGATTTATACACTCAACTTTGCCGTTGGTGTTGATGGGAATCCACGACCTTGTTGTTACTTCCGCTATTTTGGATTGAGGTAATAGTATTTACGTTACTTTTACATGTGATTTACCTCTGTTATAAATCCTCGAGTACTGTGTGTGTCAGCATACCGATCCACAGATGACACTTAAGCATAGAGACTTGATCCATTCGGGTCGGGTCGCTACAGCCATGTGCTTCATGAATAGGAATTTGAAAAGGAAGACAAGTGGATATTAAAATTCCTACATTTTTTCTTTCGAGGAGACACTAAAGCAACAAATCCTACAGTTTTACTTTGCTCCATTCCTTTGAACCAAATGCATGAATAGTAGTACCATAGGAAACATTCCAATTCCTATGTTTTTCCTTCACTTCTCCTTTCAAGCACTAGCGACTCTAGTAGGTAGGCTTGAACAGGGAAAAGCTTACACTCAAACAATGTTTTTTGTGCTACTTCTACTACTTTGGACCCAGGCCCCTACTAGCACAACTCCCAGGTCCATGTACAAATGCATAGCTCAAACGCGCATAATAAATAATGATGGCGTTCGAGAGAGTCCATCACGGATAGCTAAGTTGCCTGGTACCTCACTGCTTGTCATATAGTAGGAGAAACTAATCGTATTTCACGTTACTACATGTGCTCAGTGGACAATATATTTAACATGTAGAGTAAAAAAGAGATGCAAGAAGTGTACAACCTCTTTGGTCAAGCCATGTCGACCTCAGCATGATTGGGTTGGTCAGTGAGGATGCTCCGGCTGATGTGGCTATCGAAGGAGGGAAGAAGATCTTAGGCGTCTAGAGATGGAGCCGAGGGTACTGCTCCGATGTGATGGAGGGTTTCATCGTTGGAGCATCTCCGGTGAGTTGTACGACGACGAGGCTGAAGCAGGACAAGAGAGACAACGTTAACCAAAGTGGAATTCTAATAGCATCTCCAATAGATGAAGTAAAATACATAACCACAAAGTGCTAGATGTAAAATACATCAGTTGCTCATCTCTGAACTTAACTGTCAAAACTGAATTTAACTATCGAAACTACATTTTACTGTCGAAACTGAATTTTGCTGTCGAAACTGAATTTTATTGTCGAAACTGAATGCACTAGTAGCAGAAAAGCAGTAGCAGAAGCACTCGGAGCAGCAGCGCGTGCGAGAGCCGGGGCTGCTGGTCGTGTAGCAGCATCTCGGCTAGCAGCTGCAGGGGCTCAGGCGAGAGCAGGATCTGCTGCTCATGTAGAAGCATCATGAGCAAGAGTAGAGCAGCAGCACAAGCAAGAGCAAGAGCAGACCAGGCAGGGGACCGAGAGCAAGAGCAGAGTAGCAGCGCGAGCGAGAGCCAAAGCAGCAGCAACTCCTACTGATGTGGACGTCGCCGCTGAGGGAGCGACGCGATGGAGGAAGTGGCCGGCGACGCCACCGTAGATGGAGCCGCACCATGTCGGCGTGGGACCGAGTGCCGGTAGCACCATGAGATCGAATCAAGAAGAAAAGGCAGGAGTAGCGATTAGTGTAGAACCTCTTTGGTGGCGCCGATTAGGCCTCATCTTCATCTGAGGAATCAATGATGGTGCCGCTCTTCCAGCGGTGTAGGTGAAGACGGTGTTGTGGGAATGGAGGTGGTGTGAAATATGAGGCGAACATCGGGGCAGCTCCTTCGAGGTGGAGGACGAGGTGGCTGAACCGGCGGGACGACGAGATCGACGACGGATCCTCATCCGGTGAAGTGGATGAGGAACGTCAATGTGTTGTTGTGGACGACGTCGTTGGGGAAGAGGCTCCGGCTGGGTGGCAGACGGAAGATGGTGTGGGGCTTCGCGGGTTTTCGCAGCCTCGGTGTACGAATGGCGGCGAAGGGGATGGGAGGCGGAACCATGGCTTAGGGACACGCTTGTCCTAAATGTGGGGTAAGTTACGAAAGTATCCCCACTGATTTGAGCTAGGCAGTTCTTTCGGTTTAGGGGTATCACATGAATTTTGCGTGTCTGGATTTTGCAGGAGGTGGGAGTTTTCTCGCGCGTTGTAATTTTGGGATAGCAAGGACAAAAACAGCTTACCGCATGAGCGTGATGCTGAGTACTGAATCCGCGATCCTCGGCAGTGGATGCGGGAGCCTCGGCGCCCTTGAAAAGCATCCTCCAGGCATCTTCGTACGTCGTGTCGAAGAGCCTGTTAAGAGTTTGACGCTGCGCCGGGTCGAACTCCCAAAGGTTGAAGGCCCGTCGTTGACACGGGAGGATCAGGTGGACGAGCATAACCTGGACTACGTTGACAAGCTTGAGCTTCTTGTCCAGTGGGCGGAGCCGAAGTATGGCGCATTGCCGGGACCGGATATCTGCCCGGAACCCCAAAGAAGGCGTCCGAAGACTGGCTCTCGGAATGGTTCTATATAGAAGATGTCCCGCTGCCGGATCCTGTCCAGATCGGCCTCCGAGAGTTCGATAGTGCTCCTTTGAAGAAGCGCCTAAGCTGGCGTCCATAGAGCCCTCAAAGGGAAAGTGACAGGGACATCGTTTATCTCATGGGCCGAATAAGATTGTTGGCCCATTCCGGACTAACCATGATCGGAGTTATGGCCGAATGCATCATGCGGGGGGTGCAGCCGCTTCAGTACAGAAGCCACCCCATGTGGGATTTCAACGGGGAGGACGACGCCACCCGCTACAGCCGTGAAGGGCCAGATTCAGTTGCCGCTCTATTAAAGATCTTGTCCACTTTGTACAAGGGAGAAGAGGAGGAATTTCTCCGCGTCAACCCACAGGGTGGATTCTCTATGCACAATCCCCCAAGCTGGGTAAGTGGTCGCATTTACTTGCACATCGGTTTAGTGTTCCCATTGTTAAATACTTAGTCTGATGACTTCAACGCAGGAACTGCGCCGGGCCGTTAAGGACATAAGCAGCCCGCCTCCACAACCCGAGGACTCAGGATGGTCTCTCGACCCGGCCTCTTAAGAGGATCCGGACATATCTGTGGAGCTGATTGACAGAGTGTTCCATCAATTGAGCGAGGACAACGCCTTGGTGGCCATTACGGCCGATTACCCAGGGCTAATCCGAACACCCCAGGTACCTGAGACCGAAGTCCCTGTACCCCGGGCAGGGGTCCATCCATGCATGTTTAATTTCCTGATTGCAACCGAACTTTGCAGGGGAGGTTTTTGAGGCAGAAGGCCGAACCTGCGGTGACAAACCAACCAGGGGCCGCAGGGCCCCATGGGCAGAAAAGAGGTGCAGTCCGGAACGAGGCATCAACGCGAAGGTATGGCGCGCCCCTTTATCCCAGTTGTTATACCTTCGAGGCGCATTTGACACTCGTGCCCTTTTCAGGACAAAGAGACCTCGCCGGACTATATCCGGAGAGGCTGCTAATCGCGCCTCCACCAGCCAGGCTCTGAAGCCTGGTCCGGGGGCGGAAGCGAACGCAAGGCGTGTGCTAGACGTTCCTCCGACGGAGGATGCGGACGGGTTATCTGCCACCAACTCAGAGGTGGAAAGTGCCATGAACCACAGGTGTCGCCGGACAATTCTGCGCGACGCTTGCTTCTCCCAAGAGGCATTAGATGCCTTCAATTCGGGAGATGCGCACCTCCGTGCCGCTCAAAATGGTCTAGCCAGAGCCACGGAGCAATATGTAAAAGACATACGGGTAAGAAAATTTTGGTAAATATATATGTAGCAGTAGCCCCCGAGACTGAAAACAATTAGAATAACTGGTTTAAGGATCATTTGAAATGCAGGTTCTTACAGAAAAGAATTCCCTACTGACCCAGGAGCTGGAAGAGTGCAAAGCCCAACTGGAGGCCGCACTAGCCGCGGCAGGGGAGCCTAAGGAGACCCCCTCTGGTAATATACATTTCGAAAGATAAGTATGTGGCAAAGCATGGCTTTTGTGCGAATCTGACAAATAAAATTGCAGATGGCGCCGAATTGAATCCGAAAAGGCAACACCTCGAACGCCAACTAAAGGCTGGTGAGAGGGTGTTGTTAAAGGTGACGGGGGAGAAGAACGTTCTCCAAGATGCCAACACCCGGCTGGGCATCGAGCTAAAGGATGTTCATGCCCAGCTGTCAGACTCCGTGAAGGAGAATCAGCGGCTTCGGCGCGGCATATTTAGTAAGTGCTTGAATGAACCTTTTAAAATAAAGTTCGGTGGTGCCGTTGATTAACAGAGCAATATCCGTAGGTATGTTAATAGGTCGTCCTGCAGAGGAGATGCCCGGTTCTACGGGTGACCTTCTTCCCGAGCTCTTGCAATTGCTCGATCGAGTTCGGCAGGCGATGTGAGGCGTCGCCCAGGTCCTGTGGCCATCCGTCTCCACACCCGAAGGTCTTGGAGAGCTTGCGGAGAAGCTGAGGGGAGCACGGCGGCACTTCCAGTTGTGGAAGATATCAGCCTGTCGTCAAGGCGCTAGGGAGGCCTGGGTCATGGTGAAGACACGGTATTCACATGCCGACCCCAACCATATGGCCGAGGTTGGTCCTGTAGGGCCCGATCGGAAGGAGATCCCTGTGAGCTTAGTATACGGCCAAGTAGAGTTGCCGCAAAGTATTCCCAGTAGGACTGTAAATTAGACAACCTGTTAGATGGTATTGAAGAGGAGTACAATCTGTCAAAATGACTATGTAATTTAATTGACATTTATAATGCCTTCTAGCCGGATTGTAGATCATTTGTCATGGCCGACCTTTTTGCTTCAGCCTCGGGACCTGACGGTCTGGAGTGTGTCCGAATTCCCATGCGGTTATATAGTAACCGGGGAATGCGTGGAGACCAGGCGTAGGGGTCATTATGGCGTGAACAGACAAGTGCCCGACTAGTTATGTTATATTACATGGTTAGTAAGAAACATCTTCCAGGGAGAATAGTTCCGTTAGGGGTTCCTTTCCCTGGGAGGCATGCCCTAAAGTGCATGTCCATGCTGTGAAGAGAAACGCAGGAAAAACATCTGGGGGCACGTGGAAAAAATAAAAAAGACCGTCTTTAGTTCACCGACCGAATATTCCCTTAAGAACGCTAGCTTTCGGCTTCACCCAGTCTGAGGTACACGTCCGGCTGACCCGGCAGTAACAATCGCAGAGGTGCTCCCTTTACCGCCTAGCCGAACAATCGGGAACGTAGGGGTAAGCACAGGAGCCAGGCAACCCAGCTTGGCCAAAACTTAAGTCATATCGATGCATATAGTGGTGAATAAAAGGTACACGCGGAAGTTTGACACATGTGTTGGGCGTGAAGCCCGTAAAAATAAGCTTCTATTGAAAGAAGCCCCCAGGTTTGCTGAGCGCGGATAGCATGTCACTTTGTGAGCCTCTAAAGGCTATAAGAGGGAAAGAGAGAGAGAAGGAGAGAAATGTAAGAAAAAAGGTATATATAAAAAATGGACAGAGTAAGGGGACGAACACAGGATCCGGCGCTAGGCATAGAATCTTCGGAGGCGGGCTGCGTTCCATGGGTTCGGCTCGAGTCGGTTATCCGATGAACTTCGCAGGCGGTACGCACCACTAGTCAGGACTTGGTCGATGATGAAGGGACCTTCCCGCTTGGGCTTGAGTTTGCCCTTTTTCTTGTCCGGCAGGCGTAGAACTAATTCACCAACGTTGTAATTTTTGGCCCGTACTTCTTTGCTTTGGTATCTTCGAGCCTGCTGTTGATAAAATGCGGAACGGGCTTTTGCCATGTCACGCTCCTCCTCTAATGCGTCCAAACTGTCCTGCCAATCGAGCTCGGCTTCTCTTTCTTCGTACATGCGCACTCGAGGTGAGTCATGAATTATGTCGCAAGGCAGAACTGCCTCAGCGCCGTACACCATGAAGAATGGTGTATATCCAGTGGTGCGATTCGGTGTGGTCCGCAGCCCCCAGAGTACGGAGTCGAGCTCCTCTACCCAGTGTGAGTTAGATTCCTTGAGGGATCGTACTAATCTGGGTTTAATGCCGCTCATGATAAGACCGTTTGCACGTTCGACCTGGCCGTTATTCTATGGGTGATAGACAGAAGCGTAATCGAGCTTGATGCCCAAGTTTTTGCACCAGAGCTTTACCTCGTCGGCCGTAAAGTTCGTGCCATTATCAGTGATGATGTTGTGGTGTCGGATTTCGGGTTCCGGCAGACCCTTGAGGTTCGAACACTGGGGTGCACGCGGAGATTTCGCCCCCTACCTACCTACACCCCGCCACCTCGCTAAGATCTAAGCTATGGAAAGAACAACACAAGAGACACAGGGTTTATACTGGTTTGGGCCACTGTTGTGGTGTAATACCCTACTCCAGTGTGTGGTGTGGTGGATTGCCTCTTGAGCTGATGGTGATGCACAATACAAGGAAGAACAGCCTCGCGAGGGTCTGTTCCTGGCTGGGGCGATGAACTGCTGGGAGGAGTCCAGTCACCCTTCTCTCTCTCTCTCTCTCTCTCTCTCTTCACAACTGATGATGCCTCTCTCCCACCTCTAACCGCTCACCCCCGATTTTCATCCTGCAGGTGGCTGGTCCTATTTATAGAGGCCCTGGTCCTCTTCCCAAATATCGAGCGGGAAGGGAGCCAACAATGGCGGGCTAATTTGAAAGGGGACAACTAGTACCAGTTATCCTGACAAAAGTAGTCTTTGCCTGCACAAAGCTCTGGTGGTGACGCCGTCTTGGGCTCCACGATGACCTCCATCTTGCAGTCCTCCTGGTCTTGGTCTTGCTGCACCGAAATGGCAACGTTTGCCTGATGCCTCGGTACTCCGCGGCTGCCCTTGCCCCCTTTGCACCAAAGGGGAAAGGAGGACACTGCACGGGCTGGCACCCGCCTGGCGCCCTTGGTCGTCATGGCTTGCGTCACGGGCACCTCGTGAGGTACCCCACCTTGATCTCTCTGCCTCCTCGCGAGCCATCCTGATGAGGCCGTGCCTGAGGAAGCTCCGCGTCGTCCGCCCCACGAGGCTTGGCCCCTCGCGAGGGTCTTGGGTTTGCGTTGGTGAAGATGGGCCGTGCTGGGCTCCCCTTTGAGCCACGCCGCAGGCCGCAGGCAGGCAACTCTGGGGACCCCCATTCCCAGAACGCCGACAGTAGCCCCCGGTCCCAAGGCGCGCCCGAACTTGGCCGTGCAGGGAGGCGGAAGGGCAAGAGCGAAGCGCCGCGGGCCCTAATATTGGTCCGCCACCTCATCAACCACGACACGAGCATAGCCTGCTAGAATCAGGTTGCAATGGAAGGTTGCATCGGGGGAATTTGTATAAGCAATGCCGTCCGCCACCTTCAAGGATATGTTCTTAATTTTGAAGTGTAGCTCGCAGTTAGTGTTCTCCGCAATGTCATCCACAGGGTATCTATCTAGCATTGCGTCAAACAGGGCGGAACCCACGCTGCTTCTCGGCATGGATGGGGCGGTGGTATCCAATGCTGGATCATCCGCTAGCTGCTGCAGCTGCTGAGACCCCCTTTGCTGGCTAAGTGAGTCGATCTGCTCCTGCTACCGCTGGAATTTGACTACCAAGTCCGTGTGCGCTGATTCTAGGCCTTGAAGGCGTTCATAGTCTAGCTTCCTCTTCTCCTCCTCCATCTTCCTCTGCTTCTCCTCCGCAATCTTCCTTCTCGCACGGGTTCTGTAGTCGGCGTTCCAGTCCGAAAACCCCTCATACCATGGAATAGCGCCCTTGCCTCGTGTTCTTCCCGGGTGTTCAGGATTTCCCAGGGCACGCGTAAGATCGTCGTTCTCTCTGTTGGGCTGGAACACCCCCGTTCGAGCCTCTTCTATTGCAACAAGTATATTATCGTCGGCTCTGTTCAGACATGCCTTCGTCGAAACATTGCCTGTCTTCGGGTCCAACTCCCCCCCATGCGCATAGAACCAAGTCCTGCACCTGGGGGGCCAGCTCTTAGTAACCGGAGTGACACCTGCATCCTCCATCTCTTTCTCAGACTTATCCCACTTAGGCATTGCCACCGCGTAGCCACCTGGCCCCAGCTTATGGAACTTATCCTTTTTCGGCATTCTTCTTGTTTATTCTCGACCGTTCCTTAGCTAATTCTAAATCCTTGAATTTCACGAAATCGTCCCAATGAGCACTTTGATTCTCTAGTGTTCCCTCGAATACTGGAGTATTCCTTCCTCCCTTAACGTACTTGTCCCATTCACGATTCTTGTGGTTCTTGAATGCAACCGCCATCTTCCTAAGAGCAGCGTGCTTGACTTTCTGCACATCTGCTACTGTGAAATGATCTGGTAGGGTGAAATGTTCCATGAGAGTATCCCAAAGTAGACTTTTTTGTCTGTCATCGACAAAAGTAAGATCTGGACGTGGCTTTGCTGGCTCTCTCCATTCTTGAAGGGAGATCGGGAGTTGGTCCTTCACAAGAACTCCGCAGTGACGAACGAACTTGTCCGCAATCTTCTTAGGCGCTAATGGTTCGCCATTAGGTTTGATTGCCTCGATATTATACTTTACGCCCTCCTTCAACTTTTTGTTCGGGCCTCGTTTCGTCCTATTGCCTGAAGATTTGCTCGATCCGGATGGCTGAAAGAAGAAAGATCGATTCGTTAATATATCTTCAACTCATTTAAAACATGTGATGATCACCAGATGCCTGCTTATATAAATATATATACCTCTCCGGTGTTGTCACAATCGTAGTTCATGACTTCATCAATTCGGTCGTCCCGATCGAATATCATATCACCCTCTCCGGTGTTGTTTAGAAATTCGGAGCCGTCATAATCTTCTTCATTCTGATCATCATCTGGCCCGCGTATTATATCGAACATGGTTTGTTCTCCCTCTCTGTCGATATTGTCCGCCATAGCTTTTATTTAACTATGCCAAAAGAAATATAAAACAATTTAGTATTCAAATTACATCGTCTCAAATAATAGATATAATCTCGAATACATCGTCTCCAATAATAGATATAATCTCGAATACATCGTCTCAAATAATAGATATAATCTCGAATACATCGTCTCGAATAATAGATATAATCTCGAATACATCGTCTCGAATAATATATAATCTCGAATACATCGTCTTGAATATTATATATCGAGTACATCACTGGCTAGGTAGCTAATAAAGATCGAATACTACAGAAGAATCTAGGACACTCACGGTTCCTGCGGCGCGGGCGGTGGACACCCAAAGAGAAGGAACCCTCACAGGATCATAGCTGAAGTGAGATCCCTGAAGAAACTGCCAGGTATTGGAGAACCTGCCGCCCTCTAACGCAACCATGTAGCGATGGACGTGCTCGTCCTCCTCCCTGACACGGCGACGTACCACCTCCGGCGGGGCCGGCTCCCTCCGCACCGAAACTGGCCCACGCGAACGCCACCAAATGAGATCAGGGTCGACGATGGGACCCGGGGCCGGGTTCCTCATCAAGCGGCGCGCCCCTCCAGGAAGCACCTCCCAGTGCCAGCCCGGCGGAGCCCAGTCCCGGACATGGGTCATTCGGACGTTGTCGCGGACGGGTCAACGGCGAGGATGCGGGCCGGGCATCGTCGAGAACAAATACTAGCTATATGCCCGCAAAAATTAACATTTTTTTAATGATTGGATTTTTGATAACTAAAATTTCTAACATTTCTATATAACACTAATTATGCTATCATTGCATATGTCAAAATTCTATATGCTGTTTCATACTAATTAAGCATCTAACACTAAAAACAGAAACACAACTTTTATACATCCATTAAAAAACTGAAAAACAACATTATATAAAAAATTTCCATAATAACTAAACACTAATTATATCCATCTAACATGCATTCATACATATATACTAGTGAAAAAATAATAATCTAAAAAATCTAAACTAATTAAACATACAAAATACGTATATACTAATATATACATGCATTAATTCATATATATTTACGTGTGTGTGTGTGTGTGTGTTCATCATGCTTGTGTGTGTGTATGGGCTCGGGGAGGGGCGGCGCCCATGGTGGCCGCCGGGGGCGAGGGAGAGGGGTTAGAGGGGGAGAGCTCACAACGGGGCGACGGCGACGGCGAGGCGACGGCCGGGGGCGGCGAAGGGCCGGGGCGTGACGCGGGGCGGCGACACGGGGACGACGCGACGAGGACGGGCCCGGGGCGGCGATGGAGACGAGGGCGGCGACAGGGACGGGGGCAGCGACGGCGACGGGGGCGGCGACGGCGACGGCGTCGATCGATCGGGGCGCGCGGGCGGTGCTTCAATGGGGAAACAGAGGAAGAAACAGAGGGAGAATGAAATTTTCGTAAGTGTTGTATATATAGAAGGCACCTTTAGTACCGGTTGGAGCCACCAACCGGTACTAAAGGCCTTTTTTGGCCAGGCCAAGCGGCGGGAACCGCACCCCCTTTAGTACCGGTTGGTGGCTCCAACCGGTACTAAAGGCCCCCCTTTAGTACCGGTTGGTGCCACGAACCGGTACTAAAGGGGGTGCGCTGGCACAGGTGCGGTGCGCAAGTTTAGTCCCACCTCGCTAGCCGAGGGGCGACCGCACTGGTTTATTATAAACCCCCGTGCGGTAGCTCTCTCGAGCTCCTCTCCATGTTCTGTGCTGCCCTGTTGGCCTACTGGGCCTTTGCGGGCCTGCATCCTGGCCCAACAACAGGTTGGGTTTCTAGTCGTATGCAGGCCGCTCTGGCCTAGTAGGCGGGCTTTTTTATTTTTTTGCTTTATTTATTTTTGAGTTGTTTTTTTGTGTATTTAGAGTTTCTTTGTGAATATTTTTGCTTTAGGTACAAGAAATTACAAACTTTCTGTTAGTGCCCGTAGTTTTCAAATTTGAATAGTTTAAATTTTGAATTATTTGAAATTAGTGTGAATCACTAGTTTGTGAATAACTTAACTTTAAAAATCAGTAAAGGCATGAAAGAATTTGTTTGCACATAAAATGTCTTCGCGTTTCAAATGCCAAAACACATAATTAACTACCCTAACTATTACAGAGATTCCCTTCTGGGTGTGAAACACAGAAGAAAGTGATGATAGTGAAGCCGATCACATCCCAGATCTTTGGGTGTGAAACTTTTTCTTCGCGTGTGTCCCTTTGCGCCGTAACCATGGAAAATCTTCATCATTTAACGGGATGCTCGGGTCAATATTCACTGTGAATGGAGCAATTTCATTAAAATTTTCATAATCTTCTGACTTGTCTGTCTTGTCATCCACTCCCACGATGTTTCTCTTCCCAGAAAGAACTATGTGCCGCTTTGGCTCATTGTACGATGCATTCGCTTCCTTATCTTTTCTTTTTCTTGGCTTGGTAGACATGTCCTTCACATAGAAAACCTGTGCCACATCATTGGCTAGGACGAATGGTTCGTCTGCATACGCAAGATTGTTGAGATCCACTGTTGTCATTCCGTACTGCGGGTCTTCCGTTACCCCGCCTCGTGTCATATTGACCCATTTGCACCGAAACAAAGGGACCTTCAAACCACGTCGATAGTCAAGTTCCCATATGTCCTATATATAACCATAATATGTTTCCTTTCCCGTCTTGGTTTCTGCATCCAAGCGGACACCACTATTTTGGTTGGTGCTCTTCTTATCTTCGGCGATCGTGTAAAATGTATTACCATTTATCTCGTACCCTTTGAAAGTCATTATATTCGAAGATGGTAACTGGGACAGCAAGTACAGGTCATCTTCAATAGAGGTGTCATGCATGGTACGTGTCTGCAACCAGCTGGCCAAACTCCTAGTTTGTTCACGTGTAATCTAGTCATCAGACCGCTCCGGGTGTTTGGAGCGTAGCAAATTCTTGTGTTCATCCATATACAGAGCCACCAAGGCGGAATTCTGTAGAACTGTGTAGTGTGCTTCAGTGAGAGAATGTCCGTCCATACATATTATTTGTTCCCCTCCTAGCGTGCCTTTTCCATCCAGTCTGCCCTTATGTCGCGATTCAGGAACACCAATCGGCTTAAGGTCAGGAATAAAGTCAATACAAAACTCAATGACCTCCTCATTTTGACGGCCCTTGGAGATGCTTCCTTCTGGCCTAGCACGGTTATGAACATATTTCTTTAAGACTCCCATGAACCTCTCAAAGGGTAACATATTACGTAGAAATACAGGACCCAAAATGTTAATCTCTTTGCATAGGTGAACTAGGACGTGCGTCATGATGTTGAAGAAGGATGGTGGGAACACCAACTCGAAACTGACAAGACATTGCACCAAATCATTCTCTAACCTTGGTATGATTTCTGGATCGATTACCTTCTGAGAGATTGTATTGAGAAATGCACATAGCTTCACAATGGCTAATCGAACGTTTTCCGGTAGAAACCCCCTCAATGCAACCGGAAGCAGTTGCTTCATAATCACGTGGCAGTCATGAGACTTTAGGTTCTGGAACTTTTTCTCTGCCATCTTTATTATTCCCTTTATATTCGACGAGAAGCCAGACGGTACCTTAATACTGAGCAGGCATTCAAAGAAGATTTCCTTCTCTTCTTTGGTAAGAGCGTAGCTTGCATGACCCTGATGTATGCTGTCTTTTCCGTGCATACGTTGCTGGTCCTCTCGTGCCTCAGGTGTATCTTTTGTCTTCCCATACACGCTCAAGAAGCCAAGCAGGGTCACACAAAGATTCTTCATCACGTGCATCACGTCGATTGCGGAGCGGACCTCTAGGTCTTTCCAATAGGGCAGGTCCCAAAATATAGATTTCTTCTTCCACATGGGTGCGCGTCCGTCAGCGTCATTCGGAACAGGTTGTCCACCAGGACCCTTTCCAAAGACCACCTTCAAATCCTTGACCATATCATGTACATCAGCACTAGTACGGTGGCGAGGCTTCGTCTGGTGATCCGCCTCACCTTTGAAATGCTTGCCTTTCTTTCTTACGGGATGCCTGCTCGGAAGAAATCGATGATGTCCCAGGTACACATTCTTCTTACAATTAGCCAAATATATACTGTCGGTATTGTCCAAACAGTGCGTGCATGCGTGGTATCCCTTGTTTGTCTGTCCTGAAAGGTTACTGAGAGCAGGCCAATCATTGATGGTCACGAACAGCAACACCTTTAGGTCAAATTCTTCCCCCATGTGCTCATCCCACGCACGTACACCTGTTCCATTCCACAGTTGTAAGAGTTCTTCAACTAATGGCCTTAGGTACACATCAATGTCGTTGCCGGGTTGCTTAGGGCCTTGGATGAGCACTGGCATCATAATGAACTTCCGCTTCATGCACAACCAAGGAGGAAGGTTATACAAACATAGAGTCACAGGCCAGGTGCTATGGTTGCTGCTCTGCTCCCCAAAAGGATTAATGCCATCTGCGCTTAGACCAAACCATACGCTCCTTGCGTCATCTGCAAACTCCTTCCCGTACTTTCTTTCGATTTTTCTCCACTGTGACCCGTCAGCGGGTACTCTCAACTTTCCGTATTTCTTACTGTCTTCTCTGTGCCATCGCATCGCCTTGGCATGCTCTTTGTTTTGGAACAAATGTTTCAACCGTGGTATTATAGGAGCATACCACATCACCTTGGCAGGAATCTTCTTCCTGGGGCGCTCGCCCTCGACATCACCAGGGTCATCGCGGCTGATCTTATAGCGCAATGCACCACATACCGGGCAAGCGTTCAAATCCTCATACTCATCGCGGTAGAGGATGCAATCATTAGGGCATGCATGTATCTTCTGCACCTCTAACCCTAGAGGGCAGACAGCCTTCTTTGCTTCGTACGTACTCTCGGGCAATTCGTTGTCCTTTGGAAGCATATCCTTTATCATTACCAGCAAATTTCCAAATCCCTTGTCAGATACACCATTCTCTGCCTTCCATTGCAGCAATTCCAGTGTGGTGCCCAACTTTTTCTTGTCACCTACTCAATTCGGGTACAACAATTTTTTGTGATCCTCTAATATGGGCTGCAACTTCTTCTTCTCCAAATCACTTGCGCAGTTTCTCTTTGCATCAGCAATGGCCCGACCTAGATCATCAATGGGCTCATCTGATGCCTCTTCTTCAGCTTCTTCCCGCATTGCCGGCTCAGCTTCTTCCCGCATTACCGGCTCAGCTTCTTCCCCCATTATTGTATCATCGTATTCAGGGAACCCATGGCCAGGATAGCTGTCGTCGTACTCTTCTTCTTCATTGTCTTCCATCATAACCCCTCTTTCTCCGTGCTTGGTCCAAACATTATAGTGGGGCATGAAACCGGACTTAAACAGGTCGACGTGAATGGTTCTTGATGTAGAGTAATTGTGACCATTCTTACAGCGAGCACATGGACAAGGCATAAAACCATCCGCCCGCTTGTTTGCCTCAGCCGCAAGCAGAAAAGTATGCACGCCCTCAACAAACTGGGGAGAGCATCGGTCATCATACATCCATTGCCGGCTCATCTTCATTACACAACACCGAATAGATCAAATTAATACAAGTTCATACATAAAGTTCATACAACACTTAAATGCAACAAACAAATAACTCTCTAGCTAAAGCATTTAAATGCAACAACAAATATGATCAAGATCGCAACTAAGGTAACAATGGATCCAACAGCATAATGATACCAAGCCTCACTATCGATGGCATATTTTCTAATCTTTCTAATCTTCAAGCGCATTTTCTCCATCTTGATCTTGTGATCATCGACGACATCGGCAACATGCAACTCCAATTCCATCTTCTCCCCCTCAATTCTTTTCAATTTTTCTTTCAAGTACTCGTTTTCTCTTTCAACTAAATTTAACCTCTCGACAATAGGGTCGGTTGGAATTTCCGGTCCACATACCTCCTAGAAAAAATTTCTATGTCAACTTGATGGGCATAATTTGTCATAAACACGAAATGCAACTAGTTTTAAAAGAGAATATATATACCACATCCGAATCATAACAAGGACGAGGGCCGACGGGGACGGATATCAAAACCATGGCACTATATGTATAACAAACAACGTACGGGTAAGATAATTATACGAGTAACTATATATCCAAATCACACAAACATCAATTTTTATATAAAATTTCATGAACAAGAGGCTCACCACAAGGTGGTGCAGGCGACGGGACGGTGCGGGCGATCGACGGTGGTTACGACGGAGATTTAGAACGCACTAAGTAAACCACACCAACATATGCAGACTAAGTGTTATTTTTTACCTCAAATTGCATATAAATCAAATACTAGCACATATATATATATATATATATATCCTCCCAAATTACTAAACTCACAAATTAATCACTATATAAAGCATTGCAAGATCTAATCTAGCAATGAGAGATGAAAGGACAAAGTTGCTAACCTTTGTGATCATTTAAATGGATGGGGGCCTTCAAATCTTGACAAATTTTGGGCAAAATGTGTGATGAGCTCGAGAGGAAGAGGGGAAGAACAGAGCGAGCTCGGGTGGACGAAGGGTTTATGTAGGACGGCCTTTAGTACCGGTTCGTGCCAAGAACCGGTACTAAAGGGGCTGGAGGGGCCCCAGTCTGACAACATCCTGCCACCACTCTCATTAGTACCGGTTCGTGGCACGAACCGGTGCTAAAGGTTCGCCACGAACTGGTACTAATGAAACCGGCCCGTCTAGCCGTTGGAACCGGCACTAATGTATACATTAGTGCCGGCTCAAATACAAACCGGCACTAATGTGCTTCACGCTTGACCCTTTTTCTACTAGTGAAACGGACTCCAGATCTGACCTCCCGATGAAGAACAGGAGGTGGCGGGGGCTTCGTCTCGTGAAACGCGATAATTCTTTCTCCTCGCTTTTTTCTCCAAATATGTGAATTTATAGTATCAGGGTTGGAGTCTACGGGGCCACCAGGTGGGGACAACCCACCTGGGCATGCCTCGAGGGGGAGGTGCCCTAGTGGGTTGTGGCGACCTAGGTGCCCCCCTCCGGTGGTTCTTGGCTTCAGAAATTCTTAGTTATTGAATAAAAAAATCCTAGCAAAGTTTTGTTCCAATCCGAGAACTTTTATTTCTGCACAAAAACAACACCATGGTAGTTCTGCTGAAAACAGCGTCAGTCCGGGTTAGTTTCATTCAAATCATACAAATTAGAGTCCAGAATAAGAGGAAGCTTGTTAGGAAAAGTAGATACGACGGAGACGTATCAACTCCCCCAAGCTTAAACATTTGCTTATTCTCAAGCAATTCAGTTAATAAACTGAATGTGAAAAAGAAAAACTTTGATGAACTCTTTTGCTCTTGTTTACATAAATAAGCTTAAGTAGCACCAAGGTTTTCAGCCAAGATTATAACTAACCAAGTGTTATACGTCTCCAACGTATCTATAATTTTTGATAGCTCCATGCTATATTATGTACTATTTTAGACATTATTGGGCTTTATTATCGACTTTTATATTATTTTTGGGACTAACCTATTAACCGGAGGCCCAACCCAGAATTGTTGTTTTATGTCTGTTTTAGGGTTCTGAAGAAAAGGAGTATCAAACGGAGTCCAAATGGAATGAAACCTTCGGGAACGTGATTTTCTCAACAGATAAGAACCGGGAGACTTGGACCCTACGCCAAGGCACGTAAAAGGAGGCCACGAGGTAGGGGGGCATGCCCTACCCTACTAGGCGCGCCCCTCACCCTCGTGGGCCCCCTGCTGCTCCACCGACGTACTTCTTCCTCCTATATATATCCACGTACCCCCAAACGATCAGAGCAGGAGCCAAAACCCTAATTCCACCGCCGTAACTTTCTGTGTCCATGTGATCCCATCTTGGGGCCTGTTCCGGAGCTCCGCCAGAGGGGGCATCGATCATGGAGGGCTTCTACATCAACACCATAGCCCCTCCGATGAAGTGTGTGTAGTTTATCTCAAACCTACGGGTCCATAGTTAGTAGCTAGATGGCTTCTTCTCTCTTTTTGGATCTCAATACAATGTTCTCCCCCTCTCTTGTGGAGATCTATTTGATGTAATCTTCTTTTTGCGGTGTGTTTGTTGAGACCGATGAATTGTGGGTTTATGACCAAGTCTATCTATGAACAATATTTGAATCTTCTATGAATTCTTTTATGTATGATTGGTTATCTTTGCAAGTCTCTTCAAATTATCAGTTTGGTTTGGCCTACTAGATTGATCTTTCTTGCAATGGGAGAAGTGCTTAGCTTCGGGTTCCATCTTGCGGTGTCCTTTCCCGGTGACAGTAAGGGCAGCAAGGCACGTATTGTATTGTTGCCATCGAGGATAACAAGATGGGTTTTTCTTCATATTGCATGGGTCTGTCCCTCTACATCATGTCATCTTGCTCAAGGTGTTACTATGTTTTTAACTTAATACTCTAGATGCATGCTGGATAGCGGTCGATGAGTGGAGTAATAGTAGTAGATGTAGGCAGGACTCGGTCTACTTGTCTCAGACGTGATGCCTATATACATGATCATGCCTAGATATTCTCATAACTATGCTCAATTCTGTCAATTGCTCAACAGTAATTTGTTCACCCACCGTAGGATACTTATGCTCTCGAGAGAAGCCACTAGTGAAACATATGGCCCCCGGGTCTATCTTTATCATATTGTTCTCCTACTACTTTGCTATTTACTTTGCCTTTACTTTACTTTGCATCTTTATCACAAAAATACCAAAAATATTATCTTTATCATATCTATCAGATCTCACTCTCGTAAGTGGCCTCATAGGGATTGACAACCCCTATTTGCGTTGGTTGCAAGGATTTATTTGTTTTGTGCAGGTACGAGGGACTCGCGCGTAGCCTCCTACTGGATTGATACCTTGGTTCTCAAAAACTGAGGGAAATACTTACGCTACTTTGCTGCATCATCCCTTCCTCTTCGGGAAAAACGGACGCAGTGCTCAGGAGGTAGCAAGAAGGACTTCTGGCACCATTGCCGGGGAGATCTTCGCAAAAGTCAACATACCAAGTACCCATCACATACCCTTATCTCCCGCATTACATTATTTTCCATTTGCCTCTCATTTTCCTCTCCCCCACTTCACCCTTGCCGTTTTATTCGCCCTCTCTCTCTCTATCCTCCATCTCTATTTGCCTCTTTTTTGCCCACTTGCTTTTTGTTTGCTTGTCGTTATGGCTAGTCCTTTACCTTCTGCTTCTATGTCTGAAATTGGGGAAACTATCGCCAATAATAATTCTGACGCTCCTACTAAAGAACCTACTATCTCACATATAAAAAGATTCCATGTTGGTAGTGGTAATATTATTGGAAAAGGAGTTATTCAAGATTTCTTTACTTGTGCCGGTGCTTTACCTTCTATGGGTAGTTCTATCCTTCATAGAACTAGTAGCCTCGCAGACGCTATTGCCATGCTTGTAGTTGAACTTGAAAGACAATTCATGCACATGCATCCTTCCACACAAAAGATTTTTCTGGAATTTTCCAATATTGAGCATTCTTCTGTTAAGGGTGCCGCTACTATCTTTTTGGCTCATGAGTTCAGATTCATAATGAAAGAGGCCAAATAAATCTTTGCACATTATAGGGTAGACGCTTGCCGTCCTCCCATAGAGGCTATCCTCTTTGATCAAGAAGAAATAATGCGTTTTCAATCTCTAGATTATGTTGCTTTCAATGAAAATCTTAGAAAAAGGGTTCCTACCTATGTTTTAGTTGACACAATCTCTGAACTTAATGATGATTTTGCTATTCGAAATAATGAACTAGGATATTCTCTTGAATATAGGCTCACAAAGTTCTGTCAAAAGAATGCTTATAATGATGAATTGGTTGTGCAATATGAAGGACCAAAGGAGGAACCTATACCTCCCAAGGTTGATCTTGGGGACTTTTGTCCCATTAAATTTAGCCCTTTTGATTACTTTTGCTTGCCTTAAAGAAACTTGCCGCCGAACATAGAGAATATGAGATGAGTTTTAATAATCTGTCTTACTATTATGGCAATACCTAGATCTATTCTTGCTTGTTATGCCTAGCTAGGGGCGTTAAACGATAGTGCTTGTTCGGAGGCAACCCAATTTTATTTTTATTCCTTGATTTTTGCTCCTGTTTAGTAATAAATAAATTATCTAGCCTATGTTTTGGTTGTGTCTTTTGTGTTTAATTTGTGTTTGTGCCAAGTACAACCGTTGGGAAGACTTGGGGAAAGTCTAGTTGAACTTGCTGTAAAAAACAGAAACTTTAGCGCTCACAAGAACTGCTGTCATTTTTATTTGGAGAGTGATATTTAGATAATTCTTTTTGAAGATGATTAATAGATAAATTCCTCACGTCCAGAAATTTATTTTAGAATTTTTGGGGTTCCAGATCTTGCGCTAGCTACAGATTACTACAGACTGTTCGGTTTTTGACAGATTCTGTTTTTCGTGTGTTGTTTGCCTATTTTGATGAATCTATGGCTAGTAAAATATTTTTTAAACCACAGAGAAGTTGGAATACAGTAGGTATAACACCAATATAAATAAAGAATGAGTTCATTACAGTACCTTGAAGTGGTCTTTTGTTTTCTTTCGCTAATGGAGCTCACGAGATTTTCTACTTTAAGTTTTGTGTTGTGAAGTTTTCAAGTTTTGGGTAAAGATTTGATGGATTATGGAACAAGGAGTGGCAAGAGCCTAAGCTTGGGTATGCCCATGGCACCCCCAAGATAATATAAGGACACCTAATAGCCAAATCTTGGGGATGCCTCGGAAGGCACCCCCTCTTTCATCTACTTCTATCGGTAACTTTACTTGGAGCTATATTTTTATTCACCACATGATATGTGTTTTGCTTGGAGCGTCTTGTATGATTTGAGTCTTTGCTTGTTAAGTTTACCAAAATCATCCTTGCTATACACACCTTTTGAGAGAGCCATACATGATTTGGAATTTGTTAGAATACTCTATGTGCTTCGCTTATATCTTTTGAGTTATATAATTTTGCTCTAGTACTTCACTTATATCTTTTAGAGCACGGTGGTGGATTTGTTTTATATAAACTATTGATCTCTCATGCTTCACTTAGATTATTTTGAGTCTTAATAGCATGGTAATTTGCTTAAAATCCTAATATGCTAGGTATTCAAAGTTAGTAAAATTTTCTTAAGAGTGTTTTGAATACTAAGAGAAGTTTCATGCTTGATAATTGTTTTGAGATATGGAGGTAATAATATCAAAGTCGTGCTAGTTGAGTAGTTGTGAAATTGAGAAATACTTGTGTTGAGGTTTGCAAGTCCCGTACCATGCACGTATGGTAAACATTATGCAACAAATTTGAAACATGAGGTGTTATTTGATTGTCTTCCTTATGAGTGGCGGTCGGGGACGAGCGATGGTCTTTTCCTACCAATCTATCCCCCTAGGAACATGCGCGTAGTACCGAGGTTTTTGATGACTTGTAGATTTTTGCAATAAGTATGTGAGTTCTTTATGACTAATGTTGAGTCCATGGATTATACTCACTCTCACCCTTCCATCCTTGCTAGCCTCTTCAGTATCGTGCATTGCCCTTTCTCACATTGAGAGTTGGCGCAAACTTCGCCGGTGCGTCCAAACCCCGTGATATGATACACTCTTTCACACATAAACCTCCTTATATCTTCCTCAAAACAGCCACCATACCTACCTATTATGGCATTTCCATAGCCATTCCGAGATATATTGCCATGCAACTTTCCATCATTCCGTTCATCATGACACATTCATTATTGTCATATTGCTTAGTATGATCATGTAGTTGACATAGTATTTGTGGCAAATCCACCGTTCATAATTCTTTCGTACATGTCACACTTGGTCCATCGCATATCCCGGTACACCGCCGGAGGTATTCATATAGAGTCATCTTTTGTTCTAGTATCGAGTTGTAATCATTGAATTGTAAATAAATAGAAGTGTGATGATCATCTTTTTCTAGAGCATTGTCCCAAGTGAGGAATATAAAAAAAGAGAAAGGCCATAAAAAATAAGGCCCAAAAAAAGAGAAAGGCCATAAAAAAAGAGAAGGTCCAAAAAAAGAAAAAAAATGAGAGAAAAGAGAGAAGGGACAATGTTACTATCCTTTGCCACACTTGTGCTTCAAAGTAGCACCATAATCTTCATGATAGAGAGTCTCTTGTTTTGTCACTTTCATATACTAGTGGGAATTTTCATTATAGAACTTGGCTTGTATATTCCAACAATGGGCCTCCTAAAGTGCCCTAGGTCTTCATGAGCAAGCAAGTTGGATGCACACCCACTAGTTTCTTTTGTTGAGCTTTCATACATTTATAGCTCTAGTGCATCCGTTGCATGGCAATCCCTACTCCTTGCATTAACATCAATCGGTGGGCATCTCCATAGCCCATTTATTAGCCTCGTTGATGTGAGACTATCTCCTTTTTGTCTTCTCCACATAACCCGCTCATTATATTCTATTCCACCCATAGTGCTATGTCCATGGCTCGCGCTCATATATTGCGTGAAAGTTTATAGGTTTGATATTACTGAAGTATGAAACAATTGCTTGGCTTGTCATCAGGGTTGTGCATGATGAGAGCATTCTTGTGTGACGAAAATGAAACATGACTAAAACGTATGATTTGTAGGGATGAACTTTCTTTGGCCATGTCATTTTGAGAAGACATAATTGCTTAGTTAGTATGCTTGAAGTATTATTATTTTTATGTCAATATGAACATTTGTCTTGAATCTTTCGGATCTGAATATTAATACCAAAATTAAGAAGAATTACATTAAAATTATGCAAAGTAGCACTCCGCATCAAAAATTCTGTTTTTATCATTTACCTACTCGAGGACGAGCAGGAATTAAGCTTGGGGATGCTTGATACCTCTCCAACGTATCTATGATTTTTGATTGCTCCATGCTATATTATCTACTGTTTTAGACATTATTGGGCTTTATTATCCACTTTTATATTATTTTTGGGACTAACCTATTAACCGGAGGCCCAGCCCAAATTGTTGTTTTTGCCTGTTTTAGTTTTTCGAAGAAAAGGAATATCAAACGGAGTCCAAACTGGATGAAACCTTCGGGAACGTGATTTTCTCAACAGATAAGACACGGGAGACTTGGACCCTATGCCAAGGCACGTAACAGGAGGCCACAAGGTAGGGGGCGCGCCCTGCCCTACCAGGCATGCCCCCACGCTCGTGGGGCCCATGTTGCTCCATCGACGTACTTCTTCCTCCTATATATATCCACGTACCCCCAAACGATCAGAGCAGGAGCAAAAACCCTAATTCCACCGCCGTAACTTTCTGTATCCACGAGATCCCATCTTG
The DNA here is from genome assembly GCF_018294505.1 of Triticum aestivum. Classification (NCBI taxonomy): domain Eukaryota; kingdom Viridiplantae; phylum Streptophyta; class Magnoliopsida; order Poales; family Poaceae; genus Triticum; species Triticum aestivum. Next base: position 381,053,119 of record NC_057800.1, on the reverse strand, counting down.
GGGCCTGTTCCAGAGCTCCACCGGAGGGGGCATCGATCACGGAGGGCTTCTACATCAACACCATAGCTCCTCCGATGAAGTGTGAGTAGTTTATCTCAGACCTACGGGTCCATAGTTAGTAGCTAGATGGCTTCTTCTCTCTTTTTGGATCTCAATACAATGTTCTCCCTCTCTCTTGTGGAGATCTATTCGATGTAATCTTCTTTTTGCGGTGTGTTTGTTGAGACCGATGAATTATGGGTTTCTGATCAAGTCTATCTATGAACAATATTTGAATCTTCTCTGAATTCTTTTATGTATGATTGGTTATCTTTGCAAGTCTCTTCGAATTATCAGTTTGGTTTGGCCTACTAGATTGATCTTTCTTGCAATGGGAAAAGTGCTTAGCTTTGGGTTCAATCTTGCGGTGTCCTTTCCCGGTGACAGTAAGGGCAGCAAGGCACGTATTGTATTGTTGCCATTGAGTATAACAAGATGGGGTTTTCTTCATATTGCATGAGTCTATCCCTCTACATCATGTCATCTTGCTCAAGGTCTTACTCTATTTTTAACTTAATACTCTAGATGCATGCTGGATAGTAGTCGATGAGTGGAGTAATAGTAGTAGATGCAGGCAGGAGTCGGTCTACTTGTCTCGGACATGATGCCTATATACATGATCATGCCTAGATATTCTCATAACTATGCTCAATTCTGTCAATTGCTCAACAGGAATTTGTTCGCCCATCGTAGAATACTTATGCTCTCGAGAGAAGCCACTAGTGAAACCTATGGCCCCCGGGTCTATCTTTATCATATTGTTCTCCTACTACTTTGCTATTTACTTTGCCTTTATTTTTCTTTGCATCTTTATCATAAAAATACCAAAAATATTATCTTTATCATATCTATCAGATCTCACTCTCGTAAGTGGCCTCATAGGGATTGACAACCCCTATTTGCGTTGGTTGCGAGGATTTATTTGTTTTGTGCAGGTACGAGGGACTCGCGCGTAGCCTCCTACTGGATTGATACCTTGGTTCTAAAAAACTGAGGGTAATACTTACACTACTTTGCTGCATCATCCCTTCCTCTTCGGGGAAAACTAACGCAGTGCTCAAGAGGTAGCAACATGCAGCAGGGACCCACTCAAAGGTTTCTTTTCATATTAAGACCCTGCGTAAACCTTTTTTACTGTCTCTTGTTGTTCACATCCTCCGGAAACTCAATACAACCGAGAAGGATACTGACATTCTTGGCATGTGGCCACATCAGGATATTGCACGTACCTGGACACTCGGGGTTTATTATTATGGGAATTGTTCCGCCCGGCATATTTTATAAAGACCGATTACCTTAGGGAGTGTTCGGCGTCGCGAGTTTGGCCTTATATGCATCATCTTCGAATCATGTCTTTGGTCAAATGTTGGGTTTGCCTGGCTCCTATGTTTTGGTACCTTATGTTCCGCTATATTGGCTAAGGTAGCACTAGGAGAACTACTGCGGTTGTGCCCTGGTTCATCCGGATGAGCACCTTAGTAGAGAAAGCCGAAAATTGACTGTCATGATACAGCGCGAGACTGGTCAACCACTCGATGACTTAGCGGAATCTTCGGGATTCCTCTACATTAACGAAGGGCCGTTTCCCGGTCATGTACGTACGCGCCCTGTATTCGGATGAGCACGGAGGTACCAGAGGCTATCTAGTAGTCCCGCAGTCAAACTCCTATGGCTAAGTGAAAGTGTTAAAGCAATATAGTCCGATTGCCTCGTTCGCTGCGCTCCCACCTCCTTAATGGACCAAGACGTTGGATCAAGTGTGAATACGTGTTTTTTGCGAACACCCCCGCATTATATGCGTGGGGGCTAAAGCCGACGACTGCAAACTTTCAGGTTATATACATATATACATAAACGGCCGCACAGGAGGCATCATAATACTTCCCGGTAAAAGTATAAACACAACCTTCATAATTCAATAAAATATTGTTTTTACAATGGGAATACATGTCACTAGAACATAATATTCTTCGAGCACTGCGCCACTATCGAACGAGCGCCTTTAAGGACCTCTTGAAAGTAGTGCTCGGCAGCTACTCGGCCGACGGCCGAACCCTGTGTTGCAATAGCGGTGGCCTCCATATCTGCCCAGTATGTCTTGACATGGGCAAGTGCCATCCGCGCACCCTCTATGCACGCCGACCTCTTCATAGCATCGATGTGCGGCACAGCGCCAAGGAATTGTTGCACTAAACTAAAGTAACTATTCGGCCTTGGCCCCCCCGACCACAGATGATCCACAACAGACCTCATGGCAAGTCCGGACAACCTATGGAGCTGGGCCCACTCGGCCATCCGCTCATTCAATAGCAGCGGACACACTGGAGCATGGAACTGTGACCAGAACAACCTCTCCACTTCACGATCTTTTTGATCCTTGAATTACTCGGCTGCATCAGCAGCACTTGCTGCCAAATCCACATATGAGTCTGCAGAACTCCATAGTTGATCAAGAGGTACATAATTCGGATCTCCGAACTTAGTCCGCAACAAAAAGGGCTTCCTTGATGCAGCTCCTCCTTCATTGCTCATATTTTCGAGCGGTTTTCCTTAGCTGCTACCATGGCCTTCTCCGGGTCTGCCGCCTTTGCACGACTATCTTCTTCAAGAAGCTGGTAAAGGTCGGCGGCATCTTTCAACTCAACAGCCATCTCGGCCATTCTTTCCTTGCTTTGGCAATGTGCGGCCTGTTCGGCCCTTAGCTCTTTGACCGCCTTTAGAGCGGCCGCATTACTATTCCTGGCTTGTTCCTTGGCTCAGGCAAGTTCCGCCCGGAGGGTCTCCATGGTGGCAACTCCATCTGCAGGCACAACATATTAAAGATACTGGCATCATGCTCCTCTTACTATGTGTTGATCACCGGAGAGATAACTTACCATGTGACTCGTCAAGCCGCTTGTTGACAAGAACGATGTCGGCATCTGCTGCATCAAGTTGCCGCTTTAGCTCGGCAAACTCATCAGTCCGGCTAGCCACCGGACCTTCAGCCACCTGCAAATAAAGGCGGTCTGGTTATTACCTAGGACTATGATCCTCTGTTTGCCGCTGTTGTCGACGGCAACCAGAGTCTCAGGGGCTACTATCTGCATAGGGCACACCTAGCGTGTGCGGTACTGTCAAAAACATACACTATTTCATGTACCTCAAAGCCTTTCAGCAAGCTCATAAAAGCTTCATGCAACCCGCTTTCAGCGGATGAAATCCTTTCAATTACCGTACCCATTAGTGTATGATGTGCTTCTGAGATGGCCGCTTGCTCCAAAAGATCCTTCAATGCGTCCGATCGCACAATGTATGGTTCCGAACTCTATTTGTTGCTCTCTTTAGGAGCCGAATACTGAGGACCCCGGGTGGCCAAAGTATTACCCTCTGGCCTTGGCGGATCAGGAGAAACCCTCCGCGACGACACTTCAGGGTCGCCCACCTCATGAGGCGGGGTGGCAGGGGGAGGTGTTTTGCTCTCCATCATCTCCGGAAGAAGATCCCCCGAAGATGAACTCTGTCAAGAAGGGCTATGATCCAAACTACAAGATATAAGCCTCGGTTAGTTTCTTCAGAAATAAGGTAGGATATTTTCACTATTAAGTACTTTTTGTTTACTTACAGCTCGGTCGAGGGCTAATCCCCTTGCGGACACTGTACGGCAAGAGTACCCTCCAAGGCCGGACCCTCTGGTGAAGATTTATTCCCCCGTTTGGAAACCTTTGTTTCTGGGTCTTCAGAGGTGATCCTTTTCCTTCCTTGGGGAGAGGGAATTTTAGATCCTTCTCCATGGCTATCCTCCTTCCGGAGGCACTAATTCCCCCGATTTGGATGAATGATTAGTGAGGCCTGCTTTCAGCCTCTTTATTCCCCCCTTCATCTTCCCCTGAGGGCGCTTGATAAGGCGCCGGCTCGAGCATCCTGGCTAGTACTGGATTGGCTGAGCCTTCTGGAAGGGGGGTCGTACACCTGATCATCTTCGCCTTTGCTATCCAGTCCTAGTCAAAGAGTGACTTTTCATAATGATGTTATGATAAATAAAAAGACAGCGTGTTCGGCCATGGGATTACTTACTTGGGTATCGGGGCGATTACAGCTCAGACCCGCATCCTCGGTGGTGTCCGGACACTCTATCTGGGATCCGAAGAACAATTTGTACATCTCTTCGAGCGTCATGCCGAGGAAGTGCTGAATAGTCTGTGGTCCTTCCGGGTTGAATTCCCACATACGGAGGGGTCGACGTTTGCAAGGCTGGACTCGACGAACTAGCATGACTTGCATTACCGAGACCAGATTGACATCTCCCTTGAGGAGATCTCGGACGCGACTCTGCAATATCGGTACATCATTTACTGGCCCCCAGTTCAGCCCCTTGTTGATCCATGACGTCAGTTGTCGTGGGGGGCCTGAGCGAAAGGCAGGGGCGGCCACCCACTTGGAACTCCGGGGAGCTGTGATATAGAACCACTCCCGCTACCACAAACTGGACACCTCTGGGAAAGAACCCTCTGGCCATGGAGCATCAACGCTTTTGCTTATTGCGGCACCTCCGCATTCTACGTGCCGCCCCTCGATCAACTTCGGCTTCACATTGAAGGTCTTGAGCCACAGGCCGAAGTGTGGGCTAATGCAGAGGAAGGCCTCACACACGACGATAAATGACGAGATGTGAAGGAGGGAGTCCGGGGCCAGATCATGGAAATCCAACCCATAATAGAACATGAGCCCACTAACAAAGGGGTCCAGAGCGAGGCCTAGTCCTCAGAGGAAGTGAGAGATGAACACAACACTCTCATTGGGTTCGGGAGTGGGGATTACATGCCCTCGAGCGGGCAGCCTATGTGAGATTTCGGCGATCAGATACCTGGCCTCTCTCAACTTCTTGATGTCCTCCTCTGTGACAGAGGAAGGCATCCACCGACCTTGGAGGTTGGATCCAGACATGGCTGAAAGTCCGAAGCGCCTGACCTGAGCCTGGGGTGTTGGAACTCGACGCGGGGGAAGGATTCGATTGAGCACGAGAGGAAAAAAGGACAGGTCTTGGCCTCTTTATAAAGAGGGTGAATATCAAGCATCCTCCTCGCGGCCATTTTGGGCTCGCCTAAAATCGAGGAGTCATGCCAACGGGCACGAGTGGGTTACCCATGTCCGTATTGATGAGAATCCCGTAATAAGGGGGAGACGATCTCTGCTTCGATAAGACGTGTCAAGAAAACCGCCTCGCAATATGTGCAGTGCTGGCTGGGAAAATGGTTCAGATGAGGACCGGGTCATGACATGACGTCGTGCTATCAAAACACGTCAGCAGATTAGATTTGTGGAAATATTATTCTCTCTATGATGGTATGTGGAAATTGTTTTGCAGAGCCGAACACTATCCTTGTGTTCAAAATCTTCCATGGAGTATTCGGAGGAGGAACCCGCCTTGCAATGCCGAAGACAAATCTGCGCGCCGGATTCATCGTCATTGAAGCCTGGTTCAGGGGCTACTGAGGGAGTCTCTGATTAGGGGGTCTCCGGACAGTCGGACTATATCCTTTGGCCGGACTGTTGGACTACGAAGATACAAGATTGAAGACTTCGTCTCATGTTCGGATGGGACTCTCCTTGGCGTGGAAGGCATGCTTGGCAATACAGATATGTAGATCTCCTCCCTTGTAACCGACTCTGTGTAACCCTAGCCCCCTCCGGTGTCTATATAAACTGGAGGGTTTAGTCCATAGGATAACATACAATCATACCATAGGCTAGCTTCTAAGGTTTAGCCTCTACGATCTTGTGGTAGATCAAATCTTGTAATACTCATATCATCAAGAACAATCAAGTAGGACGTAGGGTATTACCTCCATCAAGAGGGCCCGAACCTGGGTAAACATCATGTCCCCTTCCTCCTGTTACCATCCGCCTTAGACGCACAGTTTGGGGCCCCCTACCCGAGATCCGCTGGTTTTGACACCGAGAGCAGGGTAATACCTCATATAGGTAGGTATGATGGACTCATCTGGAATAACTTGGGTTTCAGGTTTTTGATGCACAAGAAGAATTCCCGCTTAGTACAGGTGAAGACTAGTAAATAGGTTGAGAAGCGGCCAGCTAGAGAGCGAAAACGGTCATGAACATGCATTATGCATAAGTAACATTGGATACTAGCATGAGTAGGATATGGAAACCATGAACATAAATATCATAAAGGCTATGTTGGTTTTGATTCACATGCATGAACATGTGCCAAGTCAAGTCACTCGAACATTCAAAGGAGGATACCATACCATCATACTACATCATCACAATCATTTTAACGCAATGTTGACATTCAAGATAAATCATTATCCACTCCTAGCTACTTAAGCATGGCATGAGAAACTATAATCTCTAATTGTTATTGCAAACATGTTTGATCATAACATGCTGAATCATGGATACTAGGTTAAACATATTTACAAAAAACAGAACAAGTCAAGTTCATACCCGTTTCTCTCTGCCACAGCCAATTAATCAAATATCGCCATTATTGCCTTTCACTTGCATGGCCGAACGATATGAAAATAAAAATAGTGCAAGAGTGTTGTGGACTAAGCTAGAATATGCAAACATTTTATTAGAAAGGAGAAGAGAAAGTAATATGGGCTCTTTGTTAGATCAACAATAATGCATATGAGAGCCACTCAACATTTTTCATCGTGGTCTTCTCCTCGGTATGACTCAGAAAAGAGGAGAAGAAATTCAGAGAAACACACTAAAATATTTTTGGAGTTTTTGGTTTTTTCTTAAACAAGCAAATAAAAGGGAAAAACAAAAACAAGAAAAATATTTACACGGGAAAGCTCCCAACAAGTAAAAGAAGAACAGGGAAATCTTTTTTGGGTTTTCTTTTTAGTACTACAACAATTTAAACTAGGAAGAAAAACCAAAAAGAAGCATAAATATATTTTTGGATTTTCTCAAAGTTTTTCAAACACACAAGAAGAAAGATAGAAAATAAATTTAACATGGATGATACAATGAAAAATTGTGGACACCGACAACTAGAATGAAAATGTGTGAGCATGAATGTAATGTCGGTGGGAATACGCACTCCCCAAGCTTAGGCTTTTGGCCTAACTTGGTAATCACCACTCAAAGAAGCCATCAGGTCCCAGGTTGAAGTGTTGCGGAGCAGACACATGAGGGTCCCACTGCTGAGGCTCCTCCGAAGCCGCAGCTAGGTTGTTTTGGTAGGCGACGATGTCCTCAGGCATGATCCTGTATCCGCTCCTGGCAATAGGATCAAACAAAGCAGGTGCAGTCAAAGGAATAACATCATGGGTAATCTCACTAAAGACCAAGTTATAAGGTATATCCAAAGTGGTGTTCTCGATATCAATAAAGTGGTGGTGTGCCATAGCCGCGCGATCTAGGTTAACCTTGGGCAAGGGATAGTCATGTTGGTGTATCTGGACGTTAAAGTGATTCGCTAGGCGAGTAGCATAAATGCCACCATGTATTTAACCCTTGGATCTGTTAATGTAGAGGCGACGTGCCACAATAGCTCCCAAGCTATAAGTGTTGTCGCCGTAAAGTGCACAGTGTAAAACAATAAAGTCTGGGGCACTGAGCGCAACTACCTTCTCTCTAGCAAGCAAACACTTCGTAATGAAAAGAGCAAAATAATGCACAACAGGAAAGTGTAAGCTAGTGGCCGTGAGACCTGACACCCCTCTCTCATCCCCCACTGTCAGAGTACGGTAAAAACCATCAAACTCTGCAGGCCTAGGCTCTACTAGACCACCATCAGAAGGGAGCAAGCATATGTCACAAAATTCAGTAAGCGGTATCTGATGGGGTTCAGCATATAAGTTAAACTGCACCTCAGGGGGATTATTCCTAACTAAGAAATGAAAAAATTGCACAAAGGAATTTGTGAGGAGATGATACTGTTCACATTCAGCTACGATGAAGTTGGTGAGGCCAGCATTAGCAGCATATTGTGCAAACTCCTGAAGGATTCTGGCCCCTTCCATGAATAGGTTATGCGGCCATTCACACGGTCGTACCTCCGCCATTCTCCGGGTGTGGAGATCACTGTCAGATGACTCTCCAATAACTCCTTTGGAGTTCTTCTTGGAAGCAAACTTCCTAAAGATACTCATCTTTTTCCTATGAACAAAATTCTGAAATTTTTAGTCCACAAAATTTTTCTCAACAAAACTTCACAAGATTGAAAGCAACCACTCATAGGGATGCATAGAGGCTATATCAAGCATTCAAAGTACTTAGAATTCTAAGAATTCAACATGCAAGCTCATCTATAGTAGCACCAAGGGTAACAAATTATTCAAAATATAAAACACTAAAGCAAAAATAATTGGACCAACGAAGGAGTCACATACCAAGCACCAATCACCCGAAACAGTTTTGAAAACGGAGCTTCGAGCAAAGAGATTGAAATCCCCAGGTTTGAGGCCAAGAACACGAGAGAGAGAGAGAGAGAGAGCAATGGTGATTTTTTTCTAGAGGTAGGTGATGATGTGGGATGAAGATATAAGTGAGGGGGGCACATGGGGACCACAACCCACTAGGGCGCGCCTGGGGGTGCTGGCGCACCCAGTTGGGTTGAGCCCACCTGGTGCACCTCCCTCTGATGTTATTTGCATAAAAATTCTTAACTATTCAGAAAAGGTCGTATCAAATTTTCAGAGCATTATGAGAACTTTTATTTTTGGGTCATTTTTTATTGCATGGGAAATTCAGAAAAAGACAAAACATGGCATTTTATTTCATTTAACTAATAAGGACAGAAAACAAAAGGTAGGGACAGAAGGTAGTGCTTACTAAATTCATCAACTTCATACTTCTAAAAAATGATCCATTAATAAGGTTGATCAAGTCTTATTAACAACCACTTTCGATTAGCATGAAACCGAAGAACTTCCGTAAATCACTAAGTTACCTCAACGGGGATATGAATGTCCCCAACAATAAGCATTTCATATTTCTTTTTGGCAGTTGGTAGAGGTAGTTGAAAACTTCCAATAGTGATTGTCGGAGATTTTTCAATAACATTAATACCATTCACTTGGAATTGTTTCTTCGGAAAGTGCACCGTATGCTCATTACCATTTATATGAAAAGTGACCTTGCTTTTATTGCAATCAATAATAGCCCCTACAGTATTCAAAAAGGGTCTACCAAGGATAATCGACATGTTGTCATCCTCGGGCATCTCAAGTATAACAAAGTCAGTCAAGATAGTAACATTAGCAACAAAAACGGGCACATCCTCACAAATACCGATAGGTATGGCAGTTGATTTATCAGCCGTTTGCAAAGATATTTCAGTAGGTGTGAGTTCATTCAAATCAAGTCTTTTATATATAGAGAAAGGCATAACACTAACATCCGCTCCTAAATATCATAAAGCAGTTTTCACATAGTTTCTTTTGACGGAGCAAGGTATAGTGGGGATTCCTGGATCTCCAAGTTTTTTAGGTACTCCATCTTTAAAAGTATAATTAGCAAGCATGGTGGAGATTTTAGCTTCCAGTATTTTTCTTTTTGTTGGTGATGATGTCTTTCATATACTTTGCATAAGGAGGCATTTTCAAGATATCAGTCAAGCGAGTAAGCAAAAAGACTGGCCTAATCACTTCAGCAAAGCGTTCAAATTCTTCATCATCTTTCTTTTTAGTTGACTTAGGTGGAAAGCGCATAGGGTTTTTAACCCAGGGTTCTCTTTCCTTACCATGTTTTCTAGCAACAAAGTCCCTTTTATCATATCTTTTATTTTTGGGCTGTGGGTTATCAAGCTCAACTGTTGGCTCTATCTCAACATCATTGTCTGGTTCTTTTTATTTGTTTGAGTGTCTTCGTGAACCTTTTAATTAACTTCTTCATTATCAGAAGCTGAGTGTTCACTACCAGATTGAGTTTCAGCATCGGAGATAGAAACTTCATTGTTATTATCAGGAGGTTTCTCTACTTCAGGTTCACTAGAGGCATGCAAAGTCCTATCATTTTTCTTCTTCTTTTTCTGTTTAGAAGGACTAGGTGCATCTGTGTTAACTCTTTGAGAGTCTTGTTAAGTTATTTTTGGGTGTCCCTCAGGATAAAGTGGTTCCTGAGTCATTCTACCTCCTCTAGTCATTACTCTAACAACATGATCATTTATATTATTATTCAATTCATCATGCAACTCTCTTTGAGAGTTAGCAACTTGTTCTAATTGAGTTTGCACCATAGAGGCATGTTTTCGCACGCCTCTAACATCACTTGAGATTCTAAATAACAAGTCACTCAAGCAAGAAATCATATCAGAATTGTATTTCAATTGTTTCATAACATTTGCATTGAAGTGATCTTGCTTCCTAATGTAATTTTCAAACTCATAAAGGCATTGGTTAGGGTGCAGATTATAAGGATTGTCATTTTCATTGAACTTCATTAAAGAATTTACCTCTATCACCTTAGGTGGTGGTGGTGTATCAAGCCCATGTATTTCTTCAATAGGAGGTAACTTTTTGATGTCCTCAGCTTTAATACCTTTTTCTTTCATGGATTTCTTTGCCTCTTGCATATCTTCAGGACTGAGATATAAGGTACCCTCTTCTTCGGAGTAGGTTTAGGCAATGGTTCAGGAAGAGTCCAATCATCATAGTTTTTCAATATGTTATTCAATAGTTCTTCAGCTTATCCAATAGTTCGTTCCCTGAAAACACAACCAACACAACTATCTAGGAAATCCCTAGAAGGATCGGTTAGTCCATTATAGAAGATATGAAGTATTTCATTTTTCTTAGGAGGATGATCATGCAAAGCATTAAGAAATTGGAGCCTCCCCCAAGCTTGTGGGAGACTCTCTTCTTCAATTTGCATAGAGTTAAATATTTCCTGTAAGGCAGCTTATTTCTTATGAGCAGGAAAATATTTTTCAGAGAATTAATAAATCATATCCTGGGGACTACGCACACAACCAAGAGCAAGAGTATTATACCAAGTCTTAGCATCACCCTTTAATGAGACCGAAAATAATTTGAGAATATAATAATAGCGAATTTTCTCATTATGAGCAAAAAGGGTAGCTATGTCATTCAACTTAGTAAGATGTGCCACAACAGTTTCAGTTTCATAACCATGGAAAGGATCAGATTCAACCAAAGTAATTAACTCTAGGTTGACAGAGAATTCATAATCCTTATCATCAACAAAGATAGGTGAAGTAGCAAACTGAGGATCACATTTCATTTTAGCATTGAAAGTCTTTTCTTTATACTTGCATAATAATTTTTCCAGATCATCTCTATCATTACAAGCAAGAATGTCTCTAGTTGTCTCCTCACCCATAACATAACCTTCCGGTATCATAGGCAGTTCATATCTCGGAGAACTCGGTGTAATGGGTGTTTCAAGATTTTCAGTTTCAAGCTCTTCATCAGTTTTAGCATTCTCAAAAGCTTTAGTTCTAGCAAGTTGTTCATCAAGAAATTCCCCTAGTGGCACATTATCATCAAGCAAGGTACTAGCATCATCATAAATATCATTCATAGCAGAAGTAGTATCATCAATAACTTGCGACATACCAAGATTAATAGCATGTTGTGGTGTTGTTATAATAGAATGTGAATCAAGTGCGGAGCTAGATGGAAAGTCCTTACCCCCCTCGTCTTGTAGGGAAAAATCTTAGTCTTAGAGTCCTTCAGATTCTTCATAGGGATCATGAGACTATTCATACTAGAAACTTCCATGTGCAGCCACAAGCTATTATGGGCTCTAGCATAGTTGATTAAGTCGTGTGAACTCTTACAGTGGTAGACTAGCAGATGTAGGGGTTGTAGGTGGTACGGTCTACCCATCATAAGGTGAAAACGCTTCTGAAAGACTATGTCTCGGTCATCCGTTTCTCAAACACCATGTAGTGCGAGAAATCCCACATAGGAGATCGAGTCTTGTGGGGAAAAGTGCGCAAACCTCTGCAGAGTGTATAAACTAATCATGATTAGCCGTGTCCTCGGTTATGGACATCTTGAGTATCTAGTTCTTGGATTATCCTATTGATCTCATCACGTTACTTTAAATGAATATTGTTGGGTTTTAATGATGTTACTTAATTGGAATTGAGAATGTTGTCAACCATTCTCAATGATTAACAACCACCATGATAGTTAAATAAAATTTATTCCTTTGTAGTAGGGAAAAATTGGCTTTTCGCAAAAACATATAACCATAGAGCTTTTCCACCAGCCATATACGCATGTGGTGATAGCCATTGTTCATCATTCTCTATGGTGTGAATTTGCTAGTACATTCAATGTACTGACCCTTTGTGGCTGCAACGTCTCATGTTGCAGGATATCTTACGACGAGTAAGTGATACGTTAGGGTTACGATTTCTACACTCAACTTTGTCGTTGGTGTTGATGGGAATCCACAACCTTGTTACTTCCGCTATTTTGGATTGAGGTAATAGTATTTAGGTTACTTTACACATGTGATTTACCTCTGTTATAAATCCTCGAGTACTGTGTGTGTCGGCATACCGATCCAGGGATGACACTTAAGCACAGAGACTTGATCCATTCGGGTCAGGTCGCTATAGGATCGAAGTCACCCAGCCACCGTCCATAACCAGAGGAGGAGCCCTTGGCACACTTGCCGCACTCCAGGCTAGGCCACAAAGGAGAGACGGCGAAGGCGCGGGCTCAAGGCGCCAAGCTAACTTGTTTGCTTCTCCAGTCAACCTCGCGCCGTGTGCGGCATGCTGGCTTGGGGAACTCAAGTCCAGCCGGGAGTCTGAGGAAGGAGAAGGTTGCTTCCTGGGAGACTTCGCCGCCTTGGCAGAAGGGACCCTGAGGAGCCATAGTCAGGAGGAGAAGCAGTACTCAAGAAATTACAAAGATAAGGTACTCACTCGTATTTGGCGATATACTTCCTCTGCTTCAATGGCCGGAAGGCATCACTACTGCAGCTTGGGGACCCTCTCCTCTTGCAAAGCGCATCGAAGTCCAGACGGAGCCAGCCGAAGCGTTGGACGTGGCAACCAGCGCGAGGCACGGTTGGTGAGGCTCCCGAGGGGACGGCCTCGGGAGTGCTGGGGTGAGGAGAGCCCCCGGGCACCGCCTCATGATGTCCCACCAAGACCTCGGGAGCTTCAACCTCAGGAGCAGCGGATTGCGTCGCCCCCTCAGCTTTCACCTCAGGCAAGAGTCACAAGCTCCCGAGGATGGCACCTTGGGTGCCTCGAGCAGTACCGATGCCTCAGCACCCATGCACCCAGCCTCTAGCGGAGCTCGTCCCCCTGCATCCACTCTTGGGACAAGCTCGGCACCGGCGGCAGGGAGGGGATCCACGGAGACAGGGTTCTCGCGGGGCCCTTCAAGGCCAGCTGGATGCAGCCCCCATTCATTGAAGGGGGGCATATGCCCCGCGAACTCCACCCTGTTTAAGCAGCAGTACAAGAGACAGCCCTCCTTCAGCATGTCAGCTGGCGAGGGGTCGCCCGTCAAGACCTCGAGCACCGTTCTTCGTGCCTCGAGCGGAAGCCTCGCTTCTTGCATCCTCATGCGATCCTGGCCACCGGACAGGGACCACATCTGACGGGAATTGTGCTGGAGAGGGGCGACGCGGCGTCGGAGGAACTCCTTCATCACCATGGGCGCAATCACGTCGAGATCTTTCAGCCTCTTCAACCAGAGCCAGACAAAGACAAGGCGAGGTTCCACGAGCTTCTCATGGCCCCAGCCGGAGCTGGGAACGGCGGGCACCGAAGGGAGCGAGAGCAAGGGGCTGAGCACACCGACGTCCACATACACCCACCATTCCCGAAACTCACTTGAGGATGATGGAAGCTCAAAATTGATCCCTGAGCCAGCCGTCGTAGCCACGGCCTGGAAACTCAAGCATCCCGAGCACTGCCGAGGGCTAGTCAGGTGCAGCGAGAAGAAATGGCGCAGTAGGGCCACGGAAGGGGGAATACCCACCATGGCCTCGCAGACGAAAGTGAAGATGGCAAGAAGGGAGACTGATTGAGGATCCAAGTGCAACATATGGATCTGGTAGTGGGAGAGCACGGCGTTGAAGAAGGCAGGAAAAGGAGGAACCAGGCCAGTCCACAGGACGTCGATGAGGAACGGAACCTCGGTGGCTAACCTGTCGATGAAGGTGAATGATGCGAGCTAGGCCACCGTCCTCCCCCATTTGTTGAAGTCGGCAGAGAGCGCAGGGCGGACCTTGTCCATGGCTTCTTAGTTGAGCACAAGTGACCGGTGATACGTCTCCAACGTATCTATAATTTTTGAATGCTCCATGCTATATTATCTTCTATTTTGGACATTATTGGGCTTTATTATCCACTTTTATATTATTTTTGGGACTAACCTATTAACCGGAGGCCCAGCCCAGAATTTCGGTTTTTTTGCCTATTTTAGGGTTCCGAAGAAAAGGAATATCAAACGGAGTCCAAACGGAATGAAACCTTCAGGAACGTGATTTTCTCACCGAACATGATCCTGGAGACTTGGACCCTACGTCAAGCAACCAACAGGGAAGCCATGAGGTAGGGGGCGCGCCTACCCCCCAGGCATGCCCTCCATCCTCGTGGGCCCCCTGTTGCTCCACCAACATACTTCTTCCTCCTATATATACCTACGTACCCCCAAACGATCAGATATGGAGCCAAAACCTTAATTCCACCGCAGCAACTTTCTGTATCCATGAGATCGCATTTTGGGGCCTGTTCTGGAGCTCCGCCGGAGGGGGCATCGATCACGGAGGGCTTCTACATCAACACCATAGCCTCTCCGATGAAGTGTGGGTAGTTTACCTTAGAACTTCGGGTCCATAGTTATTAGCTAGATGGCTTCTTCTCTATTTTTGGATTTCAATACAAAGTTCTCCCCCTCTCTTGTGGAGATCTATTCGATGTAATCTTCTTTTGCGGTGTGTTTGTTGAGACGGATGAATTGTGGGTTTATGATCAATTTTATCTATGAACAATATTTTAATCTTCTCTGAATTCTTTTATGTATGATTGGTTATCTTTGCAAGTCTCTTCGAATTATCAGTTTGGTTTGGCCTACTAGATTGATCTTTATTGCAATGGGAGAAGTGCTTAGCTTTGGGTTAAATCTTACGATATCCTTTCCCAGTGACAGTAGGGGAAGCAAGGCATGTATCGTATTGTTGCCATCGAGGATAACAAGATGGGGTTTTTATCATATTGCATGAATTTATCCCTCCACATCATGTCATCTTGCTTAAAGTGTTACTCTGTTCTCTTGAACTTAATACTCTAGATGCATGTTGGATAGCGGTTGATGTGTGGAGTAATAGTAGTAGATGCAGGCAGGAGTCGGTCTACTTGTTTTGGACGTGATGCCTATATACATGATCATACCTAGATATTCTCATAACTATGCTCAATTCTGTCAATTGCTTAACAGTAATTCATTCACCCACCGTAAAATATCTATGCTCTTGAGAGAAGCCACTAGTGAAACCTATGGCCCCCGGGTCTACCTTCATCATATTAATCTTCCAATACTTAGTTATTTTCATTGCCTTTTATTTTACTTTGCATCTTTATCATAAAAATACGAAAAATATTATCTTATCATATCTATTAGATATCACTCTCGTAAGTGACCATGTAGGGATTGACAACCCCTTATTGCGTTGGTTGCGAGGATTTATTTGTTTTGTGTAGGTATGAGGGACTCGCGCGTAGCCTCCTACTGGATTGATACCTTGGTTCTCAAAAACTGAGGGAAATACTTACGCTACTTTGCTGCACCACCCTTTCCTCTTCAAGGGAAAACGAACGCAAGTGCTCAAGAGGTAGCAAGAAGGATTTCTGGCGCCGTTGCTGGGGAGGTTCGCACAAGTCAAGATTTGACTCCCGACAACGAGACATTTCTGGCGCCGTTGCCGGGGAGGTCTACGCAAAAGTCAACATACCAAGTACCCATCACATACCCTTATCTCCCGCATTACATTATTTGCCATTTTCCTCTCTTTTTCCTCTCCCCCACTTCACCCTTGCCGTTTTATTCGCCCTCTCTCTCTCTATCCACCCTCTCTTTCTCTATTTGCCGTTTTATTTGCTCGTTCCTCGTTTGCTTGTGTGTTGGATTGCTTGCTTGTCGCGATAGCTCAAGATAATACTAAATTGTGTGACTTTACCAATACCAACAACAATGGTTTTATTAGCACTCCGATTGCTCCCCTTACCGATGTTGAATCTTGTGAAATTAATGCTGCTTTGCTGAATCTTGTCATGAAAGATCCGTTCTCCGGCCTTCCTAGTGAAGGTGCCTCTACCCATCTAAATAGCTTCATTGATTTGTGTGATATGAAAAATAAGAAAGATTTGGATAATGATATTGTTAAATTGAACCTATTTCCTTTTTCTCTTAGAGATCGTGCTAAATCTTGGTTTTCGTCTTTGCCTAAAAATAGTATTGATTCATGGAATAAGTGCAAAGATGCTTTTATCTCTAAGTATTTTCCTCCCGCTAAGATCATCTCTCTCATAAACGATATTATTAATTTTAAGCAACTTGATCATGAACATGTTGCACAAGCTTGGGACAGGATGAAATTAATGATACGTAATTGCCCTACGAATAGTTTAAATTTGTGGATGATTATACAAAAAATTTATGCCGGATTGAATTTTGCTTCTATAAATCTTTTAGATTTGGCCGCGGGAGGCACTTTTATGGAAATCACTTTAGGAGAATCAAATAAACTCCTAGATAATATTATGGTTAATTATTCTCAATGGCACACTGAAAGATCTACTAATAAAAAAGTGCATGCGATAGAAGAAATTAATGTTTTGAGTGGAAAGATGGATGAACTTATGAAATTATTTGCTAATAAAAGTGTTTCTTCTAATCCTAATGACATGACTTTGTCTACTTTGATTGAGAATAATAATGAATCTATGGATGTGAATTTTGTTGGTAGGAATAATTTTGGTAACAACGTGTATAGAGGAAACTTACATTCTACGTCGTATCCTAGTAATTCCTCTAATAATTATGGTAATTCCTACAACAATTCTTATGGAAATTATAATAAGATGCCCTCTGATTTTGAATCTAATATTAAAGAATTTATTACTTCGCATAATAATTTCAAAGCTTTGATTGAAGAAAAAATGCTTAAGATTAATGATTTGGCTAGGAACGTTGATAGAATTTCTCTTGATGTTGATTCTTTGAAACTTAGATATATTCCACCTAAGCATGATATCAATGAATCTCTCAAAGCCATGAGAATTTCCATTGATGTGTGCAAAGAAAGAACAGCTAGGATGCGTGCTAAGAAAGATTCCTTTATAAGAGCGTGTTCTTCTAGTTTCCATGATAATAAAGATGAAGATCTAAAAGTTATTGATGTGTCCCCTATTAAATCTTTGTTTTGCAACATGAATCTTGATAATGATGGGACTGAATATGATCCACCTTTACCTAGACAATGTTCCAAGAATTCGGAGTCTTTAGATCTTGATGCTAAAATTGATAAAAGTGGGATTGAAGAGATCAAAACTTTAAATATTGATGGACCCACTATTTTGGATTTCAAGGAATTTAATTATGATAAGTGCTCTTTGATAGATTGTATTTCCTTGTTGCAATCCGTGCTAAATTCTCCTCATGCTTATAGTGAACATAAAGCTTTTATTAAACATATCGTTGATGCTTTGATGCAATCTTATGAAGAAAAACTTGAGTTGGA
The DNA here is from genome assembly GCF_018294505.1 of Triticum aestivum. Lineage (NCBI taxonomy): Eukaryota > Viridiplantae > Streptophyta > Magnoliopsida > Poales > Poaceae > Triticum > Triticum aestivum. Next base: position 381,035,383 of record NC_057800.1, on the reverse strand, counting down.
AGTTTCTATCCCTAGAAAACTTTATGATGAGTAGGAACCAACTATTAAAATTAAAATTAAGGATCATGAATGCTATGATTTGTGTGATTTGGGTGCTAGTGTTTCCACGATTCCAAAGACTTTGTGTAATTTGTTAGGTTTCCATGATTTTGATGATTGCTCTCTAAACTTGCACCTTGCGGATTCCACTATTAAGAAACCTATGGGAAGAATTAATGATGTTCTTATTGTTGCAAATAGGAATTATGTTCCCATAGATTTTATCGTTCTTTATATAGATTGCAATCCTTCATGTCCTATTATTCTTGGTAGACCTTTCCTTAGAACGATTGGTGCAATTATTGATATGAAGGAAGGAAATATTAGATTCCAATTTCCGTTAAGGAAAGGCATGGAACACTTTCCTAGAAAGAAAATTAAATTACCTTATGAATCTATTATGAGACCCACTTATGGATTGCCTACCAAAGATGGCAATACCTAGATCTATCCTTGCTTTTTATGCCTAGCTAGGGGCGTTAAACGATAGCGCTTGTTGGGAGGCAACCCAATTTTATTTTTATTCCTTGATTTTTGCTCCTGTTTAGTAATAAATAATTTATCTATCCTCTGTTTTGGTTGTTTTTTTTGTGCTTAATTAGTGTTTGTGCCAAGTAGAACCGTTGGAAAGACTTGGGGGAAGTCTTGTTAATCTTGCTGTAAAAAACAGAAATTTTAGCGCTCACGAGAACTGCTGCCATTTTTATTTGGAAAGTGCTATTTAGTTAATTATTTTTTCAGATGATTAATAGATAAATGACTCACGCCCAGCAATTTATTTTAGAATTTTTGGGGTTCCAGATCTTGCGCTAGCTACAGATTACTACAGACTGTTCTGTTTTTGACAGATTATGTTTTTTGTGTGTTGTTTGCTTATTTTGATGAATCTATGGCTAGTAAAATAGTTTATAAACCATAGAGAAGTTGGAATACAGTAGGTTTAACACTAATATAAATAAAGAATGAGTTCATTACAGTACCTTGAAGTGGTCTTTTGTTTTCTTTTGCTAACGGAGCTCATCAGATTTTCTTCTTTAAGTTTTGTGTTGTGAAGTTTTCAAGTTTTGGGTAAAGATTTAATGGATTATGGAACAAGGAGTGGCAAGAGCCTAAGCTTGGGGATGCCCATGTCATCCCCAAGATAATCTAAGTACACCTAAAAGCCAAATCTTGGGGATGCCTCGGAAGGCATCCCCTCTTTCGTCTACTTCTATCGGTAAGTTTACTTGGAGCTATATTTTTATTCACCACATGATATGTGTTTTGCTTGGAGCGTCTTGTATGATTTGAGTCTTTATTTGTTAGTTTACCACAATCATATTTGCTGTACACACCTTTTGAGAGACACACACATGATTCTGAAATTATTAGAATACTCTATGTGCTTCACTTATATCATTTGAGTTATATAGTTTTGCTCTAGTACTTCACTTGTATCTTTTAGAGCACGGTGGTGGATTTGTCTTATAGAAAATATTGATCTCTCATGCTTCACTTAGATTATTTTGAGAGTCCTAAATAGCATGGTAATTTTCTTAAATAATCCTAATTTGCTGGGTATTCAAGATGAATAAAATTTTCTTATGAGTGTGTTGAATGCTATGAGAAGTTTGAAACTTGATAATTGTTTCGAGATATGGAGATGGTGATATTAGAGTCGTTCTAGTTGAGTAGTTGTGAATTTGAGAAATGCTTGTATTGAAGTTTGTGATTCCTGTAGCATGCACGTATGGTGAACCGTTATGTGATGAAGTCGAGCATGGTGTATTTATTGATTGTCCTCCTTATGAGTGGCGGTCGGGGACGAGCGATGGTCTCTTCCTACCAATCTATCCCCCTAGGAGCATGTGCGTAATACTTTTATTTGATAACTTGTAGATTTTTACAATAAGTATTTGAGTTCTTTATGACTAATGTTGATTCCATGGATTATACGCACTCTCACCCTTCCATCATTGCTAGCCTCTCTAATACCGCGCACCTTTCGCCGGTATCATACACCCACCATATACCTTCCTCAAAACAGCCACCATACCTACCTATCATGGCATTTCCATAGCCATTCCGAGATATATTGCCATGCAACTTTCCACCGTTCCGTTTATCATGACATGCTCCATCATTGTCATATTGCTTTGCATGATCATGTAGTTGACATCGTATTTGTGGCAAAGCCACCGTTCATAATTCTTTCATACATGTCACTCATGCATCATTGCATATCCCGGTACACCGCCGGAGGCATTCACATAGAGTCATATTTTGTTCTAAGTATCGAGTTGTAATTCTTGAGTTGTAAGTAAATAAAAGTGTGATGATCATCATTATTAGAGCATTGTCCCAGTGAGGAAAGGATGATGGAGACTATGATTCCCCCATAAGTCGGGATGAGACTCCGGACGAAAAAAAAGAGGCCATAAAAAGAGAGAAAAGGCCCAAATAAAAAAATGAGGGAAAAAGAGAGAAGGGACAATGCTACTATCCTTTTACCACACTTGTGCTTCCAAGTAGCACCATGATCTTCATGATAGAGAGTCTCGTATGTTGTCACTTTCATATACTAGTGGGAATCTTTCATTATAGAACTTGGCTTGTATATTCCAATGATGGGCTTCCTCAAAATGCCCTAGGTCTTCGTGAGCAAGCGAGTTGGATGCACACCCACTTAGTTCATTTTGTTGAGCTTTCATACATTTATAGCTCTAGTGCATCCATTGCATGGCAATCCCTACTCACTCACATTGATATCTATTGATGGGCATCTCCGTAGCCCATTGATACGCCTAGTTGATGTGAGACTATCTTCTCCCTTTTTGTCTTCTCCACAACCACCATTCTATTCCACCTATAGTGCTATGTCCATGGCTCACGCTCATGTATTGCGTGAAGATTGAAAAGTTTGAGAACATTAAAAGTATGAAACAATTGATTGGCTTGTCATCGGGGTTGTGCATTATTTAAATAATTTGTGTGGTGAAGATGGAGTATAGCCAGACTATATGATTTTGTAGGGATAACTTTCTTTGGCCATGTTATTTTGAGAAGACATAATTGCTTAGTTAGTATGCTTGAAGTTTTATTATTTCTATGTCAATATTAAACCTTTATCTTGAATCTTTCGGATCTGAATATTCATGCCACAATTAAGAAGAATTACATTGAAATTATGCGTAGTAGCATTCCACATCAAAAATTATGTTTTTATCATTTACCTACTCGAGGACGAGCGGGAATTAAGCTTGGGGATGCTTGATATGTCTCCAACGTATCTATAATTATTGATTGCTCCATGCTATATTATCTACTGTTTTGGACATTATTGGGCTTTATTATCCACTTTTATATTATTTTTTGGACTAACCAATTAACCGGAGGCCCAGCCCAGAATTGTTGTTTTTTTTGCCTATTTTAGGGTTTCGAAGAAAAGGAATATCAAACGGAGTCCAAACGGAATGAAACCTTCGGGAACGTGATTTTCTCACCGAACAAGATCCAGGAGACTTGGACCCTACGTTAACCAACCAACAGGGAAGCCACGAGGTAGGGGGCGCGCCTACCCCCCCCCCTAGGCGTGCCCTCCACCCTCGTGGGCCCCTTGTTGCTCCACCGACGCACTTCTTCCTCCTATATATACCTACGTACCCCCAAACGATCAGATACGGAGCCAAACCCCTAATTCCACCGCCACAACTTTCTGTATCCACGAGATCCCATCTTGGGGCATGTTCCGGAGCTCCGCCGGAGGGGGCATCGATCACAGAGGGCTTCTACATCAACACCATAGCCTCTCCAATGAAGTGTGAGTAGTTTACCTCAGACCTTCAGGTCCATGGTTATTAGCTAGATGGCTTCTTCTCTCTTTCTGGATCTCAATACAAAGTTCTCCCCCTCTCTTGTGGAGATCTATTCGATGTAATCTTCTTTTGTAGTGTGTTTGTTGAGACCGATGAATTGTGGGTTTATGATCAAGTTTATCTATGAACAATATTTGAATCTTCTCTGAATTCTTTTATCTATGATTGGTTATCTTTGCAAGTCTCTTCGAATTATCAGTTTGGTTTGGCCTACTAGATTAATCTTTCTTGCAATGGGAGAAGTGCTTAGCTTTGGGTTCAATCTTGCGGTGTCCTTTCCTAGTGACAGTAGGGGCAGCAAGGCACGTATTGTATTGTTGCCATCGAGGATAACAAGATGGGTTTTTTATCATATTGCATGAATTTATCCCTCCTCATCATGTCATCTTGCTTAAAGCGTTACTCTGTTCTCTTGAACTTAATACTCTAGATGCATGCTGGATAGCGGTCGATGTGTGGAGTAATAGTAGTAGATGCAGGCAGGAGTCAGTTTACTTGTTTTGGACGTGATGCCAATATACATGATCATACCTAGATATTATTATAACTATGCTCAATTCTGTCTATTTCTTAACAGTAATTCATTCACCCACCGTAAAATATCTATGCTCTTGAGAGAAGCCACTAGTGAAACCTATGGCCCCCAAGTCTATCTTTATCATATTAATATTCCAATACTTAGTTATTTTCATTGCATTTTATTTTACTTTGCATCTTTATCATTAAAATACCAAAAATATTATCTTGTCATATCTATCAGATCTCACTCTCGTAAGTGGCCGTGTAGGGATTGACAGCCCCTTATCGCGTTGGTTGCGAGGATTTATTTGTTTTGTGTAGGTACGAGGGACTCACACGTAGCCTCCTACTGGATTGATACCTTGGTTCTCAAAAACTGAGGGAAATACTTACGCTACTTTGCTGCACCACCCTTTCCTCTTCAAAGGAAAACCAACGCAAGTGCTCAATAGGTAGCAACCGACCAACGGCGAGTTCAACGGCCGGGGCGACCTGGCTGAAGATTGAGGCTTCTTCTTTCCCTTCTCCATTCGCCGGGGCGCTATGGCAGCGAGGAGGGCCAAGCTTGGGGCAGACTGGATGAGGAGGTTACTGTTTCGGAAAGGTAGGAGAATTGGAGGGACGCGTCACTAGCAATGAGGGGATAACTATGTAAGTCCGGGTTTGCGCCTAGCCAGGCGGGTATCAAGGCTGCATGGGGAAGCGGAGATGCCCACGACCAATCAACCGCCACGCGTCAACCGAGGCCGTAGGCTGTTGGGGCCCGTGGCGCTCCGTACTTTCCCCTTGGCTTTGCCTCGAAGCCAGGCCCGAGCGCGCCTTGGGCCCGGGGGCTACCGTCGGCGTCCTGGGAATGGGGGTCCCCAGACTTGCCTGCCTACGGCCCACGGTGTGGCTCCACCAGCGGCCCTCTACGGCCCATCTTCACCAGCAAACGCTCAAGACCCTCGCGAGGGGCTAGGCCTCGTGAGGTGGACGACGCAAGACCTCCTCGGGGGCGGCCTCACCAGGCTGGCTCGCGAGGGGTGGAGAGATCAAGGCAAGGGACACCTCGTGAGGTCCCCGTGATGTAAGCCATGGTGGCCAAGGCCAGGCGGGCACCAGGCGGGCGCCGGCGCGTGAAGTGTCCTCGTTTCCCCTTTGGTGCTAAAGAGGCAAGCACAGGCGCGGAGTCCCGAGGCGTCAAGCAAAGGTTTCCATATTAGTGCAACGAGATCAAGACCAGCAGGACGGTAGGACGAAGGTCACCATGGAGCCCAGGACGGCGTCACCACCAGAGCCTTTGGCAAGCGAAGACCACCTTTCGTCAGGATAGCTTGTACTAGTTGTCCCCCTTCAAACTGGCCGTTGTGGGATCCCTTCCCGCCTAATATTTGGGGAGAGGACCCGGGCCTCTATAAATAGGACTAGCCACCAGCTTAGAAGGAGGACGATCCTCAACGGCATCAGCTGACCAAGCACAAGAGCACCTCTCCTCAAGAGGCTGTTCTCCCCTTGTAACTGTTCATCCTCAGGCCCCGAGGAAATCCATCACACCACACTGGAGTAGGGTATTACACCGCATTGGTGGCCCGAACCAGTATAAATCTTGTTTCCCTTGTTCTGCGGGTTCGACGCGCTAAGACTTGAGATTGCGGTGAGGGCGAGAGCTAGAGGGGGAGAGATCTTCATGCGCACCCAATGTTCGAACCTCAAGGGTTTTGCCGGAACCCGAAATCCGACAGGGCCAACAAGAAGCACGCCAGCCCCTGCACCTTGTAGGGAAAAAGCACCATCAAAATACATAATCCATTCTTAGGGTGATTCCTTGCCGGGGAGAGCTGTCTATGTACTTTCCTCATTAGGGGTTGGCGTCCATTCTACAATAAACTCTGCCAATGCCCTTCTCTGAATAGTTGAAGTGCTGTCAAACTTCAAACCAAAGCTGGATAACTCCAAATCCCATTCCACTATTCTGCCAGTTGCCTCAGGGTTTCAGAGTATCCTTTGCAACAGGAAACGAGTGACAACAGTGATCTCATGGGCTTGGAAGTAGTGGCGCAGTTTCCTTGAGGCCATAATGAGACCAAAGATCAACCTTTGCATGCCTGAGTACCTCGATCTAGCCCCCTATAATATGGAGTTGACGAAGTACACTGGGCACTTCACCACTTTCTTCCTTGCCGCATCCTTGGGGTTGCTCTCGTTGACATGCTCACTATTGTCCTGATCCTTTTCTGACTCTGTCATGATCTGGACGATTTCTACCTCATCCACCTCTCGCTGCGCTACCAAAGCCACACTGACCACTTGGTTGGTTGCCGCCAAGTATAGCAACAATGGTTCTTGGGGTTTGCGTGCAACCAAGGTAGGCACAGATGATAGGTAGGCTTTCAATTCCTGCAAAGCTGCATCAACTTCCGGGGTCCACTTCATAGGTCCCGCCTTCTTCATAACCTTGAAGAACGGTAGGGCACGCTCGGTAGACTTGGAGATGAATCTACTCAGTGCAGCAACGCATCCCGTCAAGCGCCTCACAACCTTAACTGTCCTTGGCGCTTGGATCTACTCAATGGCCTTGATCTTGTCGGGGTTGGCTTCGATCCCTCGATGGGACACGAAGAACCCAAGTAGCTTGCCGGAGGGAACACCAAACACACATTTCTCTGGGTTAAGCTTCAGATTGATCTTGCGCAGATTAGTAAATGTCGCTTCCAAATCCGGGATAAGGGTGGCCTTATCCTTGGTTTTGACCACAATATGATCCATATTGGCTTCTATATTTCTGTGCAATTGTGGATCAAAACCAATCTGGACTGCCCATGCACAGGTGGACCCGACACTCTTTAATCCGAGCGGCATGTGGACAAAGCGGTACGTACCACATGGAGTGATGAATGATGTCTTCTCTTCATCTTCCTCAGACATGAAGATCTGATGATATCCTGAGTATGCATGCAGAAAGGAGAGCAAATCACATCCCGAAGTAGAATCCACAATCTAGTCGATGCACAACAAGGGAAATGGGTCCTTCATGCAAGCTTCGTTGAGGTCTGTGAAATCAATGCAAAGCCTCCACTTCCCATTAGCTTTCCGGACCACTACTGGATTTGCCAACCATGTAGGATGCAGTACTCCTCTGACCAAACTAGTTGCCTCCAATTTCTTGATCTCTTCGGCAATGAACTAGTGCCTCTCCAAGGCCTGCTTCCGTACCTTCTACTTGACGGGTCGGGCATGTGGGCAGACAACAAGGTGGTTCTCAATTACCTCCCTGGGAACACCGGGGATATTAGATGGTTGCCAAGCAAACACACCGATATTTGCCCGCAGGAAGGCAACGATCGCGCTTTCCTATGTGTCATCGAGGGTGGCGCTAATAGTGAAAGTACCATCAACGCCAGCCAGCCCTGCCAGGACCTTCTTCACTTGGGGTGTAGTAACCTTGGATCTCTTTTTGTTGGAACACTCCGGAACGTCGTCAACGGGTGCCGTGCACTTGGAGGGGGCATGCTTCCCGGACTCCTTGCTGGAGGTCCTACGATCCCTCTTCTTCCCTTTGCTTCCTTGGCAGGAACTGTTGCCGCCGCAGCCTCTGCTGCGACTACATCCCGATACATCTTGTCCACACAGATAATTGCATCCTTCTCATCTGACAGGATAGTGAGGACTCCCAATGGCCCAGGCATTTTCAGAGTGTTGTAAGCATAGTGGGATGCTTCCATGAACTTGGTCAGGGCTGGTCGTCCAAGAATCCCATTGTACGGCAGGGGAATATCAACCACATCAAACACAATCTTCTCAGTCCGAAAGTTTAGCTCTCCCCCAAACGTCACCGGCAACGTGATCTTCCCCTTAGGACAACTCCTGGCGGGGTTAACTCCTTGAAACGTGTTGGTGCCCTCTAGCTCCTCTTCTCCTATCTGAAGCTTGCTGATAACTGCCGGGGAAATCGGATTCAACCCGGCCCCGCCATCCACTAACATCTTCGTGACCTTGAGGTTGCGAATTGTTGGGGAGACCAACAACGGCAAACACCCTACCGCCATGGTGTGGCAAGGGTGATCCTCCTCATCAAAGATGATGGGCGTGCAGGACCACTTGAGCGGCTTCCAGGCCTCTGGCGCTGGTTCCACAACATTGACCTCTTGTGCCCATCGCTTGAGTTAGCGATGAGAGGTGTGCAAAGACGCACCTCCATCAATGCATAGGGCGTCCGTGGCCTTTTGAAATTCCTCCTCACTAGTTTCCTCTTCATCTCCTCCATCACCGGCATCATCACATGTTTCCTTCTCTCGGCCCCTGGCGGGCTTTCCTTGGTTCCGAAAGGGCTTGCCGGGGCGATTTGCTTCACCGCCTCGGCCCTTACCGCCAACAGCATTCTGACCTTTCTCCTTATCACGCTTATCATATTCTGCCCTCTGTCTCTTGACAAGATGCTCAACTTGATAACACTCCTAAAGGTCATGGCCTTTGGTCTGTTGGATCTTGTAGTATGGCCATCACCTTTCCCAACTTTTTCCACGATAGCGGCCTCCCGGCAGGCAGTGCGCGTGACAGCTTCCTTGCCGGGGGCCTCAGCCTTGGCCTTCTTGCTGGTACTGGGTGTGTCCGAACCCTCTACAGTCATAACCACCTTATCTCTTGGCTTCTTACTGCGCTTCTTGCCTTTCCTCGGACTGGTTGATTCATCCTCATCCTCGGAATCAACATTAATGCAATCTTCCATCTCCAGGAAAATTCCTTCCTTCTTCCATTCGGGCACATTTGTACACCAGTGTATATAGTTCTTTCACAGTCTTGGGAAACCACACGTTCATTTTGGGACGAATGCGGTGGTTGCGCACATTGGACTAGAAAGCTGCTATAACAGTTGTCGAATGGATATTTGGAATGTTTCTATGAACTTTACTTAAGCTATGCAAATACTTATGGAGGGTTTCTCCTTCTTTCTGTTGGAGAAGCTGCAGGTCGCTGGGCCTGCCGGGCTCTTGGTGGCCACCGGTGAAGGCACCGATGAACTCGTGGCACAGGTCTGCCGATGACGAAATGGAGTTCTCCGGCAGGTGCATTAGCCAAGACCTCACATTGGACTTGAGGGCCAAAGGGAAGTAGTTGGTGAACACCTTCTCATCTCTTCCCCCGGCAGCCTGAACAGCGATGGTGTAGATGCTCAGGAACTCTGCCAGGTTTAGACTCCCATCGTACTTCTTAGGTATTTCTGGCTTGAACGTGTGAACGGACAACCGACGGACTTGCCACAGCTCTTGTGAAAGGCAGGGCAGCCAACCTCGAAGGGTAGGCACCCGCCAACACCGAGTGCATGCTCGTCGACGTTGAGGCCATCAAACCCGTCAGTCTGGCGGGGATCGTTGCGGCACCGTTCGGCGACGACACGCGCGTCCCCCCGTTACCTGTCTTTCGGGGTTCGACGTTGGCCAGGATGTGCGTAAGGGTCAGAAGAGGTCATCGAGATGTCGTTGGGATCTTGATTCTACTGCGCCCTCGCCAGCTGCCTGGCAGGGACTGGACCGTGGGGACGGCCCCCTTCATACAGCTAGCGGCGTGGGCGATGGTTGTTGCTTGGGGAGGTTGCAGTGGGCAAGCTCATCTTGAGCCCCCAGATTTGGCGAAACCGAGCAGACTTTGGATGGTGGCACGCCACTCATCCATCTGCTCAGCTGCTGGCGGGAACCTTAGTAATAACTGAGCTCGCGCCATGGCCTCCATGGCCATGCTTGGCATGGATGTCGATGACGTCAACTGCACCGTCGCCTGACTCCGAATGGTGCTGGTGGCGGCGACGACGGCGGGGGCGCCGCGCCCATGCTGGTGGTGGGGCGACCACCGTGGCAACGTGGTCGCGCGACGATGGTGCTCGAAGATCAGCGGCTCCGTTGAGTGCAGCGGCCTGGTTGGTCGTCCGAGAGGAGGTGCATGCACCACGGCCGCTCCCATGATGGGGGCGACCGAAGGGCGATGGCTCGCCCTGGACCGAGCACCGTTGCCGCGGCTGTGCTCGTCGGCGAGAAGAGGGGCGCGGACGGAGTGACCACCTCGCCCGCACCTTGCAGAGCTTGACCGTCGAGACGCTGCTGATGTTGTTCTCCTATGATAGCTCTGGACCCCATGTCAGCCGCGGGGAGGCGGTAATGGTGCCACCTGCTCCAGCCACAACCCCAGCGGCTTCCACGTCCTTGCGAGCTCCCGTGTCTCCCGCAGCATTGGAGGCCACGGGCGGATGAGCGTTCGAGGTCGATGGATGGACTGAGGTGCCAGATTTCTTCTTGGGTGCCATGGTCGATCGCGGCGTACACTTTCAGGTTCGCACAAGCGCTCCCCCTACCTGGCACGCCAAAGATGTCATGGAATTTCCGCGGGCACCTATGGGACCGGGTGGCCCCTTGTTGGTTCGGCAGGGGGAAGGTGTGTTGCACAAAGAGTAGACCAGCGTACCGTAGTGCGGCAGAGAGCACACAGTCGATTTACCCAGGTTCGGGTCACCACGAGGCATAAGACCCTACTCCTGCTTTAGTGGATTGATGGAAAAATGAATGTGGTGGTGCGTAGTACACTTACCCGGCAATGTTTGCTTGCGGCGACTATGGCGTGTGGTGGCTTGGGGTTGTCAACTTTCCAAGCTTCTAACCCCTCCTATGAGTGTCATGGGCCTCCTTTTATAGATTTTGGGGTCACCATAGTGGCAAAGTGGTCATTATCCACTGATATGATAGTGGCGCATTAAATGTGCCGCTTAGTGTCACATCACTGGGCGCCGCAAGGCCTGCTGGGCTATCTTGCCAGCTCCGCACCTGCTTTCTTGACACGTCGCAGGACGGGTGTCATCTGTAGGCTTCTCTGTAGGAAATGGCTGCCATATGGCGAATGGCTACCACTTAATCAGCTTGCGGCTTGACACCACCCTGATTGATGACGTGAGTCGTTCTTGAGTGGTTGGTGGGGTGGTTCTGCCCCCGCGAGCCCCGGCAGGCTTTGCCGGGGAGCCTCGGTTGCTTGCTTCTGGTGGTGGCCTCGCCCCTTGCCGGGCTCGCCTGCCCAGTAAGGGAGGCCCTTATCTTGCCGATATCTTGCTCCTCGGGCTCAATCTTGGTACATCTGAGTTGCATGTTGGTTCTTCGAATCTTTTGGTTCTTCAATCTCTGGCTTAAACTGGTGCTTCAATCTTTATCGTGTGCCTGTGCACAGTTGATCAACAGACCCAGGGTTTGTTGCATCGACACTTACCAAAAGTGTTACTGTGTTCTTTATGAACTTAATACTCTAGATGCACGCAGGAGTCGGTCTACTTGACACGGACATGATGCCTATATTACATAATCATTGCCTTGGATATCGTCATAACTTTGCGCTTTTCTATCAATTGATCGACAGTAATTTGTTCACCCACCGTATTATTTGCTATCAAGAGAGAAGCCTCTAGTGAAACCTATGGCCCCCGGGTTTATTTTTCATCGTATTAGTTTCCGATCTACTATTTTGCAATCTTTTATTTTCAGATCTATAAACCAAAAAACCCAAAATTATTATATCTTTTGTTTAGTTTGATTTATCTATCTCTATCAGATCTCACTTTTGCAAGTGACCGTGAAGGGATTGAGAACCCCTTTATCGCATTGGGTGCAAGTGTTTGATTATTTGTGCAGGTTTTGGTTATTTGCACGTTCTTCTCCTACTGGATTGATACCTTGGTTCTTAACTGAGGGAAATACTTATCGCTACTTTGCGGCATCACCCTTTTCTCTGAAGGGAAAAACCAACGCAAGCTCATGAAGTAGCTGGAAGAATTTCTGGCGCCGTTGCCGAGGTGATCTACGCCAAGTCAAGGTCTACATCAAGCCTACCAAGTACCCATCATGAACTCTCATCTCTTGCATCACATTATTCTCCATTCGCCTCTCGTTTTCCTCTCCCCCACTTCTAAAACGATTTTCGAAAAGATTTGCCTTTTTATTCGCCCCTCTTCCGTTCGTCTTTTTCATTTGCTTTTTGCTTGCTCGTGTGTTAGATTGCTTGCTTTTTCACGATGGCTCAAGAGAATACCAAATTGTGTGACTTTTCCAATTCTAATAAAAATGATTTTATTAGTACTCCGATTGCTCCTGCCATTAGTGCGAAATCTTATGAAATTAATGTCGCTTTGCTGAATATTGTTATGAAAGACCAATTTTCCGGCCTTCCTAGTGAAGATGCCGCATCCCATCTGAATAATTTTGTTGAGTTGTGTGATATGCAAAATAAGAAATATGTGGATAATGATATTGTTAAATTGAAGTTATTTCGGTTCTAACTTCGAGATCGTGCTAAAACTCGATGTTCATCTTTGTCTAAAAATAGTATTGATTCATGGAATAAGTGTAAAGATGTTTTTATTTCCAAGTATTTTCCTCCTGCTAAGATCATCTCCCTTAAGAACGATATTATGAATTTTAAGCCACTTGATCATGAACATGTTGCACAATCTTGGGAGAGGATGAAATTGATGATACGAAATTGCCCTAGTCATGGTTTGAATTTGTGGATGATTATACAAAAAATTTATGCCGGATTGAATTTTGCTTCTGGAAATCTTTTAGATTGGTCCGCAGGAGGTACTTTTATGGAAATTACTTTAGGAGAAGTGATGTCTACTATACAACCTTCTTCTTGTAGGCGTTATTGGGCCTCCAAGTGCAGAGGTTTGTAGGACAATAGCAAATTTCCCTCAAGTGGATGACCTAAGGTTTATCAATCCTTGGGAGGCATAGGATGAAGATGGTCTCTCTCAAACAACCCTGCAACCAAATAACCAAGAGTCTCTTGTGTCCCAAACACACAGAACACAATGGTCAATTGTATAGGTGCACTAGTTCGGCGAAGAGATGGTGATACAAGTGCAATATGGATGGTAGATATAGGTTTTTGTAATCTGAAAATATAAAAAACAGCAAGGTAACTAATGATAAAAGTGAGCACAAACGGTATTGCAATGCATTGAAACAACGCCTAGGGTTCATACTTTCACTAGTGCAAGTTCTCTCAACAATAATAACATAATTGGATCATATAACTGTCCCTCAACATGCAACAAAGAGTCACTAATAGCGGAGAACAAAGAAAGAGATTATTGTAGGGTACGAAACCACCTCAAAGTTATCCTTTTTGATCGATCTATTCAAGAGTCCATAGTAAAATAACACGAAGCTATTCTTTCTGTTCAATCTATCCTAGAGTTCATACTAGAATAACACCTTAAGACACAAATCAACCAAAACCCTAATGTCACCTAGCTACTCCAATGTCAGCTCAAGTATCTGTGGGTATGATTATACGATATGCATCACACAATCTCATATTCATCTATTCAACCAACACAAAGAACTTCAAAGAGTGCCCCAAAGTTTCTACCGGAGAGTCAAGACGAAAACGTGTGCCAACCCTTATGCATAAGTTCAGGAGGTCACGGAACTCGCAAGTTGATCACCAAAACATACATCAAGTGGATCACGTGATATCCCATTGTCACCATAGATAAGCACATGCAAGACATACATCAAGTGTTCTCAAATCCTTAAAGACTCCGATAAGATAACTTCAAAGGGAAAACTCAATCCATTACAAGAGAGTAGAGGGGACAAACATCATAAGATCCAACTATAATAGCAAAGCTCACGATACATCACGATCGTGCGATATCAAGAACACAAGAGAGATATCAAACACATAGCTACTGGTACATACCCTCAGCCCTAAGGGTGAACTACTACCTCCTTGTCATGGAGAGCGCGGGGATGATGAAGATGGCCACCGGAGAGGGATTCCACCCTCCGACAGGGTGCCGGAATGGGTCTAGATTGGTTTTCAGTGGCTACAGAGGCTTGCGGCAGCGGAACTCCTGATCTAGGTTTCTTTCTGGAAGTTTGGGTATATATAAGAGGTCTCCGAGGCGGCCAGGAGGTAGGGGGCGCGCCCAGGGGGTAGGGCGCGCCCCCCATCCTCGTGGTGGCCTCGGGACTCCTCTGGTCCATCTCCGGTACTCCGTGGGCTTCTTCTGGTCCAAAAACAATCTCCGTGAAATTTCAGGTCAATTGGAGTCCGTTTGGTTTTCCTTTTCTGCGATACTCAAAAACAAGGAAAAAAATAGAAACTGGCACTGGGCTCTAGGTTAATAGGTTAATCTCAGAAATCATATAAAATAGCATATAAATGCATATAAAACATCCTAGATGGATAATATAATAGCATGGAACAATCAAAAATTATAGATACATTGGAGACATATCGAGAAGCTACTAAACACCTAGTTAATATTATGGTTAATTATTTTTAATGGCATACCGAAAGATCTTCCACTAGTAAAAAAGTGCATGCGATTGAAGAGATTAATCCTTTGAGTGGAAAGATGGATGATCTTGTGAAATTATTTGCTAGTAAGAGTGCTTCTATTGATCCTAATGATATGCCTTTGTCTACTTTGATTGAGAATAATAATGAATCTATGGATGTGAATTTGGTTGGTAGAAACAATTTTGGTAATAAGACGTATAGAGGTAATTTCAATCCCAGGCTGTTTCCTAGTAATTCCTCTAATAATGTAGCGATCCGACCTCAAACGGTCAAATCTCTGTGCATAAGTGTCATCCTTGGATCGGTAATGCTGACACACACAATACTTGAAGGGTTTATAATAGAGTGCCATCACACACTTATTACATCGAATATCTCAAAAGAGAGTACTTATTACAATAATATGGCTGAAGGCCATCTAATGAAGATAACAGCGGAAGGCTTTGAGGGTAGAATGAGTCCATCAACTCCAACGACATAACTGAGCGCAAGACAACAACCTAGCGCATCTTACTATTCATCTGAAAAGTTTGCAACATAATACGTTGCAGCCCAAAACGGGTCAGCACATGGAATATGCTGGCAAAATAACACTGTACAGCAATGAACAAGTAGCAGATAAAACTATATGCATATTGGCTGGTGGAGGCTCTATGGTTATTTTTGCATAAAGCTAGTTTTTCCCTACAACAAAGGAATATATTTTTATTAACTACAAAGTTGTTGAAAACATTGAGAATGGTAACCCCATCTCAATCCCAATTAAAGTAATCATTAACCCAACGAGTTAATTAAATAAAGTGACGAGATCAACAATTCAAGCACCAGATACTCAAGACGTCCATAACTGGGGACACGGCTAATCAGGATTAGTTTGTACACTCTGCAGAGGTTTGTGCACTTTTCCCCACAAGACTCGATCTCCTCCGTTGGATTTCTCACACTAAATGATGTTTGAGAAACGGATGACTGAGGCAGAGTCTTTCAGAAGCATTAGCCCTTTCGACGGGTAAACCGTACCACCTACATCCCCTACACCTGCTAGTTTACCACTGAAAGAGGTCACGCAACATACTCAACTATGCCAGAGCCCATAATGGCTTGTGGCTGCGAACGGAAGTTTCCAGCATGAATAACAATATGATCCCTTTGAGCATGGGTGGCGGACTATAGGATGATCACATGGATTCCCCGAGATCTCCTTGGACAGCACTGGATTGCCCCAGGTGCCTACAAACAATCCACCCAGATGCTTGTTAAAGTAGCCACCTTAAATAAAACCTTAGTTCATAATAATACTCACAACTGTCATGAATCACTCAGACCAAACCACGTCTACGAGCATAGCATAGCAGTATAAGCATAACGTAGGAGTAACTCCCAGGGTTTGAATGAAAAGTGCAATTGGTACTACCTCAACAACTACTTCCCAATACTCACATGCTAAACAGATCCGACTCATGCAATGTTTGAGTATTGAGACTAATGCATAAAAACTGGGTAATAAAGGGGTATGATCAAACTGTTACTTGCCTTGCTGACGATTTGAAAACCCTAGTGACTCGTAGTAGCACGCTTCGCACTCCGAAAACTCTATCGCAAACAAACAATAACATATATAAGTACTCAAGCAATATTTGCAAGGGTAAAACTTAATAAAAAGATCCAAATTGAAGTTCAACTAAAGAGCTTCGATTTGTAAAAAGAATCAATCAAAACGAAGTTACGAAACAAGAACTACGATCAAAAGAAATTCGAATTCAAATCTTCTTGGAACCAAATTTTAAATTTTCAAAACCATGTTCAAGTTTATTAACTGGAAAGAGGGGTTCGAGACAAAGATTTTGGTGTTGGTTTCACTGGATTCGGACAAACTGTTAAAAAGTTGCGAGCGTTTGAAGATAAGGGGCTAATCTGCGATAAAAATAATCGCGGATAGGTCCCTGGACGAAACTAAAATAAAAAGAAAAGACTAATGAACGAACGTTCGTTAGCAGAGATGAATTAATGAAAACGTTTGCAAACAGAGACGTTCGGGTGAACGTTCGCTAGTTAGCGAAACCAAAAAAAAACCAAACCAAACCGATCTAACGAAAAAACCAGGGACGATTTTGTCGGTTTTACCGGTGCAACAAAGAAAACAGGCGGTGGCGAGATCCGGCGACGTCCAGGAACGGCGAGGCGGCTTTGGCGGTGGGGCGGCAGCAAGCGGTGGCGGCGACTCGGGCTGGCAGCTCGGGACAGGTGCAGAGGCGGCGGGGCGGTGCGGTATTTAAGGAGGGGGCGTCGCGGCACGAGCGGGAGTCCAGGTCGGACTCTCCTCGGTGTCAGTGCCACGCACGGCGGCGCACGGAGGAAGGCGGCGGCGGGGGCTGGGCCATGGCATGCTTGGCTGGGCCTTCGGCCGAGTCGGGCGGGAAAGATTATTTTTAAATAAATTCCGCTGAAAACAAAATTCTAAATAAAATATAAAAAAATCTAGAAATACCAAAACAATTTTCACCATCTAAATAAAATATTTAGAACAAAGTGAACATTTTTCTCGCCTAAAACTGCAATTTTGAAAAATGCATATTTTTCTAATTCAAATAAAATAGTAGTGAAATTCCAAATTAAATATTTATTTGATTTTAACATTTTTCCTCCAATATTCCCCGCTTATTTTGGAGAAGTCATTTTATCTCCACTCATTTATTTTAATATTGGAAATATTTCACAGAGAAAAATTATTAAAACCAAAATGATCCTCTTTTCGAATTTGAGAAAATTCAAATATGAAATTAAATGAAATCCCCAACTCTCTCCGTGGGTCCTTGAGTTGCTTAAGATATCTAGGATCACAAACAAAATGCAAATAAAATATGATATGCATATGATGACCTATGTATAACATCCAAATTGAAAATTGGGATGTTACAAACCTACCCCCATTAAGATGAATCTCGTCTTCGACATTCGGGTTGGCTATAAAATAGGTGTGGGTGGTCTTTCCGTAGGTCTTCCTCTCGTTCCCAGGTGGCTTCATCCTCGGTATGGTGGCTCCTCTGAATTTGCAAAATTTGATGACCTTGCTGCGGGTAACTCGACTGGCAAACTCAAGAACCTTGACGGGTTTCTCCTCATAGGTTAGGTCACTGTCCAACTGAATTGCTTCCAGGGGCACTGTATCTCTCAGAAGAATATCAGCCATCTCTGCATGGCACTTCTTTAACTGGGAAACGTGAAACACATCATGAACTCCTGACAATCCTTCGGGTAACTCCAACTTGTAGGCCACTTCTCCCATACGCTCCAAAACTCGGTATGGTCCTACAAATCTCGGGGCTAACTTCCCTTAACTCCAAATTGTTTAACTCCTTGCAGTGGGGATACTCAAAGATATGCTCGATCTCCAATTTCATATACTACCTCCTTGCATTTGGAATTGGCATAACTCTTCTGCCTGGACTGAGCTACCTTCAGTCTATCTCGAATCAACTTAACCTTCTCTTCTTACTCTTTGATCAAATCCGGTCCAAACAACTGAAGGTCTCCAACTTCATCCCACATTAACAGTGTCTTGCATCTCCTTCCATACAAGGCTTCGAAGGGTGCCATCGTCAAACTATCCTGATAACTGTTGTTGTATGAGAACTCTGCGTAAGGCAAATTGTCATCCCAACTAGATCCATAATCTAGTGCACAAGCTCTCAACATGTCCTCCAGAATCTGAATGACTCTCTCGGTCTGTCCATCTGTCTGCACATGAAAGTCTGTACTGAACTCTAGCCTAGTACCCAAAGTCTGATGCAATTGATTCTAAACTCCATGCAGACATACGGTCCTGCTTCTATAGGTGGTCTTCACCGGGATAAAGTGAGCTATCTTGGTCAAGCGATCAACTACTACCCAGATAGAATCATATCCCGATCGGGTCCTGGGTAATCCGGTGATAAAATCCATGCCAAGCTTGTGCCACTTCCATTCGGATATCGGCATGGGCTGCAATAATCCTAATGGCTTCTGATGTTCTGCCTTCACTCTCTGACATACATCACACGCGGCTACATACTCGGCAATATCCTTCTTCATACCAGTACACCAAAAACGCTCCTTCAAATCCAAATACATCTTGGTGTTTCTGGGGTGAATCAAGTATGGTGAGTCATGAGCTTCCTGAAGTATTAACTTCCGAATCACAGCATTATTGGGCACATATATACAATCCTCAAACCATAAGGTCTCGTGCTCATCCTCACGGAAACCATTGGCTTTTCCCTTACTCATCTTCTCCTTTATCTCAGTGATTTCCTTATCATCCTTCTGAGCTTCTTGAATCTTCCCCAATAAGGTAGACTGAACCTCCATTGTTGCAACAAAACCTCTTGGAACTATCTCTAAACGAAGCTCCTTGAGATTCTCGACTAACTCCTGCGGTAATCCTCCACTTATGAGGGTATTGACATAACTCTTCTGGCTCAAAGCGTCTCCTATGACATTGGCCTTTCCTGGATGATAATGCAATTTCATATCATAATCCTTTATGAGCTCCAACCATCTCCTTTGCCTGAGATTTAACTCCCTTTGCATGAAAATGTATGTCAAACTCTTGTGATCCGTGTACACAGCACATCTATTTCCAATCAGGAAATGTCTCCGGGTCTTAAGTGCATGCACTACGGCTGCTAACTCCAAATCATGGGTGACATAATTCAACTCATGAGGTCGAAGCTGTCGTGAGGCATAGGAAACAACTCTTCCGTCCTGCATAAGTACTCCTCCAAGTCCTAAGTGAGAAGCATCGCAATACACTTGGAAATCCTTACGTGTATCCGGAAGAATCAGCACTGGGGTTGTAACCAAATGTTTCTTCAACTCCTAAAAACTAGCCTCACAATCTTCAGTCCATTTGAACTTGGTGTCCTTCTTCAACAACTCGGTCATGGGTTTCGCAATCTTGGAAAAATTCTCAACGAACCTCCGGTAATATCTTGCGAGTCCCAGAAAACTACAGATCTCTCCAACTGAGGTGGGTGCCAACCACTCAGTGACAGACTGTACTTTGGTGGGGTCTACTGCTATACCTTCTCCTGATATATCATGTCCAAGAAATCCAAATTCTTTCAACCAAAACTCACACTTGCTAAACTTGGCATATAGCTGATGTTCCCTGAGCTTCTCGAGAACTAAGCGCAAGTGTTCCTTGTGTTCCTCTTCATTCTTCGAGTATAGAAGAATATCATCAATGAACACCACCACAAACTTATCCAAAAACTACATGAACACATTGTTCATCATACTCATAAAATAGGCAGGGGCATTAGTCAATCCAAATGACATGACCATGTACTCATATAGCCCATACCCTATGGTAAAAGATATCTTAGGTATATCCTGTTCTCGGATCTTCAACTGGTGGTATCCTGATCGTAGATCGATCTTCGAAAATACTTTAGCTCCTTGCAACTGGTCAAACAAATCGTTGGTCATCGGTAGTGGGTACTTGTTCTTGATTGTCACTTCATTCAATGCTCAATAATCAACAACCATCCTCAAAGATCCATCCTTCTTCTCAACTAAGAGCACTAGGGCTCCCCACGGTGATAAACTTGGTCGGATGTAACCTTTCTCCAATAACTCCTTAATCTGCTTCTTAATTTCCTCCAGATCATTTGCGGGCATCCGGTATGGCCTCTTTGATATTGGTCCGGTGCCTAGCAACAGCTCTATCAAAAACTCTGTCTCGATCTGGTGGCATGCCTGGTAGTTCCTCTGGAAACACATCTAGGTAATCCTTCACAACAGGCACTTATTCCTGAACAACTTCCGAAAGAGAATTCACTTGGGTTCTCCTTGGCGCATGTCTAGACACATACTTGATCCTTTTTCCCTCCGGGGTGGTGAGTAAAATTGACTTACTAGCAAAATCAATGTTTCCTCCATACTTCGATAACCAATCCATTTCTAATATTATATCCAATCCTTGGGATTCCAAAATTATTAGGTCCGAGGGGAAAACATAGCTACCAATGGTTAAGGGTATCCGGTCACACCATTGGCTGGCCATATACTCTGCTCCTGGCGAGCTTACTAACATGGGTGACGTAAGGGCTAACTTAAACTTGATATGTATCCGGTCACACCATTGGTAACTTAAACTTTTCCACAAATCCCCTTGATATGTATGAATGCGATGCGCCGGTATCGAAAAGAACGAGTGCAGTAAATGACTTAATCAAAAACTTACCGATCACTGCGTTAGGCTGATCTTCAACCTCCTCCACGTCGATGTGGTTCACCAGACCTCTGGTGAAGGGATTGGGCTTTTTCCTAGAGTTTCCATTTCCGTTGCCATTCTTCAACTCTGAGCAATCATTGGTGTAATTTCCAGTCTTCCCGCACTTGTAACAGGTAACATGGCTCGGGTCCTTCTTGGCGGGCGTTGCTGGGTTGGGACGGTTCTGGTTACTGCTTGCTCCATTCTCATTTCCATTGGTAGGCCCACTGTGGTTATGTGAGCTTACTCCATTGTGGGTATGGCCTCCATGGTTATGGGTGTAACCTCCGGAGTTAGGGGTAAAGCGAGGCTTCTGCCGAACTCCAGAATTGTACTTCCCCTGTCCATACTTCCGTTTGCGGCTCTCTATCTGCTGCTATTTGCTTTCAATCATAAGGGCCCGGTCTACCAACTCCTAGTAGTTAGCAAATGTTGCTACCATGAACTACATACTCATCTCATCATTCAGCCCTTCCATAAACTTCTCTTGCTTCGTGGCATCTGTGGCCACATCATCTGGGGCACAACGGGCTAACTTGCTAAACTCATCCACGTACTGCCCCACAGTACGATTTCCCTGGTACAAGTTGCGAAACTCACGCTTCTTCGTATTCATTGCTCCTCTAGGGACATGGGTTGTGTGGAAAGCTTGCTGAAATTCAGCCCATGTGACATTGGTATGGGAAAGGTGCTTGTGTAATTCTCCCACCATGAGGCTGCGGGTCCATCCAGTTGGTGTGCGGCAAAACTCACCTTCTCAGCATCTGTGCAACATGTGGTGGTCAGCTCCCTTCCAATCCTGAGGAGCCATTCATCAGCAACAATCGGCTCGGTGCTACTGGAAAACACCGACAGATTTAACCTCAGAAAACGGGCTAAGTTGTCATCTGGAGGTGGTGGAGGTGGGTTGTTGTTGTTGACTTGGTTCTTGGCTAGTAGCTGCATCAAGGCATTCTGCTGCTAGATCAACTGGGTGAGCTCCGGTGGGAAGACAAATCCGGGGTCACGTCTCAGAGGCATCTGATAGGTTTTAGAGGGGGAGAGATTAGAATAGAGTGAGAACTAAGGAGAAAATCACTACCCATATGCACATGAGACAAACAACCACTCAATTCAAACAAGGGCATACAATTGATCTAGCTATCGTTACAAAGTACTCGGACTACTATATATACATGGGGGAATTCTACTGATAATATGGTGGTCGACTAAAAATTTTGATCGGAAGAAGACTCCATGATATCTACTCTAGCTTCGTCCACAGAATCATCATCACTGTCGGGGTCTGAGTCGGTGTCGTCGATGATGATGTAGTCCTCAGGGTGGTTGTCACCTCCTGGCACAGGGTCTCCCATGAATACTCCTAGCTTCTTCTTCAGATCTTCATTCTTCTCTAGTAGAACTGCAATTTCCTCTTCATATCCATTGCGTGTAGACTTGAGTTCCTCTTCTAGCTCCATATTCCTGGTCATTACCTTCTTCTGGTCTATCATGCTGGCGCACATCTGGTTCTCCTGTCGACGAATGTGTTGGTTTAACTCCTGGATGTAGGCTGCAATGGACTTGTCCCTCCTGGTGCTGATCATCTCCCATTGCTCATATCGGCATCCACATATCTAGTAAATCGTGTCCTTAAGATCCTTGTGGTAAACTTGGCCGATGCGTCCCATGGTGATGTGAGCCTCCATGCTCTTTCCTAGACTACAGGTTGGTGCATCGAAGGAAAACTCTATGGGCTCCGTCACTGGTGTGAATGTCCTTCCTGGAACATGTACTTGAATGGTCCAGCGCTCTTCTTCCGGTAGAGTGGCGGTGTAGGTCCCGATGAAGCTTGGTATTCCGATGTTCAGGTATCTAGTGGCCTCCTTCAAGTGTCGTCCAAAAGGGGTGTCTTCATCTGGTTGAGCAAACTTGTTCCTTGAATCCGCCAACTATAGAGTGGAAAGTGGAGAAGAGTCAGAAATGAGTAGAGAAGAGTGACCTAAGGCTTATCTTAGTGGTCACGTCCTATAGTCAGCGTGTGCTCTGATACCATCTTGTAGCGACCCGACCTCAAATGGTCAAATCTCTGTGCATAAGTGTCATCACTGGATCGGTAATGCTGACAAACACAGTACTTGAAGGATTTATAATAGATTACAATCAGACACTTATTACATCGAATATCTCAAAAGAGAGTACTTATTAAAAAATATGGCTGAAGGCCATCTAATGAAGATAACAGCGGAAGGCTTCGAGGGTAGAATGAGTCCATCAACTCCAACATCATAACTAAGTGCAAGACAACGACCTAGCGCACCTTACTCTTTGTCTGAAAAGTATGCAACATAATATGTTGCAGCCCGAAACGGGTCAGCACATGGAATATGCTGGCAAAATAACACTGTAGAGCAATGAACAAGTAGCAGCTAAAACTATATGCATATTTGGCTGGTGGAGGCTCTATGGTTATTTTTGCAGAAAGCTAGTTTTTCCCTACAACAAAGGAATATATGTTATTTAACTACAAAGTTGTTGAAAACATTGAGAATGGTAACCCCATCTCAATCCCAATTAAAGTAATCATTAACCCAACAAGTTAATTAAATAAAGTGATGAGATCAACATAATAATTCAAGCACCAGATACTCAAGATGTCTGTAACCAGGGACACGGCTAACCATGATTCGTTTGTACACTCTGCATAGGTTTGCGCACTTTTCCCACAAGACTCGATCTCCTCCGTTGGATTTCTCGCACTACATGATGTTTGAGAAACGGATGACCGAGACACAGTCTTTCAGAAGCATTAGCCCTTTCGACGGGTAAACCGTACCACCTACATCCCCTACATCTGCTAGTTTACCACTGAAAGAGGTCACACAACATACTCAACTATGCCAGAGCCCATAATGTCTTGTGGCTGCACACGGAAGTTTCTAACATGAATAACAATATGATCCCTTTGAGCACGGGTGGTGGACCATAGGATGATCACATGGATTCCCCTGGATCTCCTTGGACAGCACTAGATTGCCCTAGGTGCCCACAAACAATCCACCCATATGCGTGTTAACGTAGCCACCTTAAATAAAACCTTAGTTCATAATAATACTCACAACTGTCATGAATCACTCAAACCAAACCACGTCTACGAGCATAGCATAGAAGTATAAGCATAACGTAGAAGTAACTCCCAGGGTTTGAATGAAAAGGGCAATAGTACTACCTCAGCAACTACTTCCCAATACCCACATGCTAAACAGATCCTACTCATTCAATGTTTGAGGGTTAGGACTAATGCATAAAAACTGGGTAATAAAGGGGTATGATCAAAGTGTTACTTGCCTGGCTAACGATCTGAAAACCCTAGTGACTCGTAGTAGCACGCTTCACACTCCGGAAATTCTATCGCAAACAAACAGTAACATATATAAGTACTCAAGCAATAGATGCAAGGGTAAAACTTAAGAGAAAAGATCCAAATTGAAGTTTAATTGAAGAGCTTCGATTTGCAAAAAGAATCAATCAAAACGGAGTTACAAAACTCAAACTACGATCAAAAGAAGTTTGAATTGAAATCTACTTGCAACCAAATTTTAATTTGTCAAAACCATGTTCAAGTTGATTAATTGGAATGAGGGGTTCGAGACGAAGATTTTGGCATTGGTTTCACTGTATTTGGATAAACGGTTAAAACATTGCGAGCGTTTGAAGATCAGAGGCTAACCTGCGATAAAAATAATCGCAGATAGGTCCCTGGCCGAAACTAAAATAAAAACAAAAGACTAACGAACGAATGAAAACGTTCGCGAATAGAGACATTCGGGTCAACATTCGCTAATTAGCGAAACCAAAAAAAAAACCATACCAATCTAACAAAAAAACCGGGGATGGTTTTCTCGGTTTTACCGGTCCAACAAAGAAAACCGGCGGCGGCGAGATCCGGCGACGACGACGTCTAGCAACGGCGAGGCGGGGCGGCTCCGGCGGCGGCTTGGGCGGCAGGGCGGTGGCGGCGGCTTGGGCTGGCGGCGCGGGTGGCCGCTTGGGACGGTTGCAGAGGCGGCAGGGAGGCGTGGTATTTAAGGAGGGGGGCGTCGCGGCTTGGGGAGGGGGTCGGCGCGAGCGGGAGTCCGGGTCGGTCTCTCCTCGGCGTCTGCGCCAAGCACGGCGGCGCGCGGGAGGAAGACGCCGGCGGGAGCTGGGTCGCGGCCTGCTCGGCCGGGCCTTCGGCCCAGTCGGGCGGGAAAGATTTTTTTAGATAAATTCCGCTGAAAACAAAAATCCTAATGAAATATAAAAAAATTCTAAAAATGCCAAAAACAATTTTCATAGTCTAAATAAAATATTTAGAACAAAGTGAACATATTTCTGCCCTAAAATGCAATTTTGAAAAATGCATGATTTTTCCTAATTCAAATAAAATAGCAATGAAATTCTAAATAAATTATTTATTTCATTTTAACATTTTCCTCCAATATTCCCCTCTTATTTTGGAGAAGTCATTTTATCTCCACTCATTTATTTTAATATTGGAAATATTTCAGAGAGAAAAATTATTAAAACCAAAATGATTCTGTTTTCAAATTTGAGAAAATTCAAATAAATGAAATCCCCAACTCTCTCCGTGGGTCCTTGAGTGGCTTAAGATTTCTAGGATCACAAACAAAATGCTAATAAAATATGATATGCATATGATAACCTATGTATAACATCCAAATTGAAAATTGGGAGATGTTACAAATAATTATGGTAATTCCTACAACAATTCTTGTGCAAATTAAAATAAGATGCCCTCTGATTTTGAGAATAGTGTTAAAGAATTTATGAGTTCGCAAAAGAATTTCAATGCTTTGGCTGAAGAAAAATTGCTTAGGATTGATGATTTGGCTAGGAACGTGGATATAATTTCTCTTGATGTTGATTCTTTAAAAATTAGATCTATTCCACCAAAGCATGATATCAGTGAATCTCTAAAGGCTATGGGAATCTCCATTGATGAGTGCAAAGAAAGAACCGCTAAGATGCGTGCAAAGTGAGATTTGTTTGTAAAAGCGTGTTCTTCTAGTTTTGTGAAAATAGTGATGAAGATCTTAAAGTGATTGATGTGACTCCTATTGAATCTTTGTTTTCCAATATAAATCTTGATAAAGATGGGACTGGATATGAGTCAACTTTAGTTAAAAGGCGTCCCAATGATTCAGAGTTTTTACATCTTAATGCAAAAATTGATAAAAGTGGGATTGGAGAGGCCAAAACTTTAAGTAGCGATGAACCCACTCTTTTGGATTTCAAGGAATTTAATTATGATAATTGTTCTTCAATAGATTGTATTTCCTTGTTGCAATCCATGTTGAATTCTCCTCATGCTTATAATCAAAATAAACCTTTTACTAAACATATCATTGATGCTATGATGAAATCTTTTAAAGAAAAGCTTGCATTGGAAGTTTCTATCCCTAGAAAACTTTATGATGAGTGGGAACCTACTATTAAGATTAAGATTAAAGATTATGAGTTCCATGCATTGTGTGATTTGGGTGCTCGTGTTTCCACGATTACAAAAACTTTATGTGATGTGTTAGGTTTAGTAGTCTAAGTTACTACCTCTATAGTGCATAGTATCATAGATTAGTATCATAGGTGGTCTCATTCATTGCCATGCATGACACATAGTAGCATCACATTTATTATGTTACGGTATCTACCTATGTTACTATAACCATCTCTCTCTTCTTTAATTGCCTGCCACATAAGCATTTTTGTGAGTCCCAAGTGCATGATACTACTTATATTACCCCCACTATGGTCAGCCTTAAGAAACCTATGGGAATAATTAATGATGTTCTTACTATTGCAAATAGGAATTATGTGCCCGTAGGATATAGGTTGCAATCCTACATGTCCTATTACTCTTGGTAGACCTTTCCTTAGAATGATTGGTGCAACTATTGATACGAAAGAAGGAAACATTTGATTTCAATTTTCATTAAGGAAGGGCATGGAACACTTTCCTAGAAAGAAAATTAGTTTCCATACTAATATATTATGAGAGCTACTTATGGACTGCATACCAAAGATGACAATACCTAGATCTTTGTATTTTTATGCCTAGCTAAGGGCGTTAAACAATAGCGCTTGTTGGGAGGCAACCCAATTTTATTTTTGTTCTTTCTTTATTGGTCCTGTTTTGCAATAAATAATTAATCTAGCCTCTGGTTAGATGTTTTTTTAATTAGTGTTTATGCCAAGTGAGACCTTTGGGATGGCTTACAATGATAGTAGTTTTGGTCTTGCTGAAAAACAGAAACTTTTGCGCCCAGGAAAATAATTCTCATTTTTAACAGAAGCATGATAAAATACAGATTCGTTTTGCACAAGATTGGTACACAAATTTCCCAGGTTGTCCTAATTTTTCAGAATTTTTGGAGGTACAGAAGTATTCGAGAGTTACAGATTGCTACAGATTGTTCTGTTTTTGACAGATTTTGTTTTCTATGTGTTGTTTTCTTATTTTGATGAATCTATGGGTAGTATCGGGGGGTATGAACCATGGAAAAGTTGGAATGCAGTAGATATTACACCAATATAAATAAATAATGAGTTCACAACAGTACCAAAAGTGGTGATTTATTTTCTTATACTAACGGAGCTTATGAGATTTTCTGTTGAGTTTTGTGTTGTGAAGTTTTCAAGTTTGGGTAAATATTTGATGGACTATGGAATAAGGAGTGGCAAGATCCTAAGATTGGGATGCCCAAGGCACCCCAAGGTAATATTCAAGGACAACCAAGAGCCTAAGCTTGGGGATGCCCCGAATGGCATTCCCTCTTTCGTCTTCGTCTACCGGTAACTTTACTTGAGGCTATATTTTTATTCACCACATGATATGTGTTTTCCTTGAAGCGTCTTGTATGATATGAGTCTTTACTTTTTAGGTTGCCACAATCATACTTGTTGTACACACCTTTTGAGAGGGACACGCATGAATCGTGATTTACTAGAATACTCTATGTGCTTCACTTATATCTTTTGAGCTAGGCAATTTTGCTCTAGTGCTTCACTTATATCTTTTGAGCTAGGCAATTTTGCTCTAGTGCTTCACTTATGTTTTATACGCATTAATATGCTATTTTTTATTATTTTGGGATTAACTTATTAACCTAGAGCCCAGTGCTAGTTTATGCTTTTCCTTCTTTTTGAGCTTCACAGAAAAGGAATAACAAACGGAGTCCAAACGGAATAAAATTTTCACGATGATTTTTCTTGGACCAAAAAACATCCAGGAGACTTGGAGTTCAAGTCAGAAGAGCCACGAGGCGGCGACAAGGTGCGAGGGTGCGCCACCTTCCTTATGGGCCCTGACCTAGTTCTGCCTCCTATATATATTCACATATATTCCCAAACCACCAGAAGCATCCATGAAACCACTTTTCCACCGTCGCAACCTTAAGTTCCCGTGAGATCCATCTTGGGGCCTTTTCCGACACCCTGGCGGAGGGGGATTCGATCACAGAGGGCATCTACATCAACTCTATTGCCCTTCCGATGAAGCGTGAGTAGTTTACCACAGACCTAAGGGTCCATAGCTAGTAGTTGGATGGCTTCTTCTCTCTCTTTGATCCTCAATACAATGTTCTCCTTGATGTTTTTGAAGATCTATCCGAGTAATATTCTTTTGCAGTGTGTTTGTCGAGATCCTTGTGAATTTATGATCAGTTTATCTATGAATATCATTTGGATCTTCTCTGAATTCTTATATGCATGATTTGATATCTTTGTATTTCTCTTTGAATTATCATTTGGTTTGGCCAACTAGATTGGTTCTTCTTGCAATCGGAGAGGTGCCTAGTTTTGGGTTCCATCTTGCGGTGTCCTCACCCAGTGACAAAGTAGGGGTAGCGAGGCACGTACTGTATTGTTGCCACCAAGTGTAAAAAGATGGGGTTTTCATCATATTGCTTGAGTTTATCCATCTACATCATGTCATCTTACTTAAGGTGTTACTCCGTTCTTATGAACTTAATACTCTAGATGCATGCTAGATAGCGATCTATGTGTGGAGTAATAGTAGTAGATGTAGAATCATTTTCGTCTACTTGACACGGACATGATGCCTATATTCATAATCATTGCCTTGGATATCATCATAACTTGGTGCTTTCCTATCAATTGCTTGACAGTAATTTGTTCACCCACCGTATTATTTTCTTTCAAGAGAGAAGCCTCTAGTGAAACCTATCCCCCCTGGGTCTATTTTCCATCATATATTTTTAGATCTATACACCAAAAAACGCAAAAATACCTCTCTGCAATTTATTATTATTTTACTTTGTTTTAAGTTTTAGTAATCTTTTATATCTATCTCTATCAGATCTCATCCTTTGAAGTTACCATGAAGGGTTCGACAACCGCTTTATCGCGTTGGATGCAATTGTTTGATTGTTAGTGCATGTGCATAGATTGGAGACTTGCCTGTACCTCCTACTGGATTGATTCCTTTGTTCTCAAACTGAGGGAAATACTTATCTCTACTTTGCTGCATCACTCTTTCCTCGTCAAGGGAAAAACCAACGCAAGCTCAAGAAGTAGCAAACGGCTGGCATTCATCTTCAATCTCTCGTCTTCTTCCTCCAGCGCCGCTGGGACCACCTGCTCCCGCCTCCATCTGCTAGTAGCTCTACTGAGCATGCTTCGCTGCGAAGCGCTACCCCACCGTCAGCCAAGCCATCCCTCCACCCCTCCTGTTATTCTCCGCCGACTGTAGAACCACGCCGCACCAGAACCAGTTAGCCCTCATACACCTCTTCGTCTGCGACTCCACTATCGCGTCTTCCCATGACCGGCTCGTTGTCATCCGGGGCCTCGCAGTCGTCCATCGCCTTGGTCCGCTCGACGCGGCGTGGTCAACATGGTCAACAAACGAGAGTTGTCAGAAGAGGAGTATACGTGGAGAGGCTGACAGTGGGGACGCACTAGGTCCATGGACGCACGCATGCAACCGCCTCCTTATTACGTGAAAATAAAAAACTTCCTCCCCCCGAATGCTGGGACCCACCACGTATATCTTCGCAAGGAAGGAAGTGCCTCCTTATTCCTGCCCCTGATAGCTAGGACCCACCAACAACGTCTTTGCACGCAAGGAAGTGCCTCCTTATTACGGGCAAAAAATATATTCCGCCCCTGACCGCTGGAACCCGCCATCTATATATTCGCATGCAAGGAAGTGCCTACTTGTCCTCCCCGACAGCTGGGACCCACCCGGTCGAACCGTACATAGGGATGTCTCCCTGGTAGCAAATGTATACGAACATACTGGTCGATCGGTCTCTCTACAAGGATGAACCATAGTCGAGCTAGGAGCAGCACGTGTGACGTAGCAGTTGAGGCAGTATTGTATAAATCATGTGCACGTACGTATAGCCACGCTGCAAGAAAGTAAATATGACTACGTACGTCCATACGGGCCGGGTCTCGAATGCGTACAACAACGGCGTCATGTTCATTGGCAGCCAACCGGCTGGGTCGGAATGGAGAAACTGCGTCGTGTTCATCGGGAGGCAACGAAATGTCTCGTGTTCATCAGGAGCCAACCGGCTTGGATGGAACAACTAAAACGAGGCCTCGCATACTGCAGAACAGAGGAAACAGACTTGTGTTCGAGCTCCTATGGTCGAAACAGGGTGCTGTTGATCGGGAGGGATGTGGCATACCGCAAAATGGAGGAAGCAGACTTGTGTTGGAGCGCCTACGGTCGAAACAGTGTTCTGTTCATCGGGAGAAGTGTGGCATACCGCAAAACAGGACTCCACGGGCTACTGTTCATCTACCATCTAGTGCCTCGCTCCAGCCTCCACGGGCTACTATTCATCCACCATCGACTTCCTCCATCATCCACCTACTACTTTTCATCCACCGCGACCTTCCTCCCGCCTCCACCAGCTATTGTTCATCCATGGGCTACTGCTCATCCAGCCTCCACCGGCTACTGTTCAACCAGCCCTCCACGGGGTCCTATTCATCTAGCATCCACCGGCTACTGTTCAACCATCCCTCCACGGGGTCCTGTTCATCCACCCGCAACCGGCTCGGGTGTGGCGGCCTCGTCGATCGGGGTCCTGTTCATCCAGCGGCAACGGCCTACTACTACTACCACTGGGTCCTGTTCATCCAATCCCTACCCGGAACTGTTCATCCAACCCCCAACAACAGTCACTGTTCATGAAGAGGCAGCAGGTTCGATCGGCTTCAATAGCAGCAGTAGCAAAGGAATTGCTCAGGTTTAATTAACAGCAAGGGATCAATCGATCGCTCGGGTTCAGTAAGTGAAGCCTCACTTGGGTTCAGTTAGAGCCCAACGCCTCGCACACATGCACGTACGTGTACGAGAGAAATGTGCAAACCTCCGTGCATCGCTCGGCCCCGACCACCCACCATAACCAGGAACTCCCTGATATTTTCCTCGCCCTCGCTTCTACCATGATTTTGTCGGGACCCCGATTCCAAGTCACATCTATCTAGCCGGTAACACCTCATATCACTTTGCGGCCTCACGCATGGTATTCCCACGGGTGTCGCTTTACCCTGGCCCGGGACCGTTTGCGCCTTTTGGCTCACGTATATGATTGTGTCACTAGCATCCATATGATAGAGAACCCGGGCCGACATGGCTAGTCATGAACCCTAAGCAGCACTAACCTATGGGGACATGCATACATGATTCACATCGAGCATGTCGGTCAGCAGCGTGTGAATCTGGGCTGTAGCACTGGGCTAACAGGACTCCAGGGAACCTGGGCTATAGCAGGCTAGGCAGGACTCCAGATGTCACCGCGTGACATTTCCCCGAAGGGACAGACACAGGAACGAAGTGAAACACATGCTGGCCAGTCAAGTGTCCTGAGCAGTAATGCTGGGCTAGCAGGACTCCGGTGAACTGGGCTGTAGCGGACTACTATGGCTCAAGGAAGCACTAGACTACATTTCCCCATAAGAGAGGATGCCAAGGATAAACAACTAGATTGTCGGATCTCACACGTAGCAATACATGTCACACGTACGCATAACATGCAAGTATGTGTTGTACAACATGGCATCACAACATAACGCAAACTCATATAGATAAAGGCTTAGAAGAGCCACATAGCTTAAAATACAAACAGGGGTCACATGACCCATCATTCAGAGCATACAAGCAACGGAAGAATTACATGTCTGAGTACAAACAACTACAAAAGAAAAAGGCTGAGAAGCCTGACTATCTACAAGTCACTCCCAAGGGTACAAGATCATAGCTGAGGTAACAAGCTACTCGTCGAAGTCCAAGCGGTACTACTAGTGAGACAGATGTCTCACCTGCAAAACATAAATAAAGCAAACGTGAGTACAAAGTTACTCAGCAAGACTTACATCAGATCCTATCATACATGCATTAGTATCAAGAAGGCAATGTGGGGTATAGTTGCAGCAAACTAGCTTTGACTAAGTGGCTATCCTGTTCTATGACTACGAGAAACTTCTTTGAGGTGAGGCAGCGCACACGAGTCCACTAATCACCACATCAATACACTACTATGGATTCATCCTCGTCTTCTTACGAGAAGGCCATCCATAGCACTCACACTTGTCTTGAGCATTTTAGAGTATCCACTTCAAGTTGTCTATGTACCATGTAAGCATCCAAGAAGTCCATAACCGAGGACACGGCTATTCGAATAGATCATGATAACCCTGCAGGGGTGTACTTCTTCACACACGCTCTCACCACTTATCACCATGTATACGTCATGTACCTTGGCAACCTTCAAGCGGAAGCCTGGCTAGGGTGTCGGCCATGACCTGACTAACCACACAAGTCTCTCATCCAGGTTTATCGCCTATTCAGGTTCCATCCGCAAGGAGATCTGGCCGGGGTGTCGCTCACGGCCCCAAACGATGTGAGCAGGGTTCCCAAGCCCACCATCCGGGTGCCACTTGGTACACTGTGCCACTGTGCCTAGTCTGTCCCAAGCCCACCTGGTTGGGTGCCACTTGGTAGACTACTAACACTACCTACAAACACCAGAAACTAATTGCAACTCCTGGACAGAGATCAAGTTGGCTAATAAGTTGAGAGGGGCACTTAAGCATTCCAATGTGTGGTAGTAGCTAGTCATTGGACAACATACACGGAACTAAGTGCTTAAGGACGGTTCCAGTGAGACAACCCACCATGTACTCCTACATGGCCTCTCACCGCTACCTTTACCAAATCGTGTTCACACGCTTAACTCTCAGTACCAAAACATATCGTAACACTCCAATTCATTCCCAATGAATCAGACCTGACATACTCTAAGCAATAGCAGGCAATGCAGGGTAGGAACACAACATGGCTCAATCAACTCCTACACATGCTAGTGGGTTTTAACTATTTACTGTGGCAATGACAGGTCATGCAGAGGAATGGGTTCAACTACCGCAGCATAAAGTAGCAGTTGAATTGTTGTTGTCCTAATGTAATAAATGAGAGCAGGAGCGAGAGAGTAGGTTTGTATTGGAATGAACAAGGGGGTTTGCTTGCCTGGTAGATCAACAGGGGGGCACTGCTCCTCAGACAGGTACTCTGGAGCACTCTCCGGTGCAGGACCAATCGAGAAGGAACGGTGTCGACAAATCAAAACACAATCATATGCAAAAATATGATGCATGAACATGGCATGTAGATGTGATGTTGTTTGAGCTAATGCAGCTAGCATTCATTTGGATGAAGTCCATTTGAACCAAGAATTCAAATGCAACTCCAAGGTAAGTCTTTATAAATGCCATAAGCGTGTTTTCATATACAGCATGTATAGGTTGGTTTGTCATGCATGAAAATGGTACAGATGGATAGATTGAATTTTTCTAATAATTTTTCATATATAACTTATTTCAATCTGAGCTACGGTTGAATTTCTATGAATTTTTGAAGTTCATATCATTTTTTGGAATTTCCTGATTTATTTTTAAACCAGAAAATGATATATTGTGTCAGCATGACAGTGGCATGACGTCAGCGAGTCAAATGTGGCTGATCAGGTCAAACCTGACGTGTGGGGTCCACACGTTAGTGTCACAGTTAGTTAACAGGGTTAGTTAGCTATTAAACTAATCCTAACTAAAAATTAGCAGGGTCGGGCCCACATGTCATTGACCCACTAGCGTCAAAGCTAGGTCAGCAGGGGGTTGGACCCAGTCAATCCCGTCAGCGTTTAGCCACCGGGGAGGCAGAACACAGCGGTGGGGCACGGGATTCGCCTTCCCGCGACCAAACGCGCGGCGGAGACCACCTACGCGATGCCCAGGCTCGCGCGCACCCAATGGGACACGTGGAGGCCGTGGGGTGGCCAGAGACGATGGCCACGGCAACCATGGCGGTGGCCGGAGCTACGAGAACGGCGGGTTCAGTGCTACGGAGCTCGAGAGGGGCTGCAGAGTGCCTCGACGGCATCTTGGCGTTGCAGTGAGCTCGGTGGTGTGCTCGGTCGCGGCCCTAGGTGACAGTGGCCACGGCGGCGACATGAACGGCGGAGCCGAGCTCTCGGCCGTGAAGACAAGGTGTTAGCGGGAGGAAAGGAGCCATGAGAGAGGGGGGGATCGACGCAGAAGCTCACATCGGATCGAACGGAGGGGTTGGCGAGCTCGGGGACGCGCTGAGGTCGACGGTACGGCGATGGGGATCCACGGCGGCCGGAGATGAAGACGACGGCGATGGAGGCACTCCAGGGCCTCCTGAGGCGCGTGGCTCGACGGCGAGGTAGGCAGAGACATGGCTGAGCTTGCAGATACAGAGAGAGAGCGAGGGGAAGGCGGTAGCTACGACTACGGCGACGGCAGCGCTCGGGCGCGGTGAGAGAGAGTGAGGGAGAGGAGGGGAAGGAACGAGAGAGAGTGGGAGAGGTGCAGGGCGGCGCGTGGCGTCATGCAGGGCATCCAGGCGACGAGGGGAGAGACAGGCAGGCAGGAGGTGGCCGGGTGCGTGGCCGCGCGCGCCGGGCACGTGCCCCTGTCCTCCTGGCGCGAGGAAGGGGACGACTGGCAGTGCCAGTTGGCTGGGCCGGCCTGCTGGGCCGCTGTGTTGGGGAACGTAGTAATTTCAAAAAAAATCCTACGCACACGCAAGATCATGGTGATGCATAGCAACGAGAGGGGAGAGTGTTGTCTACGTACCCTCGTAGACCGGCAACGGAAGCGTTGACACAACATAGAGGAAATAGTCATATGTCTTCCCGATCCGACCGATCCAAGTACCGAATGTACGGCACCTCCAAGTTCTGCACATGTTCAACTCGGTGACATCCCCTCGAGCTCCGATCTAGCAAAACATCGAGGGAGAGTTTCATCAGCACGACGGCGTGATGACGGTGATGATGTTCTACCGACGCAGGTCTTCGCCTAAGCACTGCTACGATATGACCGAGGTGGAATATGGTGGAAGGGGGCACTGCACATGGCTAAGGAATGATCACAAGGATCAACTTGTGTTTCATGGG
Organism: Triticum aestivum; assembly: GCF_018294505.1. Lineage (NCBI taxonomy): Eukaryota > Viridiplantae > Streptophyta > Magnoliopsida > Poales > Poaceae > Triticum > Triticum aestivum. The sequence continues at coordinate 380,999,897 of NC_057800.1, read as the reverse complement.
GTGCCCCTGGCCTCAGTATATAAAGGAGGGTGAGGGGGAGGTGTGGCCGGCCCTATGGGTGCGCCTGGAGTCCTACTCCAACCAGGAGTAGGACTCCCCCCTCTTGCCTTGTTGGAAAAGGAAAGAGGAAGGGAGAAAGAGGAAAGGGGGGCGCCGCCCCTCCTTCCTTGTCCTATTCGGACTAGGGGGGAGGGAGCGCGCGGCCTGCCCTGGCCGGCCCTCCTCTTCCCCTTATGGCCCATGTAGGCCCAATAACCCCCGAGGGGTTCCGGTAACTCCCCGGTACTCCGGTAAAATCCCGATTTCAACCGGAACGTTTCCGATATCCAAATATAGGCTTCCAATATATCAATCTTTATGTCTCGACCATTTCGAGACTCCTCGTCATGTCCATGATCACATACGGGACTCCGAACAACCTTCGGTACATCAAAACAGAAAAACCCTAATTACGATCGTCACCGAACTTTAAGCGTGCGGACCCTACGGGTTCGAGAACTATGTAGACATGACCGAGGCACATCTCCGGTCAATAACCAATAGCGGAACCTGGATGCTCATATTGGCTCCTACATATTCTACGAAGATCTTTATCGGTCAGAACGCATAACAACATACGTTGTTCCCTTTGTCATCGGTATGTTACTTGCCCGAGATTCGATCGTCGGTATCTCAATACCTAGTTCAATCTCGTTACCGGCAAGTCTCTTTACTCGTTCCGTAATACATCATCACGCAACTAACTTATTACTTGCAATTCTTGCAAGGCTTGAGTGATGTGCATTACCGAGAGGGCCCAGAGATACCTCTCCGACAATCGGAGTGACAAATCCTAATCTCGAAATACGCCAACCCAACAAGTACCTTCGGAGACACCTATAGAGCACCTTTATAATCACCCAGTTACGTTGTGACGTTTGGTAGCACACAAAGTGTTCCTCCGGTAAACGGGGGTTGCATAATCTCATAGTTATAGGAACATGTATAAGTTATGAAGAAAGCAATAGCAACAAACTAAACGATCAAGTGCTAAGCTAATGGAATGGGTCAAGTCAATCACATCATTCTCCTAATGATGTGATCCCGTTAATCAAATGACAACTCATGTCTATGGTTAGGAAACATAACCATCTTTGATCAATGAGCTAGTCAAGTAGAGGCATACTAGTGACACTTTGTTTTGTCTATGTATTCACACATGTATTATGTTTCCGGTTAATACAATTCTAGCATGAATAATAAACATTTATCATGATATAAGGAAATAAATAATAACTTTATTATTGCCTCTAGGGCATATTTCCTTCGGTCTCCCACTTGCACTAGAGTCAATAATCTAGATTACACAGTAATGATTCTAACACCCATGGAGCCTTGGTGCTGATCATGCTTTGCTCGTGGAAGAGGCTTAGTCAGTGGGTCTGCAACATTCAGATCCGTATGTATCTTGCAAATTTCTATGTCTCCCACTTGGACTAAATCCCGAATGGAATTGAAGTGTCTCTTGATGTGCTTGGTTCTCTTGTGAAATCTGGATTCCTTTGCCAAGGCAATTGCACCAGTATTGTCACAAAAGATTTTCATTGGACCCGATGCACTAGGTATGACACCTAGATCGGATATGAACTCCTTCATCCAGACTCCTTCATTTGCTACTTCCGAAGCAGCTATGTACTCCGCTTCACATGTAGATCCCGCCACGACGCTTTGTTTAGAACTACACCAACTGACAGCTCCACCGTTCAGTAAAAACACGTATCCGGTTTGCGATTTAGAATCATCTGGATCAGTGTCAAAGCTTACATCAACGTAACCATTTACGATGAGCTCTTTGTCACCTCCATATATGAGAAACATATCCTTAGTCCTTTTCAGGTATTTCAGGATGTTCTTGACCGCTGTCCAGTGATTCACTCCTGGATTACTTTGGTACCTCCCTGTTAGACTTATAGCAAGGCACACATCAGGTCTGGTACACAGCATTGCATACATGATAGAGCCTATGGCTGAAGCATAAGGAACATCTTTCATTTTCTCTCTATCTTCTGCAGTGGTCGGACATTGAGTCTTACTCAACTTCACACCTTGTAACACAGGCAAGAACCCTTTCTTTGCTTGATCCATTTTGAACTTCTTCAAAACCTTGTCAAGGTATGTGCTTTGTGAAAGTCCAATTAAGTGTCTTGATCTATCTCTATAGATCTTAATCCCAATATGTAAGCAGCTTCACCGAGGTCTTTCATTGAAAAACTCTTATTCAAGTATCCATTTATGCTATCCAGAAATTCTATATCATTTCCAATCAATATTATGTCATCCACATATAATATCAGAAATGCTACAGTGCTCCCACTCACTTTCTTGTAAATACAGGCTTCTCCAAAAGTCTGTACAAAACCAAATGCTTTGATCACACTATCAAAGCGTTTATTCCAACTCCGAGAGGCTTGCACCAGTCCATAAATGGATCGCTGGAGCTTGCACACTTTGTTAGCTCCCTTTGGATCGACAAAACCTTCTGGTTGCATCATATACAACTCTTCTTCCAGAAATCCATTCAGGAATGCAGTTTTGACATCCATTTGCCAAATTTCATAATCATAAAATGCGGCAATTGCTAACATGATTCGGACGGACTTAAGCATCGCTACGGGTGAGAAGGTCTCATCGTAGTCAATCCCTTGAACTTGTCGAAAACCTTTTGCAACAAGTCAAGCTTTGTAGACAGTAACATTACCGTCAGCGTCAGTCTTCTTCTTGAAGATCCATTTATTCTCAATTGCTTGCCGATCAACGGGAAAGTCAACCAAAGTCCACACTTTGTTCTCATACATGGATCCCATCTCAGATTTCATGGCTTCTAGCCATTTTGCGGAATCTGGGCTCACCATCGCTTCTTCATAGTTCGTAGGTTCATCATGATCTAGTAGCATGACTTCCGGAAGAGGATTACCGTACCACTCTGGTGTGGATCTTACTCTGGTTGATCTACAAGGTTCGGTAGTAACTTGATCTGAAGTTTCATGATCATTATCATTAGCTTCATCACTAATTGGTGTAGGTGTCACAGAAACTGGTTTCTGTGATGTACTACTTTCCAATAAGGGAGCAGGTACAGTTACCTCATCAAGTTCTACTTTTCTCCCACTCACTTCTTTCAAGAGAAACTCCTTCTCTAGAAAAACTCCGAATTTAGCAACAAAAGTATTGCCTTTGGATCTGTGATAGAAGGTGTACCCAACAGTCTCCTTTGGGTATCCTATGAAGACACATTTCTCCGATTTGGGTTCAAGCTTATCAAGTTGAAGCTTTTTCACATAAGCATGCAGCCCCAAACTTTCAGAAACGACAACTTTGGTTTCTTGCCAAACCACAGTTCATAAGGCGTCGTCTCAACGGATTTCGATGGTGTCCTATTTAACATGAATGCAGCCGTCTCTAAAGCATAACCCCAAAACGATAATGGTAAATCAGTAAGAGACATCATAGATCGCACCATATCTAATAAAGTATGATTACGACGTTCGGACACACCATTACGCTGTGGTGTTCCGGGTGGCGTGAGTTGCGAAACTATTCCGCATTGTTTCAAATGTAGACCAAACTCGTAACTCAAATATTCTCCTCCATGATCAGATCGTAGAAACTTTATTTTCTTGTTACAATGATTTTCAACTTCACTCTGAAATTCTTTGAACTTTTCAAATGTTTCAGACTTATGTTTCATTAAGTAGATATACCCATATCTGCTTAAATCATCTGTGAAGGTGAGAAAATAACGATATCCGCCACGAGCCTCAACATTCATTAGACCACATACATCTGTATGTATGATTTCCAACAAATCCGTTGCTCTCTCCATAGTACCGGAGAACGGCGTTTTAGTCATCTTACCCATGAGGCACGGTTCGCAAGTACCAAGTGATTCATAATCAAGTGGTTCCAAAAGTCCATCAGTATGGAGTTTCTTCATGCGCTTTACATCGATATGACCTAAACGGCAGTGCCACAAATAAGTTGCACTATCATTATCAACTCTGCATCTTTTGATTTCAACATTATGAATATGTGTATTACTACTATCGAGATTCATCAAAAATAGACCACTCTTCAAGGGTGCATGACCATAAAAGATATTACTCATATAAATAGAACAACCATTATTCTCCGATTTAAATGAATAACCATCTCGCATCAAACAAGATCCAGATATAATGTTCATGCTCAACGCTGGCACCAAATAACAATTATTTAGGTCTAATACTAATCCCGAAGGTAGATGTAGAGGTAGCGTGCCGACCGCGATCACATCGACTTTGGAACCATTTCCCACGCGTATCGTCACCTCGTCCTTAGCCAATCTTCACTTAATCTGTAGCCCCTGTTTCGAGTTGCAAATGTTAGCAACAGAACCAGTATCAAATACCTAGGTGCTACTGCGAGCATTAGTAAGGTACACATCAATAACATGTATATCACATATACCTTTGTTCACTTTGCCATCCTTCTTATCCGCCAAATACTTGGGGCAGTTCCGCTTCTAGTGACCAGTCTGCTTGCAGTAGAAGCACTCAGTCTCAGGCTTAGGTCCAGACTTGGGTTTCTTCTCCTGAGCAGCAACTTGTTTGTTGTTCTTCTTGAAGTTCCCTTTCTTCTTCCCTTTGCCCTTTTTCTTGAAACTGGTGGTTTTATTGACCATCAAAACTTGATGCTCCTTCTTGATTTCTACCTCCGCGGCTTTTAGCATCGTGAAGAGCTCAGGAATAGTTTTATTCATCCCTTGCATATTATAGTTCATCACAAAGCTTTTGTAGCTTGGTGGCAGTGATTGAAGAACTCTGTCAATGACACTATCAACAGGAAGATTAACCCCCAGTTGAGTCAAGTGATTATGATACCCAGACATTTTGAGTATATGTTCACTGACAGAACTATTCTCCTCCATCTTGCAGCTATAGAACTTATTGGAGACTTCATATCTCTCAATCCGGGCATTTTCTTGAAATATTAACTTCAACTCCTGGAACATCTCATATGCTCCATGACGTTCAAAACTTTGTTGAGGACCCGGTTCTAAGCCGTAAAGCATGGCACACTGAACTATCGAGTAGTCATCAACTTTGCTCTGCCAGACGTTCATAACATCTGGTGTTGCTCCTGCAGCAGGCTTGGCACTTAGCGGTGCTTCCAGGACGTAATTCTTCTGTGCAGCAATGAGGATAATCCTCAAGTTACGGACCCAGTCCATGTAATTGCTACCATCATCTTTCAACTTTGCTTTCTCAAGGAACGCATTAAAATTCAACGGAACAATAGCACGAGCCATCTATCTACAATCAAACATAGACAAGCAAGATACTATCAGGTACTAAGTTCATGATAAATTTAAGTTCAATTAATCATATTACTTAAGAACTCCCACTTAGATAGACATCCCTCTAATCCTCTAAGTGATCACGTGATCCAAATCAGCTAAACCATGTCCGATCATCACGTGAGATGGAGTAGTTTCAATGGTGAACATCACTATGTTGATCATATCTACTATATGATTCATGCTGGACCTTCCGGTCTCCGTGTTCCGAGGCCATATCTGTTATATGCTAGGCTCGTCAAGTTTAAGCTGAGTATTCCGCGTGTGCAACTGTTTTGCACCCATTGTGTTTGAACGTAGAGCCTATCACACCCGATCGTCACGTGGTGTCTCAGCACGAAGAACTTTCGCAACGGTGCATACTCAGGGAGAACATTTATACTTTGATAATTTAGTGAGGGATCATCTTATAATGCCAACGTCAATCAAAGCAAGATAAGATGCATAAAAGATAAACATCACATGCAATCAATATAAGTGATATGATATGGCCATCATCATCTTGTACTTGTGATCTCCATCTTCGAAGTACCGTCATGATCACCATCGTCACAGGCACGACACCTTGATCTCCATCGTAGCATCGTTGTCGTCTTGCCAATGTTATGCTTCCACGACTATTGCTACAGCTTAGTGATAAAGTAAAGCATTACAGTGCGATTGCATTGCATACAATAAAGCGACAACCATATGGCTCCTGCCAGTTGCCGATAACTCGGTTACAAAACATGATCATCTCATACAATAAAATTTAGCATCATGTCTTGACCATATCACATCACAACATGCCCTACAAAAACAAGTTAGATGTCCTCTACTTTTTTGTTGCAAGTTTTACATGGCTGCTACGGGCTTAGCAAGAACCGTTCTTACCTACGCATCAAAACCACAACGATAGTTTGTCAAGTTGGTGTTGTTTTAACCTTCCCAAGGACCGGGCGTAGCCACACTTGGTTCAACTAAAGTTGGAGAAACTGACACCCACCAGCCACCTGTGTGCAAAGCACGTCGGTAGAACTAGTCTCGCGTAAGCGTACGCGTAATGTCGGTCTGGGCCGCTTCATCCAATAATACCGCCAAACCAAAGTATGACATGCTGGTAAGCAGTATGACTTATATCGCCCACAACTCACTTGTGTTCTACTCGTGCATAACATCAACACATAAAACCTAGGCTCGGATGCTACTGTTGGGAACATAGTAATTTCAAAAAAATTCCTACGCACATGCAAGATCATGGTGATGCATAGCAACGAGAGGGGAGAGCGTTGTCTACGTACCCTCATAGACTGGCAACGGAAGCGTTGACACAACATAGAGGAAGTAGTTGTATGTCTTCCTGATCCGACCGATCCAAGTACCGAACGTACGGCACCTCCGAGTTCTGCACACGTTTAACTCAGTGGCGTCCCTCGAGCTCCGATCCAGTAAAACATCGAGGGAGAGTTTCGTCAGCACGACTGCGTGATGATGGTGATGATGTTCTACCAACGCAGGGCTTCGCCTAAGCACCGCTACGATATGACCGAGGTGGAATATGGTGGAAGGGGGCACCGCACACGGCTAAGGAACGATCACGAGGATCAACTTGTGTGTCATGGGGTGCCCCCTAGCCTCAGTATATAAAGGAGGGAGAGGGGGAGGTGCGGCCGGCCCAATGGGTGCGCCTGGAGGCGTCCTACTCCAACCGGGAGTAGGACTCCCCCCTCTTGCCTTGTTGGAAAAGGAAGGAGGAAGGGAGAACGAGGAAAGGGGGCGCCGCCCCACCCCCTTCCTTGCCCTATTCAGACTAGGGGGGAGGGGGCGCGCGGCCTGCCCTGGCCGTCCCTCCTCTTCTCCCTTATGAAACATGTAGGCCCAATAACCCCCGGGAGGGTTCCGGTAACTCCCCGGTACTCTGGTAAAATCCCGATTTCACCCGGAACGTTTCTGATATCCAAATATAGGCTTCCAATATATCAATCTTTATGTCTCGACCATTTCGAGACTCCTCGTCATGTCCGTGATCACATCCAGGACTCCGAACAACCTTCAGTACATCAAAACACAAAAACCCTAATTACGATTGTCACCGAACTTTAAGCGTGCGGACCCTACAGGTTCGAGAACTATGTAGACATGACCGAGACACGTCTCTGGTCAATAACCAATAGCGGAACCTGGATGCTCATATTGGCTCCTACATATTCTACGAAGATCTTTATCGGTCAGACCGCATAACAACATACGTTGTTCCCTTTGTCATCGGTATGTTACTTGCCCGAGATTCGATCGTCGGTATCTCAATACCTAGTTCAATCTCGTTACCGGCAAGTCTCTTTACTCGTTCCGTAATACATCATCCCGCGACTAACTTATTAGTTGCAATGTTTGCAAGGCTTGAGTGATGTGCATTACCGAGAGGGCCCAGAGATACCTCTCCGACAATCGGAGTGACAAATCCTAATCTCGAAATACGCCAACCCAACAAGTACCTTCGGAGACACCTATAGAGCATCTTTATAATCACCCAGTTATGTTGTGATGTTTGGTAGCACACAAAGTGTTCCTCCGGTAAACGGGGGTTGCATAATCTCATAGTAATAGGAACATGTATAAGTTATGAAGAAAGCAATAGCAACAAACTAAATGGTCAAGTGCTAAGCTAACAGAATGGGTCAAGTCAATCACATCATTCTCCTAATGATGTGATCCTGTTAATCAAATGACAACTCATGTCTATGGTTAGGAAACATAACCATCTTTGATCAATGAGCTAGTCAAGTAGAGGCATACTAGTGACACTCTGTTTTGTCTATGTATTCACACATGTATTATGTTTTCGGTTAATACAATTCTAGCATGAATAATAAACATTTATCATGATATTAGGAAATAAATAATAACTTTATTATTGCCTCTAGGGCATATTTCCTTCACGCTGGGCCAGGCCGGCTGCACAGTGTCAGGCCGCAGGTAAGCACAGGTAAGCTTTTTCCTTTTTGTTATTATTTTCATTTCTGTAATTTGTTTCCTGATTTAGTAAAATACTAAATCAACTTATTTTCTTCTGAAATTTATTGTATGAGCTAGTTGCAATATTCCAGAGCCCCTCACATAAAAATCAGAATTATTGGACATATATAAATAAATATATCATATATATATCCAATGCAAATAATTATTGCATTAATTCCAAATGGCCAAATAAATATTTATGAACTCATGAAAATATAGGTTTGATTTTTATCTGCGTCCAATATTTTCAGAGCAACATGAACATTTTCTTTGACCTTTTTGGAGCAATTTTTTTATCTGGGTCATTTCTAGAAATGATTTCTGAGGGTTTCACAATCACCATTTCAAATTTCAATGAAATTTAAACATGATGCAAACATGAAGGCTAGCCTAGGTCATACCAGAAATAGGGATGTGACAGATTTTTTTTCGTCATGGACGGCCCAAAGAATGTCATGCAGGTGTGTCCCCGGCCCTCCTAGGATGGAAAGCCCATTTTCTGTCATGGTTTTTTGTCATAGAAGTAGGATCCACCACATCTATGATGATATGTGATTTCGTCACAACTATCGTCATAGAAGTGTCATAAGCATGACAGAAAAAAAATGTTTGGCCCAAAATGTCACGGATGTGTCTTTTTTGTAGTGGCTCCATAGAGGTCTTCGAGGATCTCCCGAAGAGTGCACTGGATGCTGCCCACCACTTCAGCGAGCTGGAGGGCCACGAGGTGGGGAAGGCATTCTAGCAGCAATTCCAGGTGTCGCCGCGTCCGGAGCTGCTAAATCATCGGCTGAAGCAGTTGGTGGAGCTTCTCCACATCGCGTGGCCAGTGCTCCAAGGTTGATATAGTCCATCAAGAGTTGGGAGCATCCTTTGGAGTTGAAGTTCATCTTCCTACATGGTTTAGTCTTGCATGGAATAGCACTTGTGTATCCAAATTGATAAGAGTGAATTTCATCATATAGATATTGTCAAAGGATATGTTGAGTGAGTTCATGCTTCCTTGATTTCAACAACCAAAGCATAGATACTTGGTGATGTAGAGATTGCTCAAGATGGTAGTGATTTGCAGTCTCTTGGATTGAGTCTCATCCAAGTACCTACAAGCGTTAGATAACATACAAGGGTGCAAATATATCCAAGACAAATGATCATCGTCATAAGAGAAATATCAAGGATTAGTCACAAAGGCTCATGCCTTGTATGTATCCAAATGGAAACTCTATTCCAAGTTGAGGCATCAATGATATTCAATTCACCTCTCAATTGGCAAAATATCTTTTCATCAAGCGGTTTAGTGAATATTTCCGCCAGTTGATTGTCGGTACTGTAGCGACCTGACCTGAATGGATCGAAGTCTCTGTGCTTAAGTGTCATCCTTGGATCGGTATTCTGACACACACAGTAGTCGAGGATTTATAACAAAGGTAAATCACATGTATAAAGTAACGTAAATACTATTACCTCAATCCATATAGCGGAAGTAGCAACAAAGTTGTGGAGTTTCCAATAGCGCCAATGGCAAGTTGAGTGTAGACATCATAACCCTAACGTATCACTTACTCATCATAAGCTTCCTGCAACATGAGACGTTGCAGCCATGTAGGTCAGTACATTGAATGTACTAGCAGTTTCACACTGTAGAGCAATGCTGAATAATGGCTATCACTACATGCATATTTGGCTGGTGGAGACCCTAAGTTTAACATTTGCATAAAGCTAATTTTTTTTCCTACATCAAAGGAATACATTTTTATTTAACTACACATTTTATGTCATTATTGAGAAGGTTCCTCCAACTCAATCCCAAAATTACCAAATCATTATTAACCCAATAGTTTCACTAAATAGAGTGATGAGATCAAATCAATAATTCAAGAACCAGATACTCAAGATGTCCATAACCGCGGACACGGCTAACCCTGATTAGTTTATACACTTTGCAAAGGTTTGCACACTTTTCCCCACTAGACTCGATCTCCTCCGCTGGATTTCTCGCACTACATGATGTTTGAGAAACGAATGACCGAGACATAGTCTTTCAGAAGCATTAACTCTTTACTCTAGGTAGATAGTACCACCTACATCCCCTACATCTGCTAGCCTACCACTGAAAGAGGTCACACAACTTAATCTACTATGCCAAAGCCCATAATGGCTTGTGGCTGCACACGGAAGTTTCTAGCATGAATAATCTTATGATCCCTTTGAGCCTGGGTGGCATTCCATAGGATGATCACATGGGTACTCCGGGATCCCCTTGGGAAAGCACTGGGTTCTCCAGGTGCCCGGGGAAACCACTGGTTCTCCAGGGTGCCCCAACCATTCCACCCAGATGTGTATTAAACTAGCCACCTTAAGTTTCCCTTAGTTATTATCTCTCACAACTTGCATGATTCTCACATACCAATCCATGTCTATGATCATAGCAAAGTAGTATGCGCATAATGTATATTACCTGGGTTTATAAAAGGATAATAGGTTCCTACCTCAACAACTACTTCCCATAACAACATGTCCACAATCCTACTCATGCAATGTTTGAGGGTTGAGACTAATGCATAAAAACTGGGTAATAAATGGATATGATCAAAGTGTGAACTTGCCTAGTACTGTTGATGAAGATGATTCACACTCATAACTCCTGATAGTTCTACTCGTCACACTCCGGTCAATCTATCGTGAGCAAGCAATTGCATACATAAGCACTCATGCAAAAAGAATTGAAGAGAAGATATCAGAAAACTTTGAAAACAATCAATTAACTCTTGCAACAGAAAACAATTTCTAACAGTACCAAAATTGGGTGGATTTGGTCTTATCAGAAAGTTTAGGTCAAGAGTTTCAATTTGCAAAAAGAATCAACTAAATCAGAGTTATAAAACTCAAGTTATGATCAAACGAAATACAAATTCAACTCTGTTTGAAACCAAACTTTAAACTTTCAAAAACATGTTTAAGTTAATTATTTGGATAGAGGGGATCATAATTAAGAAGTGGGCATTGGTTTCATTGGATTTGGACAAGCGAGCAAAAAGTAGTGATAGATTGAAAACAAAGGGCTACTTTGTAAGAAAAGTATTCGCAGATAGGTCCCTGGCGTAAAATAACAGAAAAAGACTAAATAACGAACATTCGCTACAGAGGCATACAAGATGAAAACAGTTCGCTACAAAACCTAAACTAGCGAACATCCACTAATTAACCTAACTAAATAATAAACCGGATTTAAACAAAAAAATCGAAAGCGAAAAGAACTGGATCGGACCGGGGCAGTTTTACCGGACCAGAAAAATCCAGCGGTTCGATCGGCTCGAGCGACGGGTCGGCGAGTCCGGTGGCGGTGGCAGCGGGCTTCGACGGCGGCGGCGCGGCTTGCAGCGGCGGTGGCTACAGCGGCGGTTGCAGCTACGCGGGGCGGCGGAGTTGGCGGCGCGCTCCGGCAGCGGCGGTGAGGCGCGGGCGGCGTGCAGCGGGTCTTGCCGGTGGCGGCGGTTTCCGGCGAGTGCGGCGCGTCGAGGAGAGACAGGCCGGGGTTCGACGACTTTTAAAGGCGGGGAAGGAGAGTTGGTGCCTTGGGCGAGGGGCCGGGGCGAAGGCGGAGTCCTGCCCCGACACGGCGTCGTCGGCATGCGGCGGCCGGTCTCCTTCTCGGGGAGCTCAGGGGCGGCGAGGGGATGGGCTAGGCCATGGCCCGGCCAGAGCTGGACCGGCCCAATCGGTGGAAGGAAGTTTTTTTAATAGACAATGTAAAAAAAGAAAAACCACAAAAGTAAAAATATAATATAGGCGGATTATATATCTAAATTTTCAGAAAAAGATTTCCTACAACATGAACATTTTTCTAGTGTCCAATAAAATCTACAAAATTTTAAATAAAACAAACAGTGCTACTGGTGCAATAAAAACCAATAAAAATTATTTTTTAAAATACCAAAATGATTTCAAATTTATTTCTCTCCAATTTTCTACTATAGGGAATCATTTTACCCTATTTTCCATATATTTTGTTTTTGTGGAAAAATAATTTGAATAAAACCTAATAACTCCCAATTGAAAAAATAATTTTCAAAGGGTCTTTAAATTTGATTCTTTTAAACTTCCAACTCATATTTCATATGTTTTGAAGAAGTCATTTTATCCTCTCTCATGAAAATCATTGAGTTGCTTAAAGTTTCTAAATTTGAAATAATTCCAAATGATATTCAAATATTTTCAAAAAACCTTATCATTTAAATTGGAAGGAGTCATGTCATCTTCTCTCTAGGGTTTTTTGTATTTGAAAAGAATTTGAATTCATGGAGATCAACATGCAAAGTGAAAGTTTGGGAAAGTCATTTTATTCCCGTCAAAGAGGTGGGGCGTTAAGTTTTTTCTAATCGGCTCGTTAGTGGGGGCCACCTCTCTCTTTGCCGTCAGCCAGTTAACGACAAAGATTCTTTGCCGTCTGACGACAAAGAGCTGGCAGATGGCAAAGGCATGTTTTGCCGTCTGCTTTTTCGTAGCTGATGGCAAAGAGCTTCTTTGTCGTCTGCTAGCAGACGGCAAAGAGCTGGCAGATGGCAAAGTAGCTGATTCCAGTAGTGTCTCATTTAACTTTCAAAAAGTTTCAAATTTCCACTCAATTTCACACAAGCAACCATAGCACAATCAAGAAAACATAACAAAACTATTCTTTTAATATAACATTCCAAAATTTAGAATTTTGGGATGTTACAGGTACGAACGTTCTTAAGATTGATATCTCCTTTAGCAACATGATCACGAATGAAATGATGTAGAACTTCAATATGCTCAGTTCGAGAATGTTGCACGGGATTGTGAGCAATCCTAATAGAACTCTCATTGTTGCAAAGCAATGGAAGATGTTTCACATGTATCCAATAATATATAAGAGTTTGGGTCATCCAAAGTAATTGAGCACAACATGATCCGGCGGCAATGTATTCTGCTTTGGCGGTGGATAAGGATACCAAATTTTGTTTCTTGGAGGACCAAGAGACAAGGGATCTACCAAGAAATTGACATGTGCCCAAAGTGGACTTTCTATCATCCTTGTCACTGACATAGTCCGAGTCAGAATAGCCAACAAGATAAAAAGATGACCTCTTAGGACACCAAATGCCAAAATTTGGTATATGAATTAAATATCTCACTATCCTTTTCACGGCCTTAAGATGACATTCTTTAGGAGCCGCTTGATATCATGCACACATGCACACATTTATCATAATATTAAGACGGGAGGCACATAGATATAATAATGAACCAATCATAGATCGGTAAACTGTCAAGATGTCCACTGTAGGCATGGGTGTTTTCATCCTTTGCTTTCTTGCAGGTTGAACTTCTTGAAAAGATCCTTGGTATACTGTGTTTGTGAGACAAAGGTACCTTCCTTAGTTTGCTTGATTTGCAAACTAAGGAAAAATTTGGGTTCACACATCATATACATCTCAAACTTTTCCGACATTAACCTTCCAAACTTTTCACTAAAATGAGTGTTAGTAGAACCAAATATGATATCATCCACATAAATTTGGCACACTAATAATTCTCCATTAACCCTTTTAGTAAATAGAGTAGAATCAGTTTTTCCCAATTTCAAAGCCTTTTTCAATAAGAAACTTAGTCAAGCATTTATACCAAGCTCTAGGAGCTTGTTAAAGACCATAAAGAGCTTTGTGAAGTTTGTAAACATGATTAGGTTTTTTGGGATTAACAAAGCCGGGAGGTTGTTTAACATAAACTTCCTCCTCAATTTCACCATTTAGAAAAGCACTTTTAATGTCCGTTTGGTATAGAGTGATATCATGGTGATTGACATAAGCAAGTAAAATGCGAATGGAATCAAGTCTAGCAATGGGGGCATATGTCTCACCATAGTACATACCTTCAACTTGAGTGTAGCCTTGAGCAATGAGACGGGCCTTGTTGCGTACAACTTTTCCATCTTCATCTTGCTTATTTTGAAACACCCACTTGGTTCCAATGACATTTTGATCATCGTTGGACTTTTCAACCAATGTCCATACTTGATTCCTCTTGAAGTTGTGTAGCTCTTCGTGCATAGCGTTTATCCGATCTGTATCCTCAAGGGCTTCTACTACCTTCATAGGTTCAACACTAGAAATGAATGAGTAGTGTTCACAAAAGTTAGCCAAACGAGTTTTAGAGCGAGTGATTCTCCCGGTTTGGATGTAATCGAAGATTTGTTTGACGGGATGATCTCTTGAGACTCTTGCTCTAACTCTTGAGAGCTTTTGCTTGGGTTGAGGTGGAACATCCTCATCATCTTCTTCTTCTTCTTCATTGTTGGTGGCATTGTCGATGCCTCTAAGTCAACTTGTGGTTCACCTTGATGCGAATTTGAGGCTTCGACTTGAATGGACGAGGTACACTCCTTCACCTCCGTTGGGTGAATTTTGCCAATGGACAAATCTTGAATTGCGTCCGAGGGATCTTTGTACCCTACATCAATTGGCAATTGCTCTACTTGTGAGCCGTTAGATTCATCAAACTTCACATCTGCCATATCTTTAACCTTTCGGGTGAAATTGTCAAAGACATGGTAGGTGTGAGAGTTTCAGCTGTAACCAAGTAGGAAACCTTCATGAGATTTAGGAGCAAATTTCGAACGGCGATGCTTATCAAGAATGTAGCACTTTGAGCCAAACACTCGCAATTATCCAACTTGGGGTTTGTTACCGGTCAGTAGCTCATATGCAGTTTTGCTAAGAAGCTTGTGAAGATATTGTTGATTTGTGGCATGACAAGTTGACTCAACCACTTCCGCCCCAAAGTGTCTTGGCGTCTTGTATTCATCAAGCATTGTTCTTGCCATCTCGATAAGTCTTCGATTCTTCCTCTCAATAACTCTATTTTGTTGAGGTGTGTACATAGCTGAGAACTCATGTGAAATCCCTTCTTCATAAGGAAAGGTGTCCTAATTGGCGTTCTTGAACTCTGTTCCGTTATCACTCCAAAGCTTCTTAATCTTTGCTTCAAATTGATTTTGGGCCTTATTAGCGAAGTTCTTGAAGATCTTTTGGACATGCCACTGGTACAGCGAGGTGCTATACAAATCATTTTTAACCCCTTTCCATGACGGCGTTTTGAACCGTCGCCAAGTGAGTGTGTGCGATAGGGGGGGTCCTTCCCACACGACCCAGAAACCGTCATGGATAGGGAGCCTTGATGCATGCAGTTGTCCCTACAAATTTTTTTTTGATATCTCGAATATCCCAAATGCTTCATCCTTGCTACTCGTTTGTGCTTGCATCGCGATCTCAGTCAGTATTCTATGGTGCTACGTTTACAATGCGCAGCCCAGCACAAACGGTTCACCATTATAGAACATGTATGATAAGCAAACAATCACACACATTCACTTTTCCTAATTCGTATGCAATAACTAATTAAGAAGATTATCTAATCATCGTATGAGTGTCGGATAGGATTACAAAACGTCGGACCGTCATAACATCCTCGTACATGATAACTATTGCACATGCTATTATGTGGTGCAATGCTTACGATGCGTACGACATCAAAAACGGTTCATCGCATCGTGTATGATAAGGCAACTATCCCAAATGTTTAGTTTGTCCGCACCGTTTGTGATATTGTCTGACATCACACACGGTTTGCAAAGGGAACTGTGTGCATGCTCGCACATGTTTCCTCTCTATGTTTGTGTTTTACCGACCGTGTGCACCGTAACGACTTGCACAACGTAATTTCACCATAATTTAATTGCTGCTATTTCAAATTATACCGGACTTGAATTTGAAAATATGCTATAGCTTTATTCATATCCATCAGGTTCAAACAACCAATGCATTATTTGATTCACAGGTACATGTGTTCAAGAATTACATAAGCACCAAATAAAGAATGATGAACCACAGTTGTATACTTGTACTATTAAAGACGGTAAAGAAAGAGGCAAAATACATTCTGGTTGCTAAACAAGCTGAAGCAGAATGCCCATATTGTGCCCTCCTCCATGCAGAAGGCACGCATGACTCTAGTCCAGCCCCTTGTGATGGCCAACCGTCCATCCTTCACTATCTTCGTGAAAACATCTAGATAATCATTGTGTTTTGGTAGAAATACTTTAACCTTTGCATGCCCACTAATCATGTAGTTTGAGAGGTAATCTTGAGTAAACTGCTTTGGGAGCCACTGTTGGGGACATGCATAACAGGTAGGCCCATGAAGGGTCGAAGATCTTAAAGCATGGGGTCCACATATCAGATGGGCCCAGAGCATCGCTCGGAGAATCGACAAACCATCCACTCGGATGACCACCAACTCACTCGGACGGTAACAACCACTTAGAGCATAGCACTCCACTCAACCAACTCATTCCACTCGGAGCACCTGATCTCACTCGGATATACGAAGACCAACAGTCGACAAGGCACCCGAAGCATTATCTTAGTGGTATGCTGAGTTATGGCATTAACGCCCCACTTTGTAACATAGTAGGTGAGGGGGTGGCGCACTCTATATTAGCCACCCCCACCACTAGACTAGGGGGCTCTTTTCTTCCACCTCTCTCTCTTTCTAACCATTGGTCTCAGGACATAGCTCAGGCATGGAGATCCGCTCTCCCCTCTCTCTCTCTCAAACACACATTGTAATCTCCGGATACATACTCAGATAAAACAAAGCCTCTCCAGAGCACGAGACGTAGGGCTGTTATCTCCACCGTGAGAGGCCCGAACTCACTAAAACCACCGTGTCACCCATATGCATCTCGATAGATCATGCTGATTTATCCTATACCTTATTATTGTCGAAATCGTTCCCACGACAGTTGGCGCCCGCCGTGGGGCATGGTGTCTATCGAGCCATGATGCAGATGATTTTTTTCTTCAATCGCCGACAACGTACTAATTTCTGCGGGTGACCCAAGCTTTCTTGGGATGATCTCCCGAGATCAAACAATCACCGCTACCAATTTTGACTATTGGTGTCCCGGCCATCACATGAAATACTCCTCATCATACAAAAGGATTAGGGAGTTGTTCATCTCAACTTGTCCTCTTTACAATCAAACATTACAATGATCTAACTATGATTTGTTCCTTTTGTGTATGCACACGAGCTCATACAAAAGGATGCCGGACGATGAAGTGCTGATGTCTGCATGTCGTCATCCCTGGCCTCACCTGTGAACGTAGCCGCCCAGCGCCCACACACACACAACCGCTAATGCTTTGCCTGGCCCCTCAGCCGGCGGAGGACGACGACCGGCGGTCGACCCGGCTCTCGGGCAATGAGGCCCGGCTACCGGCACTCGGCTCAGCTGCGCGGACGTTGAAGTGCGACTTCGACCAGCGCACAGCTCCGGCCCCCTGAGCAGTGAAACACGACCACAATGCTCACACCGGCCTCGCCCTTGGCTACGCTGGCCCGCGACTCCCTCGCCTGGACTGCAGCAAGCTGCTGATCCTCCTCATCGCCATCTCTTGAATGCCGTCAGTTTCTGACCTGACCGGCAGTTTTCGCCGCAGCGGAGCTCTCCGGACTCTGGGCTGCCTTCACAACTCTCCTAATTTCAACCCGCATCACATGCAGAAACTTTCATGTTTTAATTCCGGCTTAATTAGCGCTAATTAATGCCTCTTACATGCAGATTCTGTGTACTACTACATGGATCAGGACGTGGGATGTTTCTTCCATCAACTAACTGCATGCAGGAATATTTGGAAATTGAAGGAATCTTCAATGCCGGATTAATTGGCTGCCTCATTAGTTAGCCATTCAAACAAGGTGTGTTGATTCATTTTTTTCGTAGCCACTTGCACCAGCCTCCAGCGCACACACAGCTTGCGTTGACTTCAAGCTGGCCCACACGCCGGATAATTTTGCTTCTAGAAATCTTTTAGATTCGGCCACGGGAGGCACTTTTATGGAAATCACTTTAGGAGAAGCTACTAAACTCCTAGATAATATTATGGTTAATTATTCTCAATGGCATACCAAAAGATCTACTAATAAAAAGGTGCATGCGATAGAAGAAATTAATGTTTTGACTGGAAAGATGGATGAAATTATGAAATTATTTCCTAGTAAGAGTGTTTCTTCTGATCCTAATGATATGCCCTTGTCTACTTTGATTGGTAATAATAATGAGTCTAAGGATGTGAATTTTGTTGGTAGGAACAATTTTGGTAACAACGCGTATAGAGGAAATTTTAATCCTAAGCCTTATCCTAGTAATCCCTCTAATAATTATCGTAATTCCTACAACAATTCTTATGGAAATTATAATAAGATGCCCTCTGATTTTGAATATAATATTAAATAATTTATTACTTCGCAAAAGAATTTTAATGCTTTGATTGAAGAAAAATTGCTTAAGATTGATGAGTTGGCTAGGAATGTTGATAGAATTTCTCTTGATGTTGATTCTTTGAAACTTAGATCTATTCCACCTAAGCATGATATCAATGAGTCTCTCAAAGCCATGAGAATTTCCATTGATGAGTGCAAAGAAAGAACCGCTAGGATGCGTGCTAAGAAAGATGCCTTTATAAGAGTGTGTTCCTCTAGTTCCTATGAAAATAAAGATGAAGATCTAAAAGTTATTGATGTGTCCCCTATTAAATCTTTGTTTTGAAATATGAATCTCTATAATGATGGGACTGAATATGATCCACCTTTACCTAGAATACGTTCCAAGAATTCGGAATTTTTTGATCTTGATGCTAAAATTGATAAAAGTGGGATGGAAGAAATTAAAACCCTAGATGTTGCTAAACCCACTATTATGGATTTCAAGGAATTTAACTATGAAAATTGCTCTTTGATTGATTGTATTTCCTTGTTGCAATCCGTGATAAATTCTCCTCATGCTTATAGTCAAAATAAAGCGTTTACTAAATATATCGTTGATGCCTTGATGCAATCTTATGAGGAAAAACTTGAATTAGAAGTTTCTATCCCTAGAAAACTGTATGATGAGTGGGAACCAACTATTAAAATGAAAATTAAGGATCATGAATGCTATGCTTTATGTGATTTGGGTGCTAGTGTTTCCACGATTCTAAAGACTTTGTGTGATTTGTTAGGTTTCCGTGATTTTGATGATTGCTCTCTAAACTTGCAACTTGCGGATTCCACTATTAAGAAACCTATGGGAAGAATTAGTGATGTTCTTATTGTTGCAAATAGGAATTATGTGCCCATAGATTTCATTGTTCTTGCCATAGATTGCAATCCTTCATGTCCTATTATTCTTGGTAGACCTTTCATTAGAACGATTGGTGCAATTATTGATATGAAGGAAGGAAATATTAGATTCCAATTTCCATTAAGGAAAGGCATGGAACACTTTCCTAGAAATAAAATTAAATTACCTTATATCTTTTGAGTTATATAGTTTTGCTCTAGTACTTCACTTATATCTTTTAGAGCACGGTGGTGGATTTGTTTTATAGAAACTATTGATCTCTCATGCTTCACTTAGATTATTTTGAGAGTCTTAAATAGCATGGTAATTTGCTTAAAATCATAATATGCTAGGTATTGAAGATTAGTAAAATTTTCATATGAGTGTTTTGAATACAAATAGAAGTTTGATGCTTGATGATCGTTTTGAGATATGGGGGTAATAATATCAAAGTCGTGCTAGTTGAGTAGTTGTGAAATTGAGAAATGCTTGTGTTGAAGTTTGCAAGTCCCCTAGCATGCACGTATGGTAAACGTTATGTAACAAATTTGAAACATGAGTTGTTATTTGATTGTCCTCCTTATGAGTGGCGATCGGGGACGAGCGATGGTCTTTTCCTACCAATCTATCCCCCTAGGAGCATGCGCGTAGTGCTGAGGTTTTTGATGACTTGTAGATTTTTGCAATAAGTATGTGAGGTCTTTATGACTAATGTTGAGTCCATCGATTATACGCACTCTCACCCTTCCATCCTTGCTAGCCTCTTCGGTACCATGCATTGCCCTTTCTCACATTGAGAGTTGGCGCAAACTTCGCCAGTGCATCCAAACCCCGTGATATGATACGCTCTTTCACACATAAACCTCCTTATATCTTCCTCAAAACAGCCACCATACCTACCTATTATGGCATTTCCATGGCCATTCCGAGATATATTGCCATGCAACTTTCCACCATTCCGTTTATCATGACACATTCATTATTGTCATATTGCTTAGCATGATGATGTAGTTGACATAGTATTTGTGGCAAAGCCACCGTTCATAATTCTTTCATACATGTCACTCTTGGTCCATTGCATATCCCAGTACACCGCCGGAGGCATTCATATAGAGTCATACTTTGTTCTAGTATCGAGTTGTAATCATTGATTTGTAAATATATAGAAGTGTGATGATCCTCATTTTCTAAAGCAATGTCCCAAGTGAGGAAAAATAAAAAAAAGGAAAAAAAAGAGAAAGGCCATAAAAAAGAGAAGGCCCAAAAAAATGAGAGAAAAAGATAGAAGGGACAATGTTACTATCCTTTGCCACACTTGCGCTTCAAAGTAGCACCATAATCTTCATGATAGAGAGTCTCTTGTTTTGTCACTTTCATATACTAGTGGGAATTTTCATTATAGAACTTGGCTTGTATATTCCAACAATGGGCCTCCTCAAGTTCCCTAGGTCTTCGTGAGCAAGCAAGTTGGATGCACACCCACTTAGTTTCTTTTGTTGAGCTTTCATACATTTATAGCTCTAGTTGCATCAGTTGCATGGCAATCCCTACTCCTTGCATTAACATCAATCGGTGGGCATCTCCATAGCCCATTGATTAGCCTCGTTGATGTGAGACGTTCTCCTTTTTTGTCTTCTCCACATAACCCCCCTCATTATATTCTATTCCACCCATGGTGCTATGTCCATGGCTCGCGCTCATATATTGCGTGAAAGTTTATAGGTTTGAGATTACTAAAGTATGAAACAATTGCTTGGCTTGTCATCAGGGTTGTGTATGATGAGAGCATTCTTGTGTGACGAAAATGGAGCATGACTAAACTATATGATTTTGTAGGGATGAACTTTCTTTGGCCATGTTATTTTGAGAAGACATAACTGCTTTGTTAGTATGCTTGAAGTATTATTATTTTTATGTCAATATAAACTTTTGTCTTGAATCTTTCGGATCTGAATATTCATACCACAATTAAGAAGAATTACATTAAAATTATGCCAAGTAGCACTCCGCATCAAAAATTCTGTTATTATCATTTACCTACTCGAGGATGAGCATGAATTAAGCTTGGGGATGCTTGATACATCTCCAATGTATCTATAATTTTTGATTGCTCCATGCTATATTATCTACTGTTTTGGACATTATTGGGCTTTATTATCCACTTTTATACTATTTTTGGGACTAACCTATTAACCGGAGGCCCAACCCAGAATTGTTGTTTTTTTGCCTGTTTTAGGGTTTCGAAGAAAAGGAATATCAAACGGAGTCCAAACGGAATGAAACCTTCGGGAACATGATTTTCTTAACGAATAAGACCCAGGAGACTTGGACCCTACGTCAAGACACAAAAGAGGAGGCCATGAGGTAGGAGGGCGCACCTACCCCCCCCCCCAGGCGCGCCCTCCACCCTCGTGGGCCCCCTGTTGCTCCACCGACGTACTCCTCCTCCTATATATACCTACATACCCCCAAACGATCAGAGACGGAGCCAAAACCCTAATTCCACCGCCGCACCTTTCTGTATCCATGAGATCCCATCTTGGGGCCTGTTCCGGAGCTCCGCCGGAGGGGGCATCGATCACGGAGGACTTCTACATCAACACCATAGCCCCTCCGATGAAGTGTGAGTAGTTCACCTCAGACCTACGGGTCCATAGTTAGTAGCTATATGGCTTCTTCTCTCTTTTTGGATCTCAATACAATGTTCTCCCCCTCTCTTGTGGAGAACTATTCGATGTAATCTTATTTTTGCGGTGTGTTTGTTGAGACCGATGAATTGTGGGTTTAAGTCTATCTATGAACAATATTTGAATCTTCTCTGAATTCTTTTATGTATGATTGGTTATCTTTGCAAGTCTCTTCGAATTATCAGTTTTGTTTGGCCTACTAGATTGATCTTTCTTTCAATGGGAGAAGTGCTTAGCTTTGGGTTCAATCTTGCGGTGTCCTTTCCCAGTGATAGTAGGGGCATTAAGGCACGTATTGTATTGTTGCCATCGAGGATAACAAGATGGGGTTTTCATCATATTGCATGAGTTTATCCCTCTACATCATGTCATCTTGCTTAAGGCATTACTCTGTTTTCATTAACTTAATACTCTAGATGCATGCTGGATAGCGGTCGATGAGTGGACTAATAGTAGTAGATGCAGGCAGGAGTCGGTCTACTTGTCTCGGTTGTGATGCCTATATACATGATCATACCTAGATATTCTCGTAACTATGCTCACTTCTGTCAATTGCTCAACTCTAATTTGTTCACCCACCGTAGAATACTTATGCTCTCGAGAGAAGCCACTAGTGAAACCTATGCCTCCCGGGTCTATCTTCATCATATTAATCTCCTACTACTTAGTTATTTCCTTTGCTTTTACATTGCTTTTATTTTACTTTGCATCTTTATCATAAAAATACCAAAAATATTATCTTATCTTATCATATCTCACTCTCGTAAGTGGCCATGTAGGGATAGACAACCCCTTATCGCGTTTGTTGCGAGGATTTATTTGTTTTGTGCAGGTGCGAGGGACTCGCGCGTAGCCTCCTACTGGATTGATACCTTGGTTCTCAAAAACTGAGGGAAATACTTACACTAATTTGCTGCATCATCCCTTCCTCTTCGGGGAAAACCAACGCAGTGCTCAAGAGGTAGCAAGAAGGATTTCTGGCGCCGTTGCCGGGGAGGTCTACACAAAAGTCAATATACCAAGTACCCATCACATACCCTTATCCCCCGCATTACATTATTTGCCATTTGCCTCTCCTTTTCCTCTCCCCCACTTCACCCTTGCCGTTTTATTCGCCCTCTCTCTCTATCCTCCCTCTCTTTCTCTATTTGCCTCTTTTTGCCCACTTGCTTTTTGTTTGCTTGTGTGTTAGTTTGCTTGTTTGTCATGATGGCTCAAGATAACACTAAATTGTGTGACTTCACCAATACCAACAACAATGATTTTATTAGCACTCCGATTGCTCCTCTTACTGACGCTGAATCTTGTGAAATTAATACTGCTTTGCTAAATCTTGTCACGAAAGATCCATTTTCCGGCCTTCCTAGTGAAGATGCCGCTACCCATCTAAATAGCTTCGTTGATTTGTGTGATATGCAAAAGAAGAAAGATATGGATAATGATACTGTTAAATTGAAGCTATTTCCTATTTCGCTTAGAGATCATGATAAAGCTTGGTTTTCGTCTTTGCCTAAAAATAGTATTGATTCATGGAACAAGTGCAAAGATGCTTTTATCTCTAAGTATTTTCCTCCCGCTAAGATCATCTCTCATAGAAACGATATTATGAATTTTAAGCAACTTGATCATGAACATGTTGCACAAGCTTGGGAGAGAATGAAACTAATGATACGTAATTGCCCTACTCATGGTTTAAATTTGTGGATGATTATACAAAAAATTTATGCCGGATTGAATTTTGCTTCTAGAAATCTTTTAGATTCGGCCGCAGGAGGCACTTTTATGGAAATCACTTTAGGAGAAGCTACTAAACTCCTAGATAATATTATGGTTAATTATTCGCAATGGCATACTGAAAGATCTACTAATAAAAAGGTGCATGTGATAGAAGAAATTAATGTTTTGAGTGGAAAGATGGATGAACTTATGAAATTATTTGCTAGTAAGAGTGTTTCTTCTGATCCTAATGATATGCCCTTGTCTACTTTGATTGAGAATAATAACGAGTCTATGGATGTGAATTTTGTTGGTAGGAACAATTTTGGTAACAACGCGTATAGAGGAAATTTTAATCCTAGGCCTTATCCTAGTAATCCCTCTAATAATTATGGTAATTCCTACAACAATTCTTATGGAAATTATAATAAGATGCCTCTGATTTTGAATCTAATATTAAAGAATTTATTACTTCACAAAAGAATTTTAATGCTTTGATTGAAGAAAAATTGCTTAAGATTGATGAGTTGGCTAGGAACGTTGATAGAATTTCTCTTGATGTTGATTCTTTGAAACTTAGATCTATTCCACCTAAGCATGATATCAATGAGCCTCTCAAAGCCATGATAATTTCCATTGATGAGTGCAAAGAAAGAACCGCTAGGATGCGTGCTAAGAAAGATGCCTTTATAAGAGCGTGTTCTTCTAGTTCCTATGAAAATAAAGATGAAGATCTAAAAGTTATTGATGTGTCCCCTATTAAATATTTGTTTTGCAATATGAATCTTGATAATGATGGGACTGAATATGATCCACCTTTACCTAGAAGACGTTCCAAGAATTCAGAATTTTTTGATCTTGATGCTAAAATTGATAAAAGTGGGATGGAAGAAATTAAAACCCTAGATGTTGCTAAACCCACTCTTATAGATTTCAACGAATTTAACTATGAAAATTGCTCTTTGATTGATTGTATTTCCTTGTTGCAATCCGTGCTAAATTCTCCTCACTCTTATAGTCAAAATAAAGCGTTTACTAAACATATCGTTGATGCCTTGATGCAATCTTATGAGGAAAAACTTGAATTGGAAGTTTCTATCCCTAGAAAACTTTATGATGAGTGGGAACCAACTATTATAATTAAAATTAAAGATCATGAATGCTATGCTCTATGTGATTTGGGTGCTAGTGTTTCCACGATTCCAAAGACTTTGTGTGATTTGTTAGGTTTCCGTGATTTTGATGATTGCTCTCTAAACTTGCACCTTGCGGATTCCACTATTAAGAAACCTATGGTGTTGGGGATATTACTACTGGAGGTAAACCGACCTTATGTAGCCGGGTTAACTCCTTGAAGATTAGAAGCCCATGAAGATGCAAGGATGATGGCGCTTCACGAAGGCCCAAGGCCCAAAGGCGGGTTAAAGCCTGTAAATGTAAACCGACCTAGTAATGTAACTTGTATTATAAGATAGGAAGGATAGAGACCGAACCGAATACGTGTATGATCCGGCTTCGGGACTCTGTAGCCCGGCGGGCGTCAACCTATGTATATAAAGGGACGAACCGGCCGCGGTTTAGGGACAGACAACAACTCGAGAGCCAGACAAAGCGGATTCGCTCCCTGGCCTTCGAAACCCTAGCAATACCAATCACAACTAGACGTAGGCTTTTACCTTCCTTGACGGGGCCGAACTAGTATAAAATCCCCGTGTCCCCTTGTATGGTTTAACCCCTTTGAGCTAACCCGTAGCGATGGCTCCACGACTAAGTCCTTTCACAAGGACATCTGCCGTGACAAACCCACGACAGTTGGCACCCACTGTGGGGCTATTGCATGATGGTTTTGAGTTCTTGAAGGGCAGCTTTGATGGACTTAAGGGAAATGTTGTGGGCCAGATGACGAAGAGTCGTCGCGGCAAGCCCTACATCGACAATGCAGGATGGGGTCCCGAGGCTGATTCAAACGAGTACGGGTACCGGGTCCCCTTCGGTGGGATTCACGTCTTCATCGGCAAGATCGGCGAACCGGCCCCTGAGCCGGACATCTGCACGGACATCATCGAAACGGCTCGGCGTGCATGTTCTTCGCCGGTTCATCCCGAGGCAAGGCATGTTTTCGTAGGTGTCATCCATGGATCGAGATACGAGGACGGGCCGGTGTCCGATGCAGAGACCGTGGTCTGTTCTGATGACAAGTCTTCCGGAGAGACCGAATAGCTTTATCAGTTCCAGGACGGCCGGATTGATGGAGGATCTAAGGGCAACAGTATTCCGGATTCCCCTGATCTGCCAAACCGGGCCGCCATCTTCATGGCCGGCACACAATCAACACCTCATTCATCGACCGCCGCAGCAATACTCTCTGGTTCAACAACGGCTACACCGGTAGGGGCAGGAAGCTCTGCGCCGCCTCCAGCCCAAGTCATGTCTGATTTGTTCGATGCTTTGGCAACGTTGATGGCCGCAGAGGTGGATGCAGCAGCCAGGGATCAGCACAATGCGGAGATTGCAAAGGTGAAAGATCAGATAGCTCAGGCTAAAGTGGACCTGGCGACAGAGAACGCTAGGATGGCTACGGAGCAGGCTGAATTGGAAGCACAGGCCTACCGGATTAGGCTAGATCAGAATGCTTCAGAGGAAGTCATGAGAAGAAGGTACCAATCGCGTCTCCCATCAGTTTATGAGCCACATAATCTCTTCAACACACTAGGAGCAGGAGCTGGTAACCAACCCATGCTAAACTGGGCAGAGGCACCAGGAGCAGGAGCGTCGGTTCAACCGCGCACGATGGACCCGCCTCGCCAGAACAACGTTGTGCCACAGTATGTACCAACACCACCCGGGCATTATTCCAACCCGTTGGACAATATTGTGGCCGCCGTTTCACGCCTGGCAGCCCTCCCAACCGACGGTGAGTCACCAGTTGCGGTGGAAGCACGTCGGGCCAGGGATCTCCTTCAAACAGCCCTAAATCAACAGCACGCATATTCGCACAGTCGTGAGAGGATTCATTCCACTCCCCGTCCAAGCCGAAGCTATAGTAGACACGTGGAGGACGAACCGGCTGTGTCCAGCAGTGCATGTCGCCGAAATTCACCGCGAGGAAACAACCCGGCAGGGGGAGGCGCTAAAGCGTAGGATGTTGTGGACCACGGCCACGCACGTCGGGAGGCCGAGTTGGCAGCTCGACACGGAGCACGACAACATACTCCGGTTCACCCTATAGCTTCAGTAGAGCCAGGTGTGGTGTTCAGTTCCTTAGGGGTGCCGTGTCTCACCCCCGCTTTGCGTAATGTGAGACTGCCCAAGGACTTCAAGGGACCTTGTAAGGTACCAAATTACACCGCCGATTTGCAGCCAGAGGCGTGGGTGGAGAGCTATGAGATGGCAATGGAGATGTTAGATGTGGATGAGGTAGTATGTGCTAAATATTTCACCATGATGTTGGAAGGAACAACTCGTACTTGGTTGAAGAGCTTGCCAACTAACTCTGTCGGATCATGGGCCGAATTGAAGCACTGGTTTATCCAGAATTTCAAAGATATTTGTAAGCAACCAATGTCAATCGTGGATCTGGCCGCTTGTGTCCAGGAGGAAGGGGAGTCCACGACCGATTGGGTTAAACGGGTCTCAGCGATTTTGCACTCATCAGATCGTCTCAATGCAGACACCGCAGTGTTAACATTAGAGGGCAATTGCCGTTTCAAGCCGCTCAAATGTCACTGCAACGATATGTCAATGCCCATGGCCGCTTTGGTTAAATACGCCGATTCAGATAATACCAAGGACCCGGATTCAGAGGAGGACAAAACCGGAGAAAGGGAAAAAGAATGGCAACGCCAAGGGTCAGCAGCATAATCCAACAGGCCATGGGAACAACAGTAAGCGCAAGGCCGACAACAGCTTCGACTTTGTTGCTAACACCAATGCTCAGGAGAATGGTCAGTGCCATAAGGGCAAGCAGCCCCAGAGGGATGGAGGTTCAGGCCCCAATTTGGAGCACCTGTTAAATCAGCCCTGTCCAAAGCATGGATCAAAGGAGAAGCCAACATCGCATCTTTGGAAGGACTGCTATATCATGCGGGATTTCAAGAATTCCAATATGTTCCAGTATGATAATGGCCCGCCCGGCGGTTCAGGAGGTGGTTTCCACGGGCCGGGTTATGGATATGGTGGTTCCGGTTCAAGGTTTCAAGGCAACCAAATTGGACACATCAATCAAGGGCACCAAGGCAACCAGGGAGGTTACAAGCATCAGGGGAATCAGCAGCAACAGCAGCAGTCGGGTTATCAGAGCAATCCCAAGCAACTAAATAGCGGGCAATATCATGTTTTCACTACTAGTTTGTGTAAGCGTGATCAGAAGCTTCACAAAAGGGCGGTAAACTATGTTGAACCGGCAGTACCTCAGTATTTACGCTGGTCTGAGCAACCCATTTTATGGAGTAGAGAGGATCACCCACCCCGGGTTGATAATCCGGGTCACTTGGCCCTGGTGGTAGCCTCGCAAGTTGGGGGTTACAAGTTTACTAAAGTACTCATGTATGGGGGAAGCAGTATCAACATTCTATATTATGACACATTCCGCCATATGGGGTTGACAGATAAGAATCTTAAACTGTCAAATACGGTCTTTCATGGGGTGGTGCCTGGTAAGTCTGCATATCCTATAGCCTTAGAGGTAGCTTTTGGAGATGATTATAATTCAAGGTCAGAAACATTGATGTTTGAGGTGGTAAAGATCAAAAGTCCGTACTACGCCTTGTTTGGACGGCCGGCTTATGCTAAGTTCATGGCAAGGCCATGCTATGTTTATCTACAGCTTAAAATGCCAGGTCATAAGGGGACTATCATAGTACATGGAAGCAGAAAGATCGCTTTGGAATGTGAGGAAGGTGATGCGGCCTATGCTGAGTCGGTTTGTGCCAGGGAGGAGCTGAAATTCTATAAGGAGCAAGTTGATCTGGCAGACATGACTCATTTGAAAAAGCCAACTATGGAACACGATCCGGCATTGAAGTTTAAATCAGCCACAGATACTAAGATGGTTGACTTTGTTCCCGGTGATTCATCCAAACAGTTCAGCATCAGCGCGAACCTGGATCCCAAATAGGAAAGCATGCTCATCGAGTTCATCCGTGAGAATTGGGACATCTTTGCATGGAAACCTTCTGACATGCCAGGTGTACCGAGGGAACTCGTTGAGCACACACTCAACATTGATCCTAAGTTTAAACCAGTCCGTCAGTTTCTCCGCCGCTTCAATGAAGAAAGGCGTAAGGCTATAGGTGAAGAGGTAGCCCGTCTGTTGGCCGCAGGGTTTATTGTAGAGGTCTTTCATCCAGAGTGGTTGGCTAATCCGGTGCTGGTTCTTAAGAAAAACGGCACTTGGCGTATGTGTGTGGATTACACAGATTTAAACAAAGCTTGCCCTGCAGACCCCTTTGCTCTCCCTCGCATTGATCAGATAATTGATGCAACGGCAGGTTGTGACCGTTTGTGTTTTCTGGATGCGTATTCTGGTTATCATCAGATCAAGATGGCAGTTAAGGACCAGGAGAAGACACTTTCATAACTCCCTTTGGAGCCTTCTGCTATGTTTCCATGCCTTTTGGACTCAAGAGTGCCCAGGCAACTTACCAGCGATGTGTTCAGAATTGCCTTCATAAGCAAATTGGGCGCAATGTTCATGCATATGTGGATGATATTGTGGTAAAGTCCAGAAAGGAGGAGACATTGATAGATGATTTGAGAGAAACCTTTGACAATCTCCGAGTCTACAAGATGATGCTCAATCCGGAGAAGTGTGTCTCTGGTGTTCCGGCAGGCAAGCTCTTGGGTTTTCTGGTGTCAAACAGAGGCATTGAGGCTAATCCGGAAAAGATTGCAGCAATTACATCCTTGGCTAAACCGGCGTGTATCAACGATGTTCAACGTCTGGCCGGCCGGATTACAGCCTTGAGCCGGTTTATCAGTCGCCTTGGAGAGAAGGCCATCCCTTTATATCAGATGCTCAAGAAAACAGATAACTTTGTCTGGAGCGAGGCAGCTGATAAAGCATTCGAGGATCTGAAGAGGCAGCTAGCTGAACCGCCCGTGCTTGCAGCGCCGATCGATAAGGAGCCGTTATTACTATATGTGGCTGCTAATGCCCGGGCTGTTAGCGTAGCTATTGTGGTAGAGCGCAAGGAGCTTGGCAAGGAATATCCGGTTCAACGGCCGGTTTATTATATCAGCGAGGTGCTCATTGAGTCAAAGCAGAGGTATCCGCATTGGCAGAAGCTGGTGTACGGAGTGTTTATGGCAAGCCGGAAGCTTAAACATTATTTTCAGGGCCATCCCATCACAGTGGTCAGTTCAGCTCCTCTGGGCGATATCATTCAAAACAGAGAAGCAACTGGCCGGGTTGCCAAGTGGGCTATTGAGCTTGGACCTCATGGGCTCAAATATATACCCCGCACAGCTATCAAATCCCAGGAACTCGTGGATTTCATCAACGATTGGACGGAGTTACAGGCACCTGAAGAGAAACCAGACAATACATATTGGACTATTCATTTTGATGGATCCAGACAGTTGGAGGGCTCGGGGGCTGGAGTCATACTAACTTCCCCACGAGGTGACAAGTTTTGTTATGTCCTCCGTTTATTGTTCCCTTGTACTAACAATGCAGCTGAATATGAGGCTTTGCTCCACGGTCTTCGGATGGCTAAGGAGATGAATTTGAGCCAGGTTAAGTGCTTCGGCGATTCAGATCTAGTGGCTCAGCAGATGTCTGGCACTTGGGATTCTAAGGACCCACTCATGGCTGCATATCGGCGAGAGGTGGATACAGTGGCTAGTCACTTTAAGGGTTATCATGTGGACCATATAGACCGGCGGAAGAATGAAGCGGCAGACGCTTTAAGTCGTCTTGGTTCCCAGCGTAAACCGGTCCCGCCCAATGTCTTTCTTGATGTGTTGCATAATCCGTCAGTCAAGGTGCCAACCGAAGAAGATTTGGCTATTCCTGATCTAAAGGCTCAGTTCGTGGCAGCTCTGCATGCATACCGGATTGGACAATCCCATATCTGGCTTACATGAACCGGGGCAAGTTACCAGACAATGAAACGTTGGCCCGACAGATAATCCGGCGTTCCAAGTCCATGACCATACTCAACGGGGAGTTACATCGCTACAGTGTTTTAGGAGCAATTCAGTGTTGTGTTTCTCCTCAACAAGGTTGTGAGATTTTGCGAGAAATCCATGAAGGGGACTGCGGTCACCATGCAGGTTCAAAGTCTTTGGTGGCTAAAGCTTTTTGCCACGGTTTTTACTGGCTGGCGGTGCATGTTGATGCGGAAGATTTAGTCAAGAGATGTGATGGGTGTCAAAAATTCGCCCGCCGTGCACACGTTCCGGCTCAAGAGTTACGGATGATTCCAATTACGTGGCCGTTTGCAACTTGGGGGCTTGATATGGTTGGACCCTTCAAGCGATCCAACGACGACCCACCTGTTAGTAGCAGTTGATAAATTCACCAAACGGGTGGAGCCAGAGCCAGTCAGCAAGTGTGATGCAGCCACGGCGGTTCAATTCATCAAAAAGGTGATATTCCGGTTTGGTTTTCCACACAGCATTATAACAGATAATGGTACTAACCTGTCAAAGGGGGAGATGGAAGAATTTTGTCAACGTGAGCACATCCGGCTCGATCTAGCGTCGGTGGCTCACCCCCAGTCTAATGGTCAAGCAGAGAGGGCAAATCAAGAAATTCTACGGGGTATCAAACCCAGGCTTATGGTTCCCTTAAAGCGGACACCGGGTTGTTGGGTTGAGGAGCTACCTTCTGTGTTATGGAGCATCAACACCACACCCAATAGGTCTATGGGTTACACACCTTTCTTCATGGTCTATGGAGCGGAGGCCGTTCTTCCTAGTGACATCCGTCACGACTCGCCCCGTGTGACAGCTTATGTTGAAGCTGATAATGAGAAGGCACGTCAGGATTCTCTGGACCTGTTGGATGAAGAGCGTGATCTTGCAGCAGCACGATCGGCGATTTATCAACAAGATCTCCGACGTTATCACAGCCGCCGGGTTAAAACCAGAACCTTTCAAGAAGGCGATTTGGTGCTCCGGCTCATCCAGGATCAGACTGATATGCACAATTTATCCCCACATTGGGAAGGACCCTTTGTGGTCAGCAAAAATCTGCACAACGGATCTTACTACCTCATTGATGTTCGAGAGCATAAAGACTCACGTCAATCTGAGGAGGAACCAAGCGGCGATGGAACATAGCTCTCCTTCGGCCTTACTATACTTGAAGCCATAGGCTCTTCATCTGTACATATTTATGACAGTGTATATATCATATAATAAACCGGAGCCTCCGTTATAAGCGGGGTATCTGTTCTTTTTACATCTTGTGTGTGTTATACGAGTTAACTGACAAAGCGGAGTTTTATTAATCCGGTCTTAGCAGTTGCACGGATATAAAGAAAATCACTAGGGGGCTTGGTCATATTTGAACTACAGCTACACCTCTTGATCGGTTTTGAAACCACGAAGGGATATCACTAGGGGGCTTGGTTGTTATCACACCATAGCTACACCTCTTGATAGGCATTTAGGCCACAAAAGAAAAATATGTGGAGCCAAAGAGAGTGTTGCACAAAGCACAGACTCAAACATGGGCACACACTGAGCACAGCTCACAAAGTTACTTGGGGGCTCTTTTTGCAAAGCAACAAAGAGTTTGAAAGGACCCTTGTAATTGGCTATCAAGCCACGGCTTGGAAGCCTGGTGTATTCACCTAAAAACCCGGGTTAACCTGCCTTCATCAAGTAAGCCACTCCTGTCCAGGTAATCCTGGTATGACCCATCGAACGTTTGACATGTCAATCTTTTATAGACCCTGAACTTGTCAAAGTTAAAACGATGATTGGTTAATTGGAGGCCCATCTTAAAAGGCTTTGTTAAATGGTTTAACTCAGAGGCCTGGCAGCCCATGAAAAGCCTTGATTTGGAGCCTGGCAGCTCATAAAAAGCCTTGCATATTCTTCTTTTTTGAGTTTTATTTGTTGAAGTTCATAAGTATTTTTTTGATAAACCAGCGTCCTTAACCCGGCTTACTTTTCAACTACAAGTTGTCGACACATGATCAATTATAAACCGGTGTTTATTGACCCGGTCTGGTTTGACTAAATCACCAGTGTTATAAAGAAAACCCGGTAGTTATCCCGGTCCGGTTTAATATATAGATCGGCATTAAAAAGATGGGGTTATCAACGTTCCGGACTGGTATTAACACCTTTGCCGTATACACCGTTGGTCAGCCAATGTGGTATGTTATGTATATTGCTTTTTGTACAAACACTTCGATTATTTCATCTATGTCTTATACACTTCCTGGACATTATGACCCGTCTAGCGGTAAACCGCTAGCTACTTTTGAGTTGTTGTACCCAGGAACACAATTCATCATGGGTTATGAATAAATATATCTCAAAAGGTGGCAAAAGTCGTCATGAGGCATTACAAAACATGCTCGATGGCATGGCAAATAATGGAGTTTTGGCTATCTTATTACAAGAAGATTTCAAAGCGGCTCCAATGGCATAATTGTTTTTCACGAGGTCAGCACACAGTAGCCAGTAAACCGGCGACTGGTTTAGGATGCTTCGTCTGGACGGTTTGATGGTTGAGGGTCAGTTGGTGTAGGCACTTCTTCATCCCTCCCCAGACACTGGAAATCAACCGTCGACCAATCGAATCTAGTTAAAGCTTGAAATACTGCTTCCTCATGGATAAGATTGGAGGGGTTGATATCAAGAGCATAAGTGTGCTTACGAATCGGAGGCACAAGTTCTTCAACTTCATGGATGTCGGCCGGTTGTCTTTTCCCTTCAGCGTCATAAAACGGTTGAAAATGGGACAAATCGGTATCATCGGCCAACTTGCTGGCTGCTGGCCGCATCTGTTTGGTCAGCGCCGGAGGTCATCATTATCGGAAGTTGAAACGTCTTCCTTTACACCCTGGGTATCCTTTAATAATATCCTCCACTTCAAGGTCTGGAATCCAGGCTTTGGCTCAAATAAGTGCAGTTAAAGCTCCGGCTCTGGCAGCTGCTTTCTTCAACTCGGCGATACGGGCTGGTAACATGGCAACTTCTCAAGAGTTTCTTTAATCAAAGTTGGGGCCGGTTTGTTATAAGCTGCCGTGCAAATAGCCCGCTAAGACCCAGAGTACAGCTGTTCAACCAATGTGTATGCCGCTTTGAGTTTCATCCGCATATCTGTACCAAGATGAGCGATCCGAGTGGCCTGCCAAAGATTTTATCAACATTTTGGTCAGTTATAAGGTTCATTGACTTGCGCAACACACATAAGCAGGCACTTACCAAAGATAGCAGAGGTCATAGCATTTATTTGACGTTTCAAACCGGCTACTTCATCTACCACTGGCTTCAGGGCTGCCTCGGCGTCTACAGCTCTTTTGGTTAAACCGGATTTCTCGGTTTCCCAGTCAGCACGATCTTTGTTGAAAGATTCTTTCAGCTTTTCCATCACGGCCAGGGCCTGGGTCAGCTCCTCTTTGGCTTTTTCAGCCTCGGCTTGTTGTGACTTCACATTCTCTTGCAAGTCAGAATTTCGGGCATCTTTGCTTCTCAGTTCAGCCTGCAACGACGAAGGTATATTAAAACAAACATCATATATATGTGCTAAGTACAAAGCGTATAACAAGTTATGCACTCATACTTGGGGGCTAATGCCTATTTGCTCTAAAGTACTACATTTTATACAAGTCTCCCGAACAATGCAAGCATTGTCCTTGACACTTGGGGGCTAATGTGCATCTGTTCTAAAAACGGATGTGTGGATTAAAACCCGGATTAACTTGCCAAGTTAAACCGGCCTTTGGGGGCTATGCTGCAGAAAGTTATCTAATTATTTCAAGATGAGTCTTATTCTATTTAGAGACCTGCCATTGCAAGGATCATGATGAGAACTTAAGGTGTTACAAGACCCGGTTTATGATTACATAATCATAAAACGGCCCTTGGGGGCTACTTGGGATAGTATTTCAGCTATAAATCAATAAACAAGGGAGGGAATTTACCTCATATCGCTCTTGTCATCAAGTTCACCAAGCCGGCTTCATAATCCGGTTTGAGTGCAGACGGTTCAAGAAGCCAGAGTGAAGCTCATCAGCGTTAAGATGAGCATAGCTTGATAAAACCACTGCTCATTTGCCTTTTTCCCTGGCAGCTTGCTCTTCTTGGCACTGTGTTTGAGCCAAAATGACGGGATGGCCAGGAGAGTTTTGGCCCATTCCAGTAATAATCACATCATCTCCTTGGCCTTCAGTGTTTTTGGTTGGTGATATTGGAATTTCAGCATCTTTCACCGGACTAGCCAGTTTGGTTCTGCCGGTCAGCATCGGCCGCGGCAGGCTCAGCGTCTGTTGGCTCATCAGTATTTTGGCCTTCAAGGGGCGGGTCATCAGAAGTAGCTTCAGGATGAGGGCCTTCCGGTTCACAAGTTTGTTCCGGTTCACCTCTTGGTTCTTCTTCTTCGGCGACCGGGTCTTCGGGCGGATTGGTGACCCGAGCTTTCTTGCTGGGTCTGGCTTTGGCCCTGCAAACAGAATAAAAGAGGATTAACATCCTATTCAAAGGATTTATGACGCATTGAAAGGAAAGGTTTTTACAACTTACCCAGCCACAGTTTTCAAAGGGGGGAGTTGAGTTGCTGTCGATTCACCAGAAGATGAAGGAGGTGTCACCTGATAATTTGAATCGGACGGATTAAGAGGCTGTCTGAAATAACCTGCCTTGGGGTAAGAATGGTCAGAAGTAGGAGAGACCTCAGACCGGCGCTTCCGAACCGGGGTATCAGGTAAACCGGCTGAAGTGACCTGCTGGCCACTATGCCGGGTTGTCCGGCGAGCTTCATGCTGCTGAGTCTTCAAAATAAATGTTGGATCCAAGTGAGCAAGAGGATGAGAAAAGCTTACTTTCCGGACTGCTTGGCGAGTTTTTTGTGTTGGCATAGAGTCTGAACCGGAGGAAAGGGTAATTACCTCTACATCATCAGCTTGACTAGCTTCTGCGTCCTCCTGAGGAAGATCATTGTTAATGAGATGCATGAAAAGAGAGCCAAGTGAGTCAAGTTCTACCTCAACTTCTGGATCATCAGTGTCATCATCAAGCTCCATGTTGATCCGGTCAGCCGTTTTCCGTTTTGACGTCCGTTTTACGGCTTTGGTTTTGGGGCGGGATGGCTTGACCACTTTATCCCCAGTCGGCTTTGCCGCTTTCTCTATGGTTTTCCGTTTCCAGAAGAGGTCATCACCCTACATACACAGAAGAAGGATTACAGGTTGCATAAGCTAAAAATATTAGAGATGAAAAGGAAGTATAATGCTTACAGCAGGCGGTTTGTTCTTGGCATAGAAGGGACTCAGACCGGTTTGACTACAGGCCAGTTCCGATTCATTCAGAATCTTCTTTACACCTTCAGCGACTTCTTCCTCAGATAATTGAAGGTTGCAATGGCGTTGAGGGTCGTCAACCTCACCGGTATACTCACACATTAAACCGGAACACCGGCTTAGTGGCAAGATACTCCAGGATATCCAACAGCGCACAAAGTCCACGCCTGTTAAACCGTTCGCCATAAAGGCCCGGAGTTTGGCGAGTTGAGGGGCATATTTCGCCCTTTCTGAAGAGCTCAGGCGTTGTGGCATTGGATGGGTGTTGGATAGTCTGTGATCACGAAAGCCGGGGAGGGGATTTTCATCTTCAGGGGATGTATCTCTGCAATAAAACCAAGTTTGGTTCCATTCCTTTGGATGGCTGTGCAATTTGGCATGAGGACATTCAACCTCTTTCTTCTTTTGAATTGAGACACCCCCAAGTTCAGTGTTAGGGCCATTTACAAATTCTGTGCGCCGGTTTAAATGAAAGAAGTCCCGGAACAGCTCGGCGGTTGGTTCTTCTTGTAAATATACTTCACAGAAGACCTGGAAGTTGCATAAATTGGAGACCGAGTTGGGACCAATATCTTGAGGATGAAGTTGGAAGCTGGCAAGCACATCTCGGTAAAACTTTGACCCTGGCGGTTTGAAGCCACGGCCTATGTGGTCAACAAAGACAACCACCTCACCCTGCCTTGGGGTTGGAGGATTTTCTATTCCTGGAACTCGCCATTTGATTTCAGTTTTCTTAGCCAAAGTGCCAATGCTGACCATATCATTCAATTGTTCCTCTGTGACCCGGGAACGAGCCCAGTTGCAAGCGGTGAATTGCTTGGCCATCGTGGAACAAACGAGCTGGAAACAAAAGGCCGGTTTATAAATCACACAGGATAACATACAAGATGCAAGGGAGTAAAATATGCCCTGAGAGGGGACATGGCATAAACCGGAGATCAATGCAATAATGCATAAAAGGTAGTACCACGACAGGGGTACTCAGACACTGTTAAACCGGAATATAATTATGGAGGTAAAAGGCTCTTCCGGTTTATCAGAGGGCTAATGGTATAGATTGCTTATACAAAATTAAATCGCCTATGATGGTGTGAGGAGAAACAGATTTCACAAAGGTATGTGAAATTTTCGGATCTAAGATAAGACAGAAAAGTAAAAATAATTGGATCTAGAAAGGGTGAAGAACCGAAGCAACTTATGAAGGACTAGATCAGTTCTTTGCACATAAGGGTTTGTGGTGATAGCAGAAGATTAGCTACGGCAGGGAGTACGCCAGGTACGAAGTGTTCACCTAAAGGCCAAGGAAGAACAACACTAAAAGCTCTGATGAACCTCAAGAACAGCGAAGAGCAAGGAAACCCTAACGGATCTAGGAAAGAAGGGGGAAATGACTTACTGCGACTGCGGAAGCAGCGGAAGGGCGCTGTGGAACTCTGGTGTGAACAGGTTGATGCAGCAGCCGACGGCGAAGCAGAGGCGAGGTTCGAAGATGACGGCGGTGCTCGATTGCGGGGTCGTCGAGAGGAAGAAGAAGAGATGAATGGGTAGCGGAAAGAAAAGAAAGGGGTCCTCTGCCCCTATTTATAAGGCAAAGCGATAAAAAGGCAAGTGCGGGAATCGAGGAGCCCCAAAATGGATAAATTAATAAAAGTGTCACCTCGGTGACTGAATACACATTAAATGAAGGTAATCGTCGACATCAACAGATAGATGATGTCGGGGCGGTTTATCATTATCTGGAAGTATGACGTCACGGCGATTTACAAGATCAAGGTGAAGATATGAGGGAAGAATTTTTCTAAGTGTAGAAGATTGACATGAACAAGTTCAAACCAATCTGGGGCCTAATGTTGGGGATATTACTACTGGAGGTAAACCGGCCTTATGTAGCCGGGTTAACTCCTTGAAGCTTAGAAGCCCATGAAGATGCAAGGATGATGGCGCTTCACGAAGGCCCAAGGCCCAAAGGCGGGTTAAAGCTTGTAAATGTAAACTGACCTAGTCATGTAACTTGTATTATAAGATAGAAAGGATAGAGAATGAACCAGATACGTTTATGATATGGCTTCGGGACTCTATAGCCCGGCGGGCGTCAACCTATGTATATAAAGGGACGACCCGGCTGCGGTTTAGGGGGAGACAACAACTCGAGAGCCAGATAAAGCGGATTCGCTCCCTGGCCTTCGAAACCCTAGCAATACCAATCACAACTAGACGTAGGCTTTTACCTTCCTTGAAGGGGCCAAACTAGTATAAAATCCCCGTGTCCCCTTGTCCGGTTTAACCCCTTTGAGCTAACCTGTAGCGATGGCTCCACGACTAAGTCCCTTCACAAGGACATCTGCCGTGACAAACCCACGACAGATTGCCTACCAAAGATGGCAATACCTAGATCTATTCTTGCTTGTTATGCCTAGCTAGGGGCGTTAAACGATAGCGCTTGTTGGGAGGCAACCCAATTTTATTTTTATTACTTGCTTTTGCTCCTGCTTAGTAATAATAAATTATTTAGCCCTGTTTTGGTTGTGTTTTTTTGTTTAATTAGTGTTGTGCCAAGTAGAACCATTGGGAAGACTTGGGGAAAGTCTTGTTGAACTTGCTGTAAAAACAGAAACTTTAGCGCTCACGAGAACTGCTGTCATTTTTATTTGGAGAGTGCTATTTAGTTAAATTCTTATGCAGATGATTAATAGATAAATTCTCCGGTCCAGAAATTTATTTTAGAATTTTTGGGTGTCCATATCTTGCGCTAGCTATAGATTACTACAGACTGTTCTGTTTTTGACAGATTCTGTTTTTCGTGTGTTGTTTGCTTATTTTGATGAATCTATGGTTAGTAAACTTAGTTTATAAACCATAGAGAAGTTGGAATACAGTAGGTTTAACACCAATATAAATAAAGAATGAGTTCATTACAGTACCTTGAAGTGGTCTTTTGTTTTCTTTCGCTAACGGAGCTCACGAGATTTTCTACTTTGAGTTTTGTGTTGTGAAGTTTTCATGTTTTGGGTAAAGATTTGATGGATTATGGAACAATGAGTGGAAAGAGCATAATCTTGGGGATTCCCATGGCACCCCCAAGATAATCTAAGGACACCTAAAAGCCAAAGCTTGGGGATTCCCCAGAAGGCATCCCCTCTTTCGTCTACTTCTATCGGTAACTTTACTTGGAGCTATATTTTTATTCGCCACATGATATGTGTTTTGCTTCGAGAGTCTTGTATGATTTGAGTCTTTAATTTTTAGTTTACCTCAATCATCCTTCCTGTACACACCTTTTGAGAGAGCCATACATGTTTTGTAATTTGCTAGAATACTCTATGTGCTTCGCTTATATCTTTTGAGTAATATAGTTTTTCTCTAGTACTTCACTTATATCTTTTAGAGCACGATGGTGGATTTGTTTTATAGAAACTCTTGATCTCTCATACTTCACTTAGACTATTTTGAGAGTCTTAAATAGCATGGTAATTTGCTTAAAATCCTAATATGCTAGGTATTCAAGATTAGTAAAATTTTCTTATGAGTGTTTTGAATACTAAGAGAAGTTTGCTGCTTGATGATCGTTTTGAGATATGGGGGTAATAATATCAAAGTCGTGCTAGTTGAGTAGTTGTGAAATTGAGAAATGCTTGTGTTGAAGTTTGCAAGTCCTGTAGCATGCACGTATGGTAAACATTATGTAACAAATTTGAAACATGAGGTGTTATTTGATTGTCCTCCTTATGAGTGGCGGTCGGGGACTATCGCTGGTCTTTTCCTACCAATCTATCACTCCCTAGGAGCATGCGTGTAAATACTTTGCTTCGATAACTTGTAGATTTTGCAATAAGTATATGAGGTTCTTTATGACTAATGTGAGTCCATGGATTATACCGCACTCTCACCCTTCCACCTTTGGCTAGGCCTCTCTAATACCCGCGGCCACCTTTCGGCCGGGTATCATACACCCGACCATATACCCTTCCTCAAAAACAGCCACAATACCTACCTATTATGGCATTTCCATAGACATTCCGAGATATATTGCCATGCAACTTTCCACCGTTCTGTTTATGACACACTCATCATTGTCATATTGCTTAGCATGATCATGTAGTTGACATAGTATCTGTGGCAAAGCCACCGTTCATAATTCTTTCATACTTGTCACTCATGCATCCATTGCATATCCCGGTACACCACCGGAGGCATTCATATAGAGTCATACTTTGTTCTAGTATCGAGTTGTAGTCATTGAGTTGTAAATATATAGAAGTGTGATGATCGTCATTTTCTAGAGCAATGTCCCAAGTGAGGAAAAATAAAAAAAGGAAAAAAAGAGAATGGCCATAAAAAAGAGAAGGTCCAAAAAAATGAGAGAAAAAGATAGAAGGGACAATGTTACTATCCTTTGCCACACTTGTGCTTCAAAGTAGCACCATAATCTTCATGATAGAGAGTCTCTTGTTTTGTCACTTTCATATACTAGTGGGAATTTTCATTATAGAACTTGGCTTGTATATTCCAACAATGGGCCTCCTCAAGTGCCCTAGGTCTTCGTGAGCAAGCAAGTTGGATGCACACCCACTTAGTTTCTTTTGTTGAGCTTTCATACATTTATAGCTCTAGTGCATTCGTTGCATGTCAATCCCTACTCCTTGCATTAACATCAATCTGTGGTCATCTCCATAGCCCATTGATTAGCCTCGTTGATGTGAGACTTCCTCCTTTTTGTCTTCTCCACATAACCCCTCTCATTATATTCTATTCCACCCATAGTGCTATGTCCATGGCTCGCGCTCATATATTGCGTGAAAGTTTATAGGTTGAGATTACTAAAGTCTGAAACAATTGCTTGGCTTGTCATCGGGGTTGTGCATGATGAGAGCATTCTTGTGTGACAAAAATGGAGCATGACTAAACTATATGATTTTGTAGGGATGAACTTTCTTTGGCCATGTTATTTTGAGAAGACATAACTGCTTTGTTAGTATGCTTGAAGTATTATTATTTTTATGTCACTATAAACTTTTGTCTTGAATCTTTTGGATCTGAATATTCATACCACAATTAAGAAGAATTACATTAAAATTATGCCAAGTAGCACTCCGCATCAAAAATTCTGTTTTTATCATTTACCTACTCAAGGACGAGCATGAATTAAGCTTGGGGATGCTTGATACGTCGCCAACGTATCTATAATTTTTGATTGCTCCATGCTATATTATCTACTGTTTTGGACATTATTGGGCTTTATCATCCACTTTTATATTATTTTTGGGACTAACCTATTAACCGTAGGCCCAGCCCAGAATTGCTGTTTTTTGCCTGTTTTAGGGTTTCGAAGAAAAGGAATATCAAACGGAGTCCAAACGGAATGAAACCTTCGGGAACGTGTTTTTCTCAACGAACAAGACCCAGGAGACTTGGACCCTACGTCAAGACACAAAAGAGGAGGCCATGAGGTAGGAGGGCGCGCCTACCCCCCAGGCGCGCCCTCCACCCTCGTGGGCCCCCTGTTGCTCCACTGAAGTACTCCTCCTCCTATATATACCTACGTACCCCCAAACAATCAGAGACGGAGCCAAAACCCAAATTCCACCGCCGCAACTTTCTGTATCCATGAGATCCCATCTTGGGGCCTGTTTTGGAGCTCCGCCGGAGGGGGCATCGATCACGGAGGGCTTCTACATCAACACCATAGCCCCTCCGATGAAGTGTGAGTAGTTCACCTCAGACCTACGGGTCCATAGTTAGTAGCTAGATGGCTTCTTCTCTCTTTTTGGATCTCAATACAATGTTCTCCCCTCTCTTGTGGAGAACTATTTGATGTAATCTTCTTTTTGCGGTGTGTTTGTTGAGACCGATGAATTGTGGGTTTAAGTCTATCTATGAACAATATTTGAATCTTCTCTATATTATTTTATGTATGATTAGTTATCTTTGCAAGTCTCTTCGAATTATCAGTTTGGTTTGGCCTACTAGATTGATCTTTCTTGCAATGGGCGAAGTGCTTAGCTTTGGGTTCAATCTTGCGGTGTCCTTTCCCAGTAACAGTAGGGCAGCAAGGCACGTATTGTATTGTTGCCATCAAGGATAACAAGATGGGGTTTTCATCATATTGCATGAGTTTATCCCTCTACATCATGTCATCTTTCTTAAGGCATTACCCTGTTTTCATTAACTTAATATTCTAGATGCATGCTGGATAGCGGTTGATGAGTGGAGTAATAGTAGTAGATGTAGGCAGGAGTCGGTCTACTTGTATTGGTTGTGATGCCTATATACATGATCATACCTAGATATTCTCGTAACTATGCTCACTTCTGTCAATTGCTCAACAGTAATTTGTTCACCCACCGTAGAATACTTATGCTCTCGAGAGAAGCCACTAGTGAAACATATGGCCCCCGGGTCTATCTTCATCATATTAATCTCCTACTACTTAGTTATTTCCTTTGCTTTTACTTTGCTTTTATTTTACTTT
Organism: Triticum aestivum; assembly: GCF_018294505.1. NCBI lineage: Eukaryota > Viridiplantae > Streptophyta > Magnoliopsida > Poales > Poaceae > Triticum > Triticum aestivum. The sequence continues at coordinate 380,956,987 of NC_057800.1, read as the reverse complement.
GCATCTTTATCATAAAAATACCAAAAATATTATATTATCATATCTCACTCTCATAAGTGGCCGTGTAGGGATTGACAACCCCTTATCGCGTTGGTTGCGAGGATTTATTTGTTTTGTGCAGGTGCGAGGGACTCGCGCGTAGCCCCCTACTGGATTGATACCTTTGTTCTCAAAAACTGAGGGAAATACTTACACTACTTTGCTGCATCATCCCTTCCTCTTCGGGGAAAACCAACGCAGTGCTCAAGAGGTAGCAAGAAGGATTTCTGGCGCCGTTGCCGGGGAGGTCTACGCAAAAGTCAATATACCAAGTACCCATCACATACCCTTATCACCCGCATTACATTATTTACCATTTGCCTCTCGTTTTCCTCTCCCCCACTTCACCCTTGCGTTTTATTCGCCCTCTCTCTCTATCCTCCCTCTCTTTCTCTATTTGCCTCTTTTTGCCTGCTTTCTTTTTGTTTGCTTGTGTGTTAGTTTGCTTGTTTGTCACGATGGCTCAAGATAACACTAAATTGTGTGAATTCACCAATACCAACAACAATGATTTTATTATCACTCCGATTGCTCCTCTTACCGATGCTGAATCTTGTGAAATTAATACTGCTTTGCTGAATCTTGTCATGAAAGATCCGTTTTCCGGCTTTCCTAGTGAAGATGCCGCTACCCATCTAAATAGCTTTGTTGATTTGTGTGATATGCAAAAGAAGAAAGATATGGATAATGATACTGTTAAATTGAAGCTATTTCCTATTTTGCTTAGAGATTGTGTTAAAGCTTGGTTTTCGTCTTTGCCTAAAAATAGTATTGATTCATGGAACAAGTGCAAAGATGCTTTTATCTCTAAGTATTTTCCTCCCGCTAAGATCATCTCTCATAGAAACAATATTATGAATTTTAAGCAACTTGATCATGAACATGTTGCACAAGCTTGGGAGAGAATGAAACTAATGATACGTAATTGCCCTACTCATGGTTTAAATTTGTGGGTGATTATACAAAAAATTTATGCCGGATTGAAGTTTGCTTCTAGAAATCTTTTAGATTCGGCCGCGGGAGGCACTTTTATGGAAATCACTTTAGGAGAAGCTACTAAACTCCTAGATAATATTATGGTTAATTATTCTCAATGGCATACTGAAAGATCTACTAATAAAAAGGTGCATGTGATAGAAGAAATTAATGTTTTGAGTGGAAAGATGGATGAACTTATGAAATTATTTGCTAGTAAGAGTGTTTCTTCTGATCCTAATGATATGCCCCTGTCTACATTGATTGAGAATAATAACGAGTCTATGGATGTGAATTTTGTTGGTAGGAACAATTTTGGTAACAACGCGTATAGAGGAAATTTTAATCCTATGCCTAATCCTAGTAAGCCCTCTAATAATTATGGTAATTCCTACAACAATTCTTATGGAAATTATAATAAGATGCCCTCTGATTTGAATCTAATATTAAAGAATTTATTACTTCGCAAAAGAATTTTAATGCTTTGATTGAATAAAAATTGCTTAAGATTGATGAGTTGGCTAGGAACATTGATAGAATTTCTCTTGATGTTGATTCTTTGAAACTTAGATCTATTCCACCTAAGCATGATATCAATGAGTCTCTCAGAGCCATGAGAATTTCCATTGATGAGTGCAAAGAAAGAACCGCTAGGATGTGTGCTAAGAAAGATGCCTTTATAAGAGCGTGTTCTTCTAGTTCCTATGAAAATAAAGATGAAGATCTAAAAGTTATTGATGTGTCCCCTATTAAATCTTTGTTTTGCAATATGAATCTTGATAATGATGGGAATGAATATGATCCACCTTTACCTAGAAGACGTTCCAAGAATTCAGAATTTTTTGATCTTGATGCTAAAATTGATAAAAGTGGGATGGAAGAAATTAAAACCCTAGATGTTGCTAAACCCACTATTATGGATTTCAAGGAATTTAACTATTAAAATTGCTCGTTTATTGATTGTATTTCCTTGTTGCAATCCGTGCTAAATTGTCCTCACTCTTATAGTCAAAATAAAGCGTTTACTAAACATATCGTTGATGCCTTGATGCAATCTTATGAGGAAAAACTTGAATTGGAAGTTTCTATCCCTAGAAAACTTTATGATGAGTGGGAACCAACTATTAAAATTATAATTAAATATCATGAAAGCTACGCTTTATGTGATTTGGGTGCTAGTGTTTCCACGATTCCAAAGACTTTGTGTGATTTGTTAGGTTTCCGTGATTTTGATGATTGCTCTCTAAACTTGCACCTTGCAGATTCCACTATTAAGAAACCTATGGGAAGAATTAATGATGTTCTTCTTGTTGCAAATAGGAATTATGTGCCCGTAGATTTTATTGTTCTTGACATAGATTGCAATCCTTCATGTCCTATTATTCTTGGTAGACCTTTCCTTAGAACGATTGGTGCAATTATTGATATGAAGGAAGGAAATATTAGATTAAAATTTTCATTAAGGAAAGTCATGGAACACTTTCCTAGAAATAAAATTAAATTATCTTATTAATCAATCATGAGAGCCACTTATGGATTTCCTACCAAAGATGGCAATACCTAGATCTATCCTTGCTTCTTATGCCTAGCTAGGGGCGTTAAACAATAGCGATTGTTGGAAGGTAACCCAATTTTATTTTTATTCCTTGCTTTTTGCTCCTGTTTAGTAATAAATAATTTATCTAGCCTCTGTTTTTTGTGTTTTTTGTGTTTAATTAGTGGTTGTGCCAAGTAGAACCGTTGGGAAGACTTGGGGAAAGTCTTGTTACACTTGCTGTAAAAAACAGAAACTTTAGCGCTCACGATAACTGCTGCCATTTTTATTTGGAAAGTGATATTTAGTTAATTATTTTTGTATATGATTAATATACAAATTCCTCACGTCCAGCAATTTATTTTAGAATTTTTGGAGCTCCAGATTTTGCGATAGCTACAGATTACTACAGACTGTTCTGTTTTTGACAGATTCTGTTTTTCGTGTGTTGTTTCCTTATTTTGATGAATCTATGGCTAGTAAAATAGTTTATAAACCATAGAGAAGTTGGAATACAGTAGGTTTAACACCAATATAAATAAAGAATGTTTTCATTACAGTACCTTGAAGTGGTCTTTTGTTTTCTTTCGCTAACGGAGCTCACGAGATTTTCTACTTTGAGTTTTGTGTTGTGAAATTTTCATGTTTTGGGTAAAGATTTGATGGATTATGGAACAATGAGTGGAAAGAGCCTAATATTGGGGATTCCCATGGCACCCCCAAGATAATCTAAGGACACCTAAAAGCCAAAGCTTGGGGATGCCCCGGAAGGCATCCCCTCTTTCGTCTACTTCTATCGGTAACTTTACTTGGAGCTATATTTTTATTCGCCACATGATATGTGTTTTGCTTGGAGCGTCTTGCATGATTAGAGTCTTTACTTTTTAGTTTACCACAATCATCCTTTCTGTACAAACCTTTTGAGAGAGCCATAGATGATTTGGAATTTGCTAGAATACTCTATGTGCTTCGCTTATATCTTTTGAATTATATAGTTTTGCTCTAGTACTTCACTTATATCTTTTAGAGCACGGTGGTGGATTTGTTTTAAAGAAACTATTGATCTCTCATGCTTCACTTAGATTATTTTAAGAGTCTTAAATAGCATGGTAATTTGCTTAAAATCCTAATATGCTAGGTATTCAAGATTAGTAAAATTTTCATATGAGTGTTTTGAATACTAAGAGAAGTTTGATGCTTGATGATCGTTTTGAGATATGGTTGTAATAATATCAAAGTCGTGCTAGTTGAGTAGTTGTGAAATTGAGAAATGCTTGTGTTGAAGTTTGCAAGTCCCGTAGCATGCACGTATGGTAAATGTTATGTAACAAATTTGAAACATCAGGTGTTATTTGATTGTCCTCCTTATGAGTGGCGGTCGGGGACGAGCGATGGTCTTTTCCTACCAATCTATCCCCCTAGGAGCATGCGCGTAGTGCTGAGGTTTTTGATGACTTGTAGATTTTTGCAATAAGTATGTGAGGTCTTTATGACTAATGTTGAGTCCATGGATTATACGCACTCTCACCCTTCCATCCTTGCTAGCCTCTTCGGTACCATGCATTGCCATTTCTCACATTGATAGTTGGCGCAAACTTCGCCGGTGCATCCAAACCCCGTGATATGATACGCTCTTTCACACATAAACCTCCTTATATCTTCCTCAAAACATCCACCATACCTACCTATTATGGCATTTCCATGGCCATTCCAAGATATATTGCCATGCAACTTTCCACCATTCCGTTTATCATGACACATTCATTATTGTCATATTGCTTAGCATGATGATGTAGTTGACATAGTATTTGTGGCAAAGCCACCGTTCATAATTCTTTCATACATGTCAGTCTTGGTCCATTGCATATCCCAGTACACCGCCGGAGGCATTCATATAGAGTCATACTTTGTTCTAGTATCGAGTTGTAATCATTGAGTTGTAAATATATAGAAGTGTGATGATCCTCATTTTCTAAAGCAATGTCCCAAGTGAGGAAAAATAAAAAAAGGAAAAAAAGAGAAAGGCCATAAAAAAGAGAAGGCCCAAAAAAATGAGAGAAAAAGATAGAAGGGACAATGTTACTATCCTTTGCCACACTTGCGCTTCAAAGTAGCACCATAATCTTCATGATAGAGAGTCTCTTGTTTTGTCACTTTCATATACTAGTGGGAATTTTCATTATAGAACTTGGCTTGTATATTCCAACAACAAGCAAGTTGGATGCACACCCACTTAGTTTCTTTTGTTGAGGTTTCATACATTTATAGCTCTAGTTGCATCCGTTGCATGGAAATCCCTACTCCTTGCATTAACATCAATCGGTGGGAATCTCCATAGCCCATTGATTAGCCTCGTTGATGTGAGACTTTCTCCTTTTTTGTCTTCTCCACATAACCCCCTCATTATATTCTATTCCACCCATAGTGCTATGTCCATGGCTCGCGCTCATATATTGCGTGAAAGTTTATATGTTTGAGATTACTAAAGTATGAAACAGTTGCTTGGCTTGTTATTGGGGTTGTGCATGATGAGAGCATTCTTGTGTGACGAAAATGGAGCATGACAAAACTATATGATTTTGTAGGGATGAACTTTCTTTGGCCATGTTATTTTGAGAAGACATAATTGCTTTGTTAGTATGCCTGAAGTATTATTATTTTTATGTCAATATAAACTTTTGTCTTGAATCTTTCGGATCTGAATATTCATACCACAATTAAGAAGAATTACATTAAAAATTATGCCAAGTAGCACTCCGCATCAAAAATTCTGTTTTTATCATTTACTTACTCGAGGACGAGCAGGAATTAAGCTTGGGGATGCTTGATACGTCTCCAACGTATCTATAATTTTTGATTTCTCCATGCTATATTATCTACTGTTTTGGACATTAGTGGGCTTTATTATCCACTTTTATATTATTTTTGGGACTAACCTATTAACCAGAGGCCCAGCCCAGAATTGTTGTTTTTTGCCTGTTTTAGGGTTTCGAAGAAAAGGAATATCAAACGGAGTCCAAATGGAATGAAACCTTCGGGGACGTGATTTTCTCAACGAACAAGACCCGGGAGACTTGGACCCTACGTCAGGACACAAAAGAGGAGTCCACGAGGTAGGGGGCGCGCCTACCCCCCAGGCGCGCCCTCCACCCTCGTGGGCCCCCTGTTGCTCCACTGAAGTACTCCTCCTCCTATATATACCTACGCACCAGAGCCAAAACCCTAATTCCACTGCCGCAACTTTCTATATCCACGAGATCCCATCTTGTCGCCTGTTCCGGAGCTCCGCCGGAGGGGGCATCGATCACGGAGGGCTTCTACATCAACACTATAGCCCCTCCAATGAAGCGTGAGTAGTTCACCTCAGACCTACGGGTCCATAGTTAGTAGCTAGATGGATTCTTCTCTCTTTTTGGATCTCAATACAATGTTCTCCCCCTCTCTTGTGGAGAACTATTCGATGTAATCTTCTTTTTGCGGTGTGTTTGTTGAGACCGATGAATTGTGGGTTTATGATCAAGTCTATCTATGAGCAATATCTGAATCTTCTCTGAATTCTTTTATGTATGATTGGTTATCTTTGTAAGTCTCTTCGAATTATCAGTTTGGTTTGGCCTACTAGATTGATCTTTCTTGCAATGGGAGAAGTGCTTAGCTTTGGGTTCAATCTTGCGGTGTCCTTTCCCAGTGACAGTAGGGGCAGCAAGGCACGTATTGTATTGTTGCCATCGAGGATAACAAGATGGGGTTTTCATCATATTGCATGAGTTTATCCCTCTACATCATGTCATCTTGCTTAAGGCATTACTCTGTTTTCATTAACTTAATACTCTAGATGCATGCTGGATAGCGGTCAATGAGTGGAGTAATAGTAGTAGATGCAGGCAGGAGTTGGTCTACTTGTCTCGGACGTGATGCCTATATACATGATCATACCTAGATATTCTCATAACTATGCTCACTTCTATCAATTGCTCAACGGTAATTTGTTCACCCACCGTAGAATACTTATGCTCTCGAGAGAAGCCACTAGTGAAACCTATGGCCCCCGGGTCTATCTTCATCATATTAATCTCCTACTACTTAGTTATTTCCTTTGCTTTTATTTTACTTTGCATCTTTATCATAAAAATACCAAAAATATTATCTTATCATATCTCACTCTCATAAGTGGCCGTGTAGGGATTGACAACCCCTTATCGCGTTGGTTGCGAGGATTTATTTGTTTTGTGCTGGTGCGAGGGACTTGCCCGTAGCCTCCTACTGGATTGATAGCTTGGTTCTCAAAAACTGAGGGAGATACTTACGCTACTTTGCTGCATCATCCATTCCTCTTCGGGGAAAACCAACGCAGTGCTCAAGAGGTAGCAGTCCGCGGGACGCATCTACTTCAATCGGATGCCCCGCGCATCGCCACTCCGCGGGACGCGTCTACTTCATCCGGACTCCCTGCACATCGTCAGTCCGCGGGACGCGTCAACTTCATACGGACTCCCCGCACATCGTCAGTCCGCGGGACGCGTCAACTTCATACGGACTCCCCGCACATCGTAAGTCCGCGGGACGCGTCTACTTCACACGGCTGCCCCACACGTCGCCATCGGTTGGCCACCTCATCACCACTCGGTTGTCCCATGCGTCGCCATCGGTTGGTCACCTCATCACCACTCGGCTGCCCCGTGCGTCGCCATCGGTTGGTCACCTCATAACCACTCGCCCGCCCCGCGCGTCACCATCAGTTGGTCACCTCATAACTACTCGGTTGCCCGGCGCGTCGCCATCGGTTGGTCACTTCATAACCACTCGGCCGCCCCGCGCGTCGCCATCGGTTGGTCACCTCATAACCGCTCGGCCTCTCCGCGCGTCGCCACTCGGTTGGTCACCTCATAACCACTCGGCCCCCCGCGCGTCGCCATGGGTTGGTCACCTCATAACCGCTCGGTCGCCCCGCACATCGCCATCGGTTGGTCACCTCATAACCGCTCGGTTGCCCCACACGTCGCCATCGGTTCGTCACCTCAAAACCGCTCGACCGCCCGCGCGTCGCCATCGGTTGGTCACCTCATCACCCCTCGGCCGCTCTGCGCGTCGCCACTCGGTTGGTCACCTCATCACCAATCGGCCGCCCTGCGCGTCGCCATCGGTTGGTCACCTCATAACCACTCGGCCGCCCCGCGCGTCGCCATCGGTTGGTCACCTCATCACCGTCGGCCGCCCCGCGTGTCGCCATTGGTTGGTCACCTCATCACCACTCCGCTCCCCCCGCGTCGCCATCGGTTGGAGCACGGTGGAGCGCACGGTGGCTCGTTGGAAGCTTAGGAGTGGCAGAGGGCACCGGGATTATCGACGAACACCGGCGACAGCAAGGGAGGGGATAGGGTCGATCCATCGACTTGGGGCTCTCCTGCTTGATCTTCTCCTCGAGGAAGATGTACTAGATGACGAAGGACCAGCCGGGCATGGCCTCACCACATGGGGACGACAGCGGGGGTGAGGATGACGAATGCCATGGCAGGCAATGCTCGGGCACGAACAAAAACGACGATGACGGCGTGAGAGAGGGAGATGATTGGGACTAGGGTTTGTGTACGGGGTCGAGGGGGGCCTTATAGACGTCAGGGAGGGGCTGGATGCTTGGCACGTGGCCATCCATGGCCACGAACGTGGGCGCGGCGTCCACCCAGCCTCTGATGAACAAAGAGGTTGGGGACGAGCTCTAGGTGGGTTGGGCCTTACCTCTTCACTTCAAGGACCAGGCGCATAGTAGGTTAGTTTCCGTTTCCTTTTACTTTTATTGCTCCTGGTTTTCAATTAATTTTTGTATCAAATGAATTTTGTTGCCATTAAAAGTTCGCCCAAAAATACTTTGTATTATTAGGAGCTATTACACAATGTTTGGTCACAATTGGAGTTAAATAAATAATTGCTTATTTTGAAAAGGCCATTTTATTTTCTGTTAGACCACTTATTAATTTCCTAGAAATTTATTTGCGAGCCCAACGAAGTTAGTTTCAACATCATGATGATCAGGGGAATTTATAAAATTATTCAAATGTTTTAGTTTTACTGTTTAAAGAACTAATTATTTTGACTTTATTTTAAAATTTGAACTTGAACTCGGTTTGGACCAAAGTGCGGTTTAGCAAATTAAGTGCGATACATTGCACCGTTGGGGTGTGATTACTGTAGCTTAACTACCGGGGTGTTACAAATCACCTCCACTACAAGAAATCTCGTCCCGAGATTTAAGAGGTGGAGTAAGGGGAAAGTGTTGGTTACGATATTTTAATGAGTGTTCCCGGTCTTGGTTGCTCTTCTTGAGTAGGTCGAACCACTACGTTGATGTCTTCATTTCCCTACTCCAGGTCATCATGATGAAGTCGTCATCCTATCTTCAGTAACTCCATCGTACTTACGACAGAATAAGGGAGGGGGGTATTTCGGGCGAACGGACCTCTGCACGGTTGACTAACGGGTAGATAATATCGGGGAAGGTGGCGGAAAGTAACTCTCGAATTGAAACTTAAGAAGATATCGAGAGCAAAGTAAGAAGGTACCATGAGAAGTTTCAAGTGGGCAGACAATTGTTCGATGCCTGAAAAAGGCATGAAAGGGGTTCAAAGCAACGGGAATAAGTATTGTGTCTGATACCAGAATTGATGATCTCTTGGAGGGTGGCTCGTGAAATGATAATAAAAACGTGCATCAACCCCTATGCATAGATTACCCCAATATCACCGTGGGAATCCGCGAATTGAATGCCAAAACACATATCAAGTGAATCAATATGATACCTCATTGTCACCTCAAGTATTCATACTGCAAGACATATATCATGTGTTCTCATATCTGAATATTCAGTCCGACAAGACAAAACTTCAAAGGGTAAAGATTCAATTCATCGCAACAAGAGTACAGGGGGGAGAAACATCATATGATCCGACTATATTAACAAAGCCCATGATATAGATCACGAGAGAGAGAGAGATCAAACACATAGCTACTGGTACAAACCCTAAGCCTTGAGGGTGAACTACTCCCTCCTCATCGTGGTGGCCGTCGGGATGATGAAGATGGCCAGCGAAGATGATCCCCCCCCCCTCCAGCAAGGTGCCGGAACGGGTCTAGATTGGTTTTCGGTGGCTATAGAGCCCTACGGCGGCGGAACTTCTGATCTAAGTTAACCCCGAAGGGTTTCGGAATATTTGGGATTTTATAGTGCAAAGAAGGGGTACGGGAGGCCACCGAGGTGGGCACAACCCACCTGGGCGCGCCAGGGGGCCTGGCGCGCCCTGGTCGGTTATGCCCCCTCGAGGCACCCCCAGGTGCTGCTTTGGCCCATCGGGAGTCTTTTGGCCCATAAAAAATCCACAAAAAGTTTTGCGATGTTTGGACTCCGTTTGATATTGATTTTCTGCGATGTAAAAAACGAGCAAAAAACTACAACTGACACTGGGCAGTTGGTCAATAGGTTAGTCCCAAAAAGTGATATAAAGTTGCTATAAAATGATTATAAAACATCCAAGAATGATAATATAATGGCATGAATACTTCATAAATTATAGATACGTTGGAGACATCATATGTGCTTCGAAAACCTGGTAGCTCGTTTACTTGTAGGTAGTGCTCTACGCAAGATCCTCCATGCAAATGTTTGGACTCTAGGCGCCATGGATGTATCTTGCCACACATGATTGAGCAAAGAAATGATTTCTGGTGAAACTACCTTAGGTTGCTCGTTGGCCAGTAGGACCAAATTGTTAAAGCAATGCTTGTAAGCGCTCTTGGAGGTACAATCACCTGCAGGGTTTTATTTCCCAACCAAAGTATCTTCTGCAATTGAGTTTATAATTGGAGTTTGAAGAATAGCATCAGCAGTGCAAGGAGAAAACAAGGTTCGAATTAAATCTGAATTCCAAGCCTTTTGGTTGGTTATCCAAAGATCTTTTACCATAGCAAGGTAAACAAAAGGTGGAGGTTGAACAAGTAGATTATCATAAATGGTTTCCCATTCTGAAAACCAATGGGAGCTCGAATTGAAGCACTCCCATCAAATATTTGGTAAAAGGTAGCTGAGATCAAGAGAGGTCATACCTTGAGTATTGATGTCCAAAACACAGATTTAGGCTTGTTCGGTTTAGCTCTCCATATGGAAGTGTCATGGTGATATTTTGCTTTGAGAATCAAGGCAAGTTTTCTTTGAGGTTCTTTTGCCAATCTCCAAGCCGCCGGGAGAATAAGCCCTTGGTTCATCGCCTGCAAGTTTCTAACTCCTAGGCCACCAACTTTCTTTTCTATACAAATGTCAGCCCATGCTCTAAAGCATAAGCTCTTTGTAGTTGATTCATCTTTCATACCTGTCCAGCAGAAATTCCTTATGATAGTCGTGAGTTTTGTAAGAAATTTCTTTGAATAAAGAATGTTTGACATATAGTAGGCATGTATTGAGGTGAACACATATTTAATAAGAGTAAGCCTAGCTGAACGAGAGAGCCTATTTTCTTTGTAGGCCGTTAATTTCTGTTTGAATTTGTCATAACAAAGTTGTAAGTAGAAGATATGTCCTTTGCTGGAAGGATAAGAGGATGTCCAAGATGGATGGTGTTACTATCCAAGTCCAAGACCTGAAAAAACTACTTCATGTCTTGTTTTGCCTGCAAAGGTACATGTTTGCTAAATAAAATGGATGGTTTATTCCAGTTTAATACTTGACCCGAAGCATGGCAAAAGTCATTCAAAATTTTGGAGATAGTATAAGCTTCTCGATGGTTAGCCTTACCACAAACTAATAAATCATCTGTAAACATATGTCACGCCTCCCCAGCTTCTCTAGTAAGTTGCTCCTTTAATTTTTTTTGGGCATCTAAGCTAGTTTATCTCTTGGTAGTTTAGGGCCTCTTTGATTTGCTAATCATGGTAATTTACACCAAAGAGTGCTTGATGCCATAGAAAAACAAAGGAATTGTAAAAGAGAGTTGTGAGTGGATGCTAGAGTTCTAATGCAATGTAGTAAAAATGATTTCTTAGAAAACATTTTCGTAGGATCCAATCCTATGAATCCAACGACTAATGAAGAAAATATTATAATAATTACAATTCTTTGAAAATTTTATTAAATTCCTTTGAACCAAAGAGGCCTTGGAAGCGATTTTTTTAAGGAAACAATTTGTCGGACAAGCCTAAAGAATTGGGCTTTAATCTGCGGCCCATGTGACTACAATAGGAGAACTGGAAACAGGATGATGGCTCCCCCTCTCCTCTCCCCTCCCTGCTCCCCTTCCTCGTCCGCTGGGACGACGCGGTCGCCTTCCGCTCTCCCGTGGTGTTCTCCTCCCTGTCTGGCTCCCAGCTCGCCTCGTCCCCTACTCGCCCTGACCTCTCTCCGACCCTCTCCCCTCCTACCACTCGGTCCTCTCCCCTTGGCTAGTGCTTGCGCAACAAGTTTTGGGCGCTGGGACTTGGAGACGACGGATCTGACTCCGAGTCTGAGTCAGAGCCCCGCTCTCCAGTCCCTCTTCGTGTGGCGGTTGCGGTGGTTGGTCGGGATGAACCGGTGCGTGTCCGGAAGTTTGCCCCGGGGGCAGGGCTGGCCGGTTCTTTCCTCTTCCCTGGGTGACCTTGGTTGGATCCGCGTCTCCCACCGTCGGCGGGCTTCGATAAAGGTGCCGGCGGCCTCACTGTACTGCGGTATTCTGGGTCCGGGGCCTGGCCGTGGTGGCTCCTTGGTCCGCGAGGCTCGCTGTCCTTCTCCTCTGTCTGTTGCGGTGGGCTCTGCGGCAAGGTTGCGCTTGTTGCTGGCAGCGGCAGTGGTTTTGGCACCAACCCTAGATCGGGTGTCTGTCCAGACAGCTTGTGGGCCTCTGGTGCGGGCTAATTCATCCCATCCTGGGCCTGTTGCCCTCCCCCTCCTCTTCAGTATCATCCCCCCTACCTGCCCCAGGCTCTAGGCCGCGAGTGGCCCAGCCCCAGCCTGCTGGACCCAGCCTGGCCTGCTCAAGCGGCCCCGGCCTTGCCAACTCTGGCTATTTATGGGTTTGCATAGGCTACTCCCCCTTTCCTTGGGTTTCCTACCTCCAAATCCGATGTGCGTCGTATGTGCTTCTCCATCCGTCATTTCCTCAGATCAAATCCCCCCTACCATGTCCCTTTCGTTTGCGGCCATGATCACCATGGACGGCTCGCGCAGCTCGTCGAGTGAAGCTGTCTCTGTCCAGAAGTGGTGGCGTGAGGGTTCAATCAAGGTCGGTGTGGATCTGGAGCTCGAGGAGGAGCTCAGATCCAAGCTTGAGGTGGATAAACGGCACGCAAGCAGGTGGCTTGTGAACGTGAGGCTTGGGATGCCGGGCCTGAGTGGCTGTAGCACGACGAGCGGGCCTGCTCGGCGGCGGCCTCGGTTGCGGCGAATTGCTCCGCAACACCTGGATTTGGCTGCTCTAGTGGAGATCCTTGGGATGCTGCAGTGGTGGCGGGTGGGGCCACGGGTTCCGTCCCTGCTTCCCGCCCCCTCCTCCACCTCCGCGCGGGCCATCGGCTCCCACTCGTGGAGCCGTCCGTGCACCGGGGGCATCCTCGGGATTTGGTGGCTGCTAGCAGCCGCGCGGCAGGCCTGGATCTGGCTCCTTTGGTCGTTGCTCTCCCTCTATCGGCCCTGGTTCGTCTTCGGCTGGCCAGGGTGATGGCATCCTTCCCCCTCCCCCTCACCCTCCATCTCGCCCTCCTCCTTCCACCCAACCTCCCAACCCCAATCACACCTGCTTCACTTGCCACCAACTAGGCCACTTCTGATCCCGCTGCTTCAATCCCCCCTTCCGCCTCATTTGTAGGGAGGAGGGGCACCTCACCGTGGACTGTCAGAATCGTTGCAAGTCTGTTTTGTTTGTTCATTATGGTCTTGGTTTGCCCGGCTTCTTGTTCTTCACTCTAGACAGTGAGGTTCCTCAGGTGATGGTTGCCCCTGCTCTGTCAAACGCCACCATTATCTCTGTCAAGGACCAAAAGATATCTCCCAGACCCTCCTCGATGAGCTCAAGCTCTGGGACAATGGCGGCTGGGACTGGCAGGTCCGGCAACTGTCAGAGTTTGAGTTTGCGGTTGTTTTCCCCTCCAAAGAAAGTGTTAGAATGATATCCTCATGCACTTGCTTCACGATGCCTCTTAATCAACTTGTTGTGTCCGTCAAAGCTGCATCCAATGGTTCCAAATCGATTCCTTCGCTCTCTGATATATGGGTCCTTGTCGATGATGTTCCTCTTGCCTTGTGTTCTCCTGAGTTGCTGATGGATTTTGGTGTTCTGATCGGTAAGCCCATTGCAGTTGACCCCGATTCCCTACAAATCCTTGGCCTTGTCCGCCTCAAAGTGTGGTATGTTGATCCACTGTGTGTCCAAGTTGTCGTTGATGTATTCCCCTCTGCTGATGGCTTTCGTCTACATGTCTGTGTCGAGGGTGCTGAGAACCTCCAAGTCCCACCACCACCTCCTCCTCCCAAGCATTCCCCATCTGACAAACATGGGGGGGATGACTTTGGGGCGTCCAATCCCAGTGGGGGCTTGAACCGTCACTTCACGGATTTCGAATGGGAAGGCATGGGCTCTGAGCAATGTGAGCTATTTAAGGAGAATGCTCCAGTGGGTGATGTGCCGAAGGGTGCGGCTGGCATGGAGGGGCTGGCGGCGGTGTCCACGGGTGCTGCCATCTAAGGATGACAATGGTTAGGGTATGGGGCGGGTACAACAATACCATACCGATACCTGTGTAGTCAATGGGTACAAAATTCTACCCATATCTGTACCCATGGGTTTGAAGTTTAACTCGTACCTATACCCATTGGGTACCCAACGGGTAAATCAAACAGTACACAAGTTATTCACTATTTTACATTCATCCATAGCACATTTGACAAAAAAAATATCTCAATTGGATAATAGGTAGACGAGTACAAGACAATTATCTCAATTCAAATTTATAACTGGTGACAACTTTAACATACATTCAAATGCTCATGACACACTTCACCAAATAACATCTGACAAGTATGTAACATGTCAGTATAAACGTGTAGGGTATGGGTATATCCATGGGTACAAGGCCATACCCGTGCCCTACCCATGAGTTAATAGGCAGAGTATGGGTACTACCCGTGGGTATAAAATGGTGCCCATACCCTGCCCATGTGGGTATGGTATCCGTGGGTACCCGTACCCATGGGTAGAATTGCCATCCTTACTCCCATCCTGGTGGGCACCCTGGTCTCGGGTGTTTGCTCCAATCTGCTGATCCGGCCCAACTCCCCCTCGCTCTCAGGCATTGAGGATCTCCCTGCTTCCCCCCTCGTCGGGGATCGGCTGGCCGTGCTTCCAAGAGGAAGTCATCGGTCTAGAAATTCTTGGCGTTGAGCAGGGCTTCGGTGGGATCCAAGCAGTCGACGGCCGGCTTGTGTCATTGTCTGGAGGCTGATATGGGTGCTGCCTCTGGTCCAGTGTCTCCCCCTTGGTGGGTCGCTCATGCCTATCTGGTCCCCATTGTAAGGGCATATTTATTCCTTAGTAGTTTTGGTGATTGATGACAATGCTTTTGCGGATTAAGCGTGTGCATTGAGCATTTCAGATATATCATGTCTAGGCACCAGACGATTTGGTGCCCCTCGAAGACTATTGAAAACAACATTTCTCTATGTTTCTTTTTGGTGGTTTGAGACATAGAAAATCCGTACTATTAAGAGGGGGTCCGCTTTGGAAAGGTTTGGGTGGATTCAACACGTACACATATGTTCCTTGTTGCACCACCTTTCCGTTGGCCCTTTGGGGCATCCTCCGTTTCTCTGTGCCTCTGAAAAATGAAGGACTCCTAGTGTTGCTGAACTGGGGTATGCGGCAGTACTGCTCTTTGGAGCGGTAGTACCGCAGGCCCTTGCGGTAGTACCGGCCTCTGGCGTGGTAGTACCGCAGGTGCTCACGGTAGTACCGCTCCTTAGGAGCGGCAGTACCGTGGCCTCAGGCCAGGATCAGCGGCTCGAGCGGTTGTAGGGGTGGATGTAATTTTTTACATCCGCGCCCTACACGGTAGTACCGCACCATGGGCGCGGTAGTACCGTGAGCTCTGGGCAGGCACATCAACATGAGCGGAAGTAGGGCCGGATGTAATTTTTTACATCCGCGCCCTACACGGTAGTACCGCTCCGGGCTTGCGGTAGTACCATGTCAGATTTTTGCATGGATCGGAACTCAGCGGAAGTTGTCACAAATGTATTTTTATATGTCCGTGCCTTCCCAGTCTAGACCAATCCTGCCTTGCGATAGTACAGCAAGGGGGAGCAGTAGTATCGCGCCAGCGGTTGTACCACCCTCGGCTTCCTTGCCTCAGGTCTGGCCTAGCTTCTGCCACGGCAGTAGTAGTACCGCAGGGCCTTGCAATAGTACCGTGGGCTCGTGCGGTAGTACCGCTTGTTGAGTGCGGTAGTACCACTCGTCGCGGGCTGAGTAAGTGGATAACGGTTGGATTTGCTCTTTCACTATAAAACGGGAGTCTTCTTCTTCGAGTTGACTACCTCTTCCACCCTCAAGCTCCATTGTTTCTCTAAGCTCCATTTTCGCTTGATCTCTCTCCCTAGCTGATCAAACTTGCTGATTTCCTATGGATGGGTTGAGAAGGCCTAGATCTACACATCCACCAAGAGATATTTGATTCCCCCTCTAAACCCTCGCGGATCTTATTACTCTTGGGTGTTTGACCACCCTAGATGGTTGAGGTCATCACGGAGCCATACTCCATTGTGGTGAACCTTCGTGGTGTTGTTGGGAGCCTCCAATTAAGTTGTGGAGATTGCCCCAACCTTGTTTGTAAAGGTTCGGTCGCTGCCTTCAAGGGCACCAATAGTGGAATCACGGCATCTCGCGTTGTGTGAGGGTGTGAGGAGAATACGGTGGCCCTAGTGGCTTCTTGGGGAGCATTGTTCCTCCACACCGCTCCAACGGAGACGTACTTCCCCTCAAAGGGAAGGAATTTTGATAACACATCCTCGTCTTCACCGACTCCACTCTTGGTTATCTCATCCCTTTACTCGTGCAAGCTTATCTTGTGTTGCATCCCTTGCTTGCTTGTTTACTTATTGTTGTTGCATCATATAGGTTGCTCACCTAGTTGCATATCTAGACAACCTACTTTTATGCAAAGTTTAAATTGGTAAAGAAAAGCTAAAAATTGTTAGTTGCCTATTCACCTCCCCCCTCTAGTCAACTATATCGATCCTTTCAATTGGTATCAGAGTCTCGTCTCTTTATTAAGGACTTTGCCATCCGAAGAGTATGGTTGACACCATAGACGGTGAGGAGGAGCACCCTAGTGTGATTCCGTCCTCATCTACAGACGATGGGGGAACCTCGATCTCACGTGAGGAACTCAATGTGCCCTTGGACACATTTAAAACCTCCATGACGGCCGAGGTCAAAGGCGTGCCTAAGGATTTTCTTGATGGTCTTAAATTGTCTACCACACCATTGGAAGTGGTTGATCCCACTAACAAGGTGACGGTTGCTAACTCCGACAAGGGGGAAGCTTCTAGTGATAAAGTTCCTTTGTCTAGTGGTAAAAGTGGAAATGGCATCTTTGCCCATGTGGAACCTCCACTTACCTACGGAGGACCGATTCCCTCCACTCATTTAAATCATGTCGGTTCTCCTCCTAAGATTGTGAAAAATAAGGATTTTGACGCTTGGGTCTGTCGCTTTAAACGTCATTTAAATCATGTTAATACTAACCTTTGTAGAATTATTGAGCAAGGTTTCTATCCACATTACCCAAGCAACTTCACCCCAAGAGAAGCCGCAGATCATCAATTCAACGAGAATGCTCTCTTCATCATCCAAGATGCAATCCCTCCCGAAGATATTGCGCATCTCCGACCATTCACCGTGGCAAAGGAAGCATGACACCATGTTGTTTCCCTTTACAAGGGAAGCGCAAGCATTCAACGCTCCAACTATGAAGTGGTGCAAGATGAAGCCGATAAATTTGCTATGAATGAAGGTGAAGAACCTCGTGAGCTCTGCCGGAGACTAACCACACTCGCGGTCTCACTCCGAGATCATGGGAGCAAGGACACAAATGACAATCGGATCAAGAGGAAATTTTTCAAAGCCATGATGCCTTACCATAAGGCCATGTCCTCCGTCATCCGTCAAAGGCCGGACTTCCACACCTTGTCCTCAAGCGAAGTGTTGAATTAGTTTGTGGCAATGAGTATCCTGGACAAGACCGCCAACAATGCGGTATTGCGTTCTCAAAGAGCCAAGAAGCCCAACCTTGCTTTGAAGGCCAAGGCTAGTGTGGAAGAACAGGAGGAAGAGGAAGAAGAGGAGAGCAACCCCGAAGATACAAAATATGATTATCATGAGCACATGGCTCTCACTTCATGGCAATTTTGGAGCAAGAAGAACTCAGGGACCAACTTCAAAAAGAGAAACTCAAGTGGAGCCAAGGGCAAGCAACATGTGAGGACTTGCTACAATTGCGGCAATGTGAGCCACTTTGTTGCGGAGTGCCCCTATGAAAAGAGGGAAGACAATGGTGGCAAGATCATCCGGAAGGACAAGGCCAAGTCTTTCCCCAACAAGAACCACTTCACCAAGAAGGCTCCTCCCAAGGGATTGGTGGCACAAGAAGAGTACAATGAGGATGATGATGATGAAGATGGCAAGACAGTTGCCATGGCCTCCGTGACCATTGCAACAACACCACAAGCATCCCTCTTCGACTCACCCAATGAGAACATCACCGCCAAGTGCCTCATGGCTAAAGCCACTAACAAGGTAACAACCAACATCAAAACTACCATCATTACTCATCCTTCTTTGACGGATTGCATTGATGAAAGTGGGGGTCCAACATGGAGGAAAATGAGTTTGTGTATTCTATGAGTAAGCTTAAGGGTAATTCCAAGAAGCACTTCATTGCTCTCTTGGAACAACTTGGTGAAGCCAATGACATGATCGAGGCTCATGGAGACACCATATCTAAGATGGAGGGGCATAGTCGTGACTATGCCGATGAGATATCGAATCTCTCTAATGCTCTTGAGGAAGAGTGTGGTCATCGCTTGGCTCTTGAGGAGTCACACAACGATGACCATGCTAAATGAAAGAAAGATCTTGATCATGCTCTTGTTGTGTCTCGTGTGCTAAATTTCGAGAAGGCCAAACTTGATGTTGATCTTGCTAGACTCAAGAAGGAGTTTGATATCCTTGACAAGGCTCACAAGGCCTTGAAGAGTACTCATGCTAGTCTTAAAGAGTCTCATGATCAACTCCAAGTGAGGCTAACAAAGGAGAAAGCCACTTTTCCTCATATGGTTTTAATTGATAGTGCAAATGCTACTAACCCTTGTTGTGAGCATGTGCATCTTGTTGAGGAAAATGCAAAGTTGAAGGAGAAACTTGCGGAAGGCCTTGTGTCATGCATACAAGGTGATAAGAACCTCAACGATCTTTTGAGCAATCAAAAGGAAGTTGTGGCCAATGA
This sequence comes from Triticum aestivum, assembly GCF_018294505.1. Taxonomy (NCBI): domain Eukaryota; kingdom Viridiplantae; phylum Streptophyta; class Magnoliopsida; order Poales; family Poaceae; genus Triticum; species Triticum aestivum. Next base: position 380,937,924 of record NC_057800.1, on the reverse strand, counting down.
ATGGATTGGGTTTGCACCCAAGTCCAAGAACACGAAGAAGAATGACAAGGCCAAACGACCTCCTCCTCTCATGCAAACTTTTGTCAAAGAGGAAGAGGGTGCCTCTAAGGATAAGGAGAACAATGTGAAGGGTGGTGGTGTCAAGAAGGTCAATGCCGCCCCTTCCGACAATGCTGGTGACTTTAACCCTTCCTATGTGTTATGCCGTGCTAGTGATGGGCATGTTTATGCTAAATTTGTTGGTTCTCCTTATGAGTACATCGAATTGTCTATTTGGGTTCCTAAGACCCTTGTCACTAACATCAAAGGACCCATTACAAAATGGGTACCTAAAACCAAGCATTGATCTCTTGTAGGTGTTTGCTTCCGGTGGGGGGTCATGGTTGCTCGATAGTGGAGCCACTAATCATATGACCGGAACCAAGGACTTGGTGGTGGACGTGCAAATGATTCCATCTATGCTCACCAATGTCGAGTGGGGTGATGCCTCATCCTCTAAGGTATTGGCGTTTGGCAAGGTTGTCATTTCTCATGATCTCACAATCAAGAAGGTCATGCTTGTTGAGTCCCTTGCATACAATTTACTTTCCGTTCATCAACTTGCAATCATGGGCTTTGCCACTTTCTTTGATATTGATACCGTGGCCCTCTTGTGGAGCAAGACTCTTAAAGTAGCCTTTGTTGGTCATGTCAAGAACGGTCTCTATATGATTAAATTTTCAGAGCGACCCACTAAGCCCGCGACATGCCTAATGGCTATAGTTGACGTGGGATGGCTTTGGCAACACCGTTTAGCCCATGTCAATATGAGATCTTTGCAAAGTCTTCTCAAGGGGGACCATGTCCGTGGACTAACAAATGTCAGTTTTGCCAAAGATCGTGCTTGCAGTTCTTGCATTGAAGGAAAGCTCCATGAGAAGGCTCACCCTCCCATGACTATCATTTACTCAAAGAGGCCTTTGGAGCTCCTTCACTTGGATCTCTTTGGGCCTCCATCATTTGATAGTCTTGGGGGTAGAAAGTATTGCTTGGTGATTGTGGATGACTATTCAAGATACACTTGGGTGTACTTCTTCAATAGGAAGAGTGAGACCCAACAAACTGTCATTGACTTTGCAAATGAAGATCAACGTCAACACAATGCAAAGATCTTGAAAATAAGAAGTGACAACGGCACCGAGTTCAAGAACTACACCTTGGATGAGTTTCTTAGTGATGAGGGGATCAAACTTCAATATTCCGCACCTTACACCCCTCAACAAAATGGTGTAACGGAGAGGAAGAACCGGACGTTGATGGATGCGGCAAGAACCATGATGGCGGTGTTCAAATCTCCATACAACTTTTGGGCCAAAGCCATCAACATCGCATGTCATGCATCCAATCGGCTCTACCTCCGCAAAGGCTTGAACAAGACTCGATATGAGATACTCACCGGTAACAAGCCCAACCTCAAGTACTTCCGGGTGTTCAGGTGTAAGTGTTTCATTCTAAGAAAGGTGTTCATTTGTCTAAATTTGAGGCTAGAGCTCATGAGGGCATATTTGTTGGTTATGCTACAAACTCTCATGCTTACCGTGTCCTCAATAAGTCCAGGAGACTTATTGAGGAGACGTGTAACGTGGAGTTTGATGAGAATAACAGCTCCCAAGTGGAGCAAAGTGGTACTTGTGATGTAGGTGATGAAATTCCTCCCCAAGCCATAAGAAGAATGGGTGTTGGTTTTATCCTACCCATTGAGGAACCCCTTGTGGCTGAAGGAGAAGGACAATGTTCCACTCAAGTGGAACCATCACCAACCCAAGACCCACATGCTTCTGAAGAACAAAGTGAAGGCCCTCAACCTCGTGAACAAGACCAAGGGCAAGATCAACCTCAAGATGGCATTGAACCATGAAGTGATGCCCAAGGTCAAGTTCTCCCCTCCAAGCAAGTTCAAGATAAAGAGCAAGCTCAAGATCAAGAACAAGCTCAAGACAACACTCAAGATGATCAAGTAACCGCTCCTCAACTCTCTCTTGTGGAGGAATTGGAGGGTCGTGCCGCCAAGATTGCATCCAAGCTATCTACTAAGGGTCATCTCATGAAAAATGTGCTTGGAAGCACGAGGAAGGGGGTAAGCACTCGTAGACAATTGGCAGACTATTGTGAACATCACGCGTTTGTCTCTTGTGTTGAACCCCCAAAAGGTCTATGAGGTGCTCGAAGATCCCGATTTGCTTAATGCTATGCATGAAGAACTCAACAACTTCGAGCACAACAAGGTGTGGAGATTAGTGCCAAGGCCAACGGGGAACCATAATGTCATTGGAACCAAGTGGATATTCAAGAACAAGCAAGATGCTCATGGAATTATTGTCCGCAACAAGGCTCGCTTGGTAGCTCAAGGCTACTCCCAAGTCGAGGGTATCGACTACGGTGAAACCATTGCTCCCGTTGCTCGCCTTAAATCTATTCATTTGTTGTTTGCTTATGCTTCTCATCATAACTTCAAGTTGCAACAAATGGATGTGAAGAGTGCTTTTCTTAATGGTCCTATTAATGAGTTGATGTATGTCAAACAACCCCCCGGGTTCGAGGATCCCTATTTCCCCGATCATGTGTACCAACTCGATAAGGCACTCTATGGCCTTAAAAAAGCCCCACGTGCATGGTATGACCACCTTACCGAGTTGTTGCAAGATCGTGCGTTTGAAATTGGGAAAATCGACCCCACTCTTTTTACTAAGAAGGTCAAAGGGGAGTTGTTTGTGTGCCAACTATATGTTGATGACATTATCTTTGGTTCTCCTAACAAAGCTTTCAATGAGGAATTTGCCGCTCTCATGACCTTGAAGTTCAAGATGTCCATGATGGGAGAGTTCAAGTTCTTTCTCGGGTTTGAAATCAAGCAATGAAGAGAAGGAACCTTCATCAACCAAGCCAAATACACTCAAGACATTCTCAAGAGAGTGAAGCTAAGTGAAGTCAAGCCGGCTTCCACTCCAATGCCCGTTAAATGCCAACTTGACATAGATCCCAATGGTAAAGCGGTGGATCAAAAGGTATATCACTCCATGATTGGCTCCTTGCTTTACCTTTGTGCACTACAAAAAAATACACTTCCGTGATGATACGTGTTTGTCACAGTAGGTCACGTTTTCTATCATGCATGTACATCCATGACAATTTTATGACAGAATCAAGATAGTCATACCTGCGTTGTCGAAGAAGTGTTCCATGACATTACCAAAATTATCATCACGGAAGTGTCCACTTCCATGACGATAAATCGCGTGTCACATAAGTGCTTTTGTCAAGGGTGATCGACACGTGGCATCCACCGTAACGGAACACCATTAAGCTATCGGGTCCGGTTTTGGATCCGATAACCCGTTAACAGCCCCGACCAATGGGGATTTTCCATGTGTAAAATCATCATTGGCTGGAGGAAACACGTGTCGGCTCACCGTTGGGACAGATGTCATCCATTCATTGGACCCAAAGCGCCTATGATACGTCGACACGTGGCACGGCCCAACTGAGGCCCATTCCTGTGAAAAGGCCGGCCCGTTTGACTTGGTCAAAAGGTGGCGGGCCGGCCCACAGCAAGCCTGTTAACGGCCTATTCGCATATAGCCCATTTACAGCCCACTAATTCAGGGCCCATTTACGGCCTATCCGAATTAGGCCCAGTAGCATCATCTGAGCCGTCCAATATAATTCCAGCCTGTTTTAACTTCCAGCCCATGTATGGCCCATGACATATTTCGGCCCATATGAGTCCCTTTGTAACTCTTGGCCCATTAATGGCCCGTGGTGAAACCGGCCCATAATGAACAGTGTATCGCTTTATACCCATTAGCGGCCCATTATTCCATTAGGTCGTTTCCAGCCCGTGTTACCTTTCGGCCTTCTGAGGGCCCATCTATTCTTGGGATCATTGCCATCATTCGGTTACTTACGGCCCGTTACTGGCCTTTTTTGCTTGTGGGCCAAATTCAGCCCGTGGATACAGTCGGCCCGTTTGTGGCCCATTAATCTGTTGGGCCATTTTCATAGCATCATTAAATACGGCCTATTAACGACCCGTTATGGTCAGCCCATAAAACGTACGATTTCCACTCTAGCCCGTTTACGGCCCCTTATATGGGTCGTACAAGGCCCATAGATGAGACGGCCTGTAGAAGGCCCATGGATCCTACGGGACATAGAAGGCCCATTGACTCGTTGGCCCATAAAAGGCCCATTGATCCAACAGCCCATAGAAGGCCCATGGATCCGACGGCCCACTAATCCGACAACCCATAGAAGGCCCACAGATCCGACAACCCATAGAAGGCCATGGATCGTCCATCCCGTAAATGGCCCATGGATCGTACGGCCTGTGGACGGCCATGGTCACTACAACGTTTGGGCGAGTTTGCCCCCGTTTGAATGATATAGCATATTCAAAGAATTATCCTACTCTATACTATCACCTCTAAAAACATACACTATACAATAAAGAGACAAAGGCATAGAAACGTAGAATAATCCTACACAACACAATAAAGAAATTATAGCCGATTATACCCACTGGGCATTATGGTTCGGCACCAATGATAATAAAGCATACACAAACAGCAAATTACATACACTGGGCAAATACAGCTCATACATCACGGAAGCGCATCAACATAACTTACCATTTGAACTACAATCTCTTCAGAAAATAGGATTGGTCGGATTTAGATAGCACAAATTCCAGTCTGCAAAATCTCCAATTCCTTCGTTGTTACCTCATTGTCTTGTTTCATTTTTTGACTCCTGCATCTAATACCTGCATGTTCAGTCTCAAGTTGTTGATTATACGTTCAGAATCGTGTTCACGTTGTCTTGCCACCTCTAGTGGATGCTCAAGAACATCAGCACATTCCAATTCCAATCCATAATCATTCGGTAACGGCCATGCCGCACTACTCGAAGATCTTTGTGTTGATGTCACTTCATCCTGAAATGTTTCTGCAAGTACACATGACTAGGGAAAAAATATAGTTACAACAGTGAAGCAAGGAAGACAGACTATTGTACATGGCTAAACAGGACTATCAATAATGTTACACGTCATGAAGCATAAGAAGGTGATATTTTAAAAATTATAAAAAAGGTAGTCTGTGCAGCCTGCATACAGAAATCTCTCTTAGCTCACCAGAGGAGCATGATGTTGGGGCCCAATCCAAAACACAGACAAGTTACAAATTTAGACGGCACGTTGCATAGAAGTAAGCAAGCAGTTGGCCATTCTGTAGCTCAATTAAAGTCTTACGGAGCATAATGAACATCAGAGGATTTCATATAAACATACTACAACAAGCAAAACTATGCAATCATTAGCCTAGTATAAACTAGATTGTGAGCATCATTCAATAATAGTTGGTTAATAGACTTCAAAGCTTCAGGCACACTTCGGGCGAGTAATTAAATGGTAAGGCCTTTACTTATGTCAACTAATAGTTATACAAGTACCCAACATCAGGCATCATTCTTTGGGCATCTCATTAACTGAGGAAAAATAAAGCAATTGAAAAGAGCAAATTAACTATGCCTGAAACAAACAAGGAATTGAACTATTGAGTTGGATACAGTGACTTACCTTAACAGGTTGAAGAGGCTCAACGCAGCTCCTACTTCTCTTGCAAGGCTCCTTCCTAACATCTTGTACTTGGAAATCCTCAATCTTATCTTCATTGCACCCCCTCTGCAAGGTGACACAAACTAGTTACTCATCTCCTTGGAAGATAAATATGCATACTTTCCAGTCTATGAACACAAAAGGATGAGAATATAACAAAACAACACCACATAATGAAACATGTCGCATCTCTTGCACTTGCACACAATGAAATGAGCATTTACTATGTCTGCACTATGTAAAAACTAGTCATACCTTCGAACTGGATCTCCAGGTACTCTTGGAGAGCCTACTTTGGTGTACAGCCAAACCTTTATGTCACCTATGAGTTAGAAAAGGCCCCACTACAGCAGCCCTTAGTGTTTAAATCATTGACAAGCTCTGTTAGAGTGTTAGGTCAAGAACAACAAGTAATCAAAGGAAACAGTCCTAGTATGGCTGGCTGATGCAGACAAGCAATTGAACAGATGTGTGAGCAAATCTTACATATCAAGAAAAGAAGCAAAGAAGGAGGCTTAAAGACCATCACTTGACTGACCAGATTTAAGGGGCATTTAAACATCATGTGCAACATATGAACTAACATAAACATTGCATATTCCAGATTCTACAATGGAATGCACATGTATTAGGTTATGCCATGTATGATGATGCCTAAATGTACACTATAGCAGGCAGGAGTGATTCATCATTCCACGCACAATTGAATTGCAGGTTAAGGGCCAGTTCTATTCTGCCTTTTCAAGGCTTATTGTCAGAATAAGCCATAAAAGATGTAAAGAAGTCATTTTTGAGTTATGGGCTTGGGATTAACTAATTTTGCTTTGGAGGGGGTGTTTCGGGTAGAACCTCACTAAAAATTGAAGGGAAGGGGAATAGTGAAATGACTCTGTTGTCTGCCTATATTACACTCAAAATGCAACTGGTGACGCCCGTGTCACACCTCACCCTCAAGTAAAAACAAACACGCAAGCGTTCATTGCCCTTCCTGCTTGCATCTCCTCTCCCCTTTCCCTCTACCTCGATACACTGCCTGCAGCACTAGGGTTCCTCTAGCAAGCCGTCGCCACTGGTCCCATCTGGCCTGGTCCTCGATGATGCTCTGTCCAGCTAGGCTACATGGCCGGCGGGTAGGGGCAAATCTCCCTGGCTGCTCCTCCCTCTGGTGCCGCCCCTCATTCTCATGGTCTCCAGCAGCTGCTCCACTGTGGTTCGTCCAATGCACTACTATGGCAGGCGCTGCACAACTACGGCTGGTGCCAGACTGCGGTAGAGGGCACCTAATTCCCCCTCCCCACCTCCCAGGCCGTAGCCTTGAGGTGCTGTTGAAGGATGAGCTCATCCAACAAGGTGAGGATCTCCTGTGTTTTTTTGCCAAATTTTCATTCTGATCCACTATACGATGAATTGCTATGAGCTGCTTCTGCTGCTGCTATATGATGCATTGCTATGAGCTACTCTTGCTGCTGCTATATGATGAATTGCTACGAGCTGCTGCTTCTATATGATGAATTGCTATGAGCTGTTGTTGCTGCTATATGATGAGTTGCTATAAGCTGCTCTTGCTGCTGCTGTATGATGAATTGCTATGAGCTGCTCCTGCTGATGCTATATGATGAATTGCTATGAGTTGCGCCTGCTGCTACTATATGATGAATTGCTATGAGCTGCTCCCGCTGCTGCTATATGATGAATTGCTATGAGCTGCTGCTGGTATATGATGAATTGCACACTACTGCTGCTGTGTGATGAGTTGCTACGAGCTGCTGCTGCTATATGTTGCTTTCAGGTGGTGCTGCTATATGATAATAACCAGCCACTTGGACCATCAAATTTCAATAAATAATTTTTTTTCATTTAAATGCGAGTCATGTGTTTTTCGTTTAAATTAGGCAATGGGATCTCTATGGAAAACATTGACCAAAGTAGATTGTGCCAAGTAGATGGTATATTTGTATTTGCATTTTGAGAAAATAGTGAAGGTCTGTTTTCCTATCATATTAATTACTGCACTAGGTTCAATTTATGATGTTTGCAAGTCAAATTAATTTTCATATGGGCAGCAAAATGAAAAAATATAATGCAATCTAGACTTTTCACTAATCATACCAAAGATAAGCTGAAAATGCAATGAAAAGAACTGGTTGGCTTATTACATGGAGCTTATATTCACAGGTGCTTATTTTCTTAGGATAACTCGTAATAACTGTCCCTAAGAAACTTGGCCAATAGAACTGACATACAAATAACATGTCATGATGATTGCAATGGAGGAGTGACGTACCATAGCACACTATATAGGCTCACTGCTGGCTCTCCTTTTTTTTGCGATGTTCCATGAAATTGCCACATACATCTTGTACTTTTTCATTGTGTAACCCTATCTGCAAGTTGACACGGCTAATTTCAGACATCTCTACATGATAATACATTGCATATCCCTTGCGCATATTTAAACCACCAATTAATGATTGTGTACGTAGCATAAACTAGCCATGACTCTGTGTGCTGGACTAGCAGGCAGTCTAAGGGAGCCTAATGTAGTGTACTGGAATTCCTACATGCCACCTACGATTTTGTGTAATGCACTGCCTCTGTTCCTAAATATATGTCTATGTAGAGATTCCGGTATGGACCACATACAGATGTATATAGATGCATTTTCGAGTGTAGATTTACTCATTTTGCTCCGTATGTAGCCTATAGTGGAATCTCTAGAAAGACTTATATTTAGGAACGGAGGTACGAGGTAGTATCATGTATGACATCTACATATCTAATTTAGCAGCCAGTAGTAGAAATCATTGTCTGCACAAAGGGATTACTGGTCGAAAATCCTAGCAAAGCACGCTGGCAGGAATAGAACAATACAAGAGAGAGAGACACACTTACAAGATCATAGCAATGCCTCGGTCCAGGATCTTGGTTGGCCAAGATGTTAGATCCAGAAGAAACATCATCCTTGTAGTTTTTGCCAGCTTCATAACAGGTAACAATGACCTGTTAGTATATTTGAAGTACATCGAGCAAGTGATGCTGGACGGGTTTAAAGGTGACAAGTACCTAGGCCATGGCGAGTGCTTGGCATCTTGCCAGACGGTGGGAATCAGGTTAGAAACATCAAGGGTGATGACGTTGCGTTGGCTGTCGGGGTCCGATAAGGAGATCTAGAACCATGGAGTAGGGTGTTTGTGGAGCGGCTCCGGTAGGGTGGACTACGGTGTGGGTGAAGCGGATCTGTGGCCATGGACGAGGGCGTAGGTGAAGCTGCTCTGGTGGTTGGGTTAAGGATGGTGTCCACGATGTGGATCAGCGGCCATGGACGGGGCATGCGAAGCTGCTCCGGTAGATTGGAAGAGGGTGCGAGGAAGCGGATCTGAGGCCGTGGACTTGTGAGTTGGCAAAGCGGCCCCGGTAGGGTTGAAAATGGTATAGGCAAAGCTACTCCGGTGGGGTTGATGATGGTGTCGGTGAAGCGGCTCTGGTAGGGTTGAGGAAGGTGTCGGCGAAGAGGATCAGAGGCTGTAGACGGGGGCGTCGGTGGGGCGGCTCCGGGGGGGGGGGGGGGTGGATGAAGCATCTCCGGTGGGGAGTACGAATGAGCCGCTGCAGATGCGCTGCAGTTGACGAGAGTACCGACGAAGCAGATCCGGCGCCGTGGACAAGGCCGGCACTGAATGGGCTGTGGTAAAGTGGTGGATGAGCAGTCTACTTGTTTCTAGGGGAGGTGGGAGGGTTAGATGCGGCCGCAAAAGCAGATCCGGCGAGGTGGACGCCACTGGCAGTGAATGGGCTCTGGTTCGCCAGTGGATGAGCAGTCTAGGGTTTCGAGAGGGGAGGGGAGAAAGGCCGATGAAGTACGGACGGCGTGATGTGAGATGCTCTGGTGCTGTGGAGTTAGTCGTTTTGCAGGAGGGGGAGAGGAAATGGGGGTGCCGTGTAGTGGGGGGAACCAGAAGTTACCAAAGCAGCCCCGACCTATTATGTAGATGAGGGCGGTATTGTAACTGTTGGTTTTCGTGCACCAAGGACAAAAGGGGAATTTCACATGCTAAGACTAAGGTGGAGGAAATTTTAGAAGGAGGCGGGAGATTTTGCCGCCCGCGGGATCATTCGTATCCAGTTTCAACTAATTTTGGACCGTGCTAGCGGGAAGGTCATGCGAGACTGTGTACACAGGGCACGTGTCAGCAGTTAATAACTGGTGTGAAGTTCACCCTAGAAAAAAAATACAATAACTCGGGATGATGCACCGATAACTTGGACGTTCACACGGGCGCGACCAATCGTACGGGTGTAGTGGCGCCTTCCCAAAAAGGGGAGCAAACGCTCAGCCTATGTATTTATCGTGTAAATAGATAATTTAGTGCAATTGGTTATTTACTTTAAACATAATGCATTGACGTGTTAGTGTAGAGGCGCACAAAAAGAAATCGATATTGTAGTCCGCTACTTAAAAGTGTTACCTCATATGATTACATAGCCCCCATTTCATAAATTACGTATCCGTTGAATTCATATATGAATATTACATATATTACTTCATAATAGAACCTTAAATCATACAAGACTAATGATTTTGAATGCAAGAGTAACAATGGTGCATGTACATGATAGCTACATTGGTTGTTTGAAGAAACATCACTGTAACTTTGGCATGCACAACTAAAAAGGTTTATTTAAATAGAAAAAAATGTGATATGTGAGTGTCCAATCTTTATAGCGTTGAATCAATATTGTACCTTTGGCCACGATACGAAGTAGATATTAATTTATGTTCAAGCGATGCACGTCCACGGTCGCTAGATAGTGATACGTGAATGAATTGTGCAATCTCTCACACACACATACATATCTCATTTCCCTGTGGGCATCGGAATCACACACACGCACTTTGTGTATTTCTCTCCCTCCGTCAAGGTTAGAATTCGTCTTTCTAACCCGTCCTACAAGTCTCTCACATAGAAACACACACGCTTTTTGCCGAACACGCCCACCCCTTTAATTCCACCCACCCGCAGCCACTAATGTCTCAAAGTATAATAATGTCTCTCACACATATGCCTAAGGTTAACTCGAGTTCCGGAACCATATGAATACATAAAATGGGATTCCAGCAGAGCACCTTTTGTTTTGAGATTTCGCTCTCTCTCTCTCCCTCCCTCCCTCTCTCTCTCTCTCACACACACACACGCACACACACACACATTGTTTCTCACTTCATTTTTCTGGCACTTGCATGCACACAATTTTGTTTATCTTTGTGATGCTTTAAGTATGCCTCGCACAAATGCTATCTACCTATCCCTTAATATAGCCATATATGTGTCACACAAACTCCTTCTCCCTACTAGCAAGATGCCCATGCGTTGCACCGAACATCAAGATGCATTTGTATGAGTAGTTTATCTTTTGGGAGAAAAGGATGAACGAGGGAATGCCTTATTTGCAAATGCGGAGAGGGGTGTGGGTATCTTTTTGCAAAATTGCCACAGTTTCCTTCCTATCTGTCGGGTATAAATCGGATGGCCTATATTGCAGGATGGTAGGAACACCATCATCACCAACTCTATTTTCTATAAGAGTAGGGATATGTAATTGTCACTGCCCCCCCCCCCCGGACACACACAGCCACACCCACACAACCAAACACACACACTTCCCAACACCGAAGGAGTAGGGTGACACCTCGATCTTGATACTAATCTATCAACTGGCTTCTCTCTCGAACACACACACACACACACTACCCGACACCGAAGGAGTAGGTGGCCCCTCGATCTTGATAGTAATCTACCTACTCCTCTTTCAAACACACACACACACATACACACACACTCGCCAGTTGTGCCTCTATGCCTACCGCGCACACTCTCGATACGTCTTTCTCTCCCTCTCCCTCCCCCTCCCCCACCCCAACAATGACAACAGAAGGGTGACAACTCGATCTTATCATAATCTGTCAATTGGTTTCTCTCTCGAACATTGTGTCTCTGTGCCTCGCTTACTAGCCCCCATGATATGTGGACTTCTCGCGCGCGCACTGAAAGTGCGTTATATCGACTACAGGGGGGGTGAATAGGCGATTTTTATGGAAGTCTTCAAAACGTGGAAGTTATGAAGACAAATGATAGAAATAAACCTATTATCCTGCAGCGGAAGGTAGACTACACTAGGCAAGCCATAGTCAAGTATTCAATAGAGTGAAAGCACAATGACTAATAGCAGCAATGTAGTAAGGATCAGGTAGGAAGATATTGTGAAGCCACACAGAACACGCAGTCACTCAGTGAAGACAAAAGATAGTGCGAACATACAATGACTTCACAAGGAGTAACAGTAAGTAAAGGGAAGGGAAGATGAAACCAGTGACTCGCTGAAGACAATGATTTGTTGGACCAGTTCCAGTTGCTGTGACAACTGTACGTCTGGTTAGGGCGGCTAGGTATTTAAACCTTAGGACACACAGTCCCGGACACCCAGTCCTGAACACGCAGCTCAGGACACCCAGTCCTCACCGTATTCCCCTTGAGCTAAGGTCACACAGACCTCGCCCAATCACTCTGGTAAGTCTTCAAGGTAGACTCCCAAACCTTCACAGACTTTGTTCACCGGCAATCCACAATGTCTCTTGGATGCTCAGAACGCGACGCCTAACCGGCTGGAGGATGCACAGTCCTCAAGTGTAATAAGTCTTCAGATCACACAGACAAGAAGACTTAAGTGATGCCTAATTCTCTTTGGCTCTGGGTGGTTAGGGCTTTATCCTCGCAAGGAATTCTCTCTCAAAGGCTTCGAGGTGGGTTGCTCTCAAACGACAAAAGCCGTACTCTGAATCTGAGCAGCCAACCGTTTATGGTTGTAGGGGGTGGGCTATTTATAGCCACTTGGCAACCCGACCTGATTTGTCCGAAATGACCCTGGGTCACTAAGGAACTGACACGTGTTCCAACGGTCAGATTTCAAACTCACACGGCAACTTTACTTGGGCTTCAAGCAAAGCTGACTTGCCCGACTCTGGACAAGATTCGCTCTCAAAGTCTTCACTCGAAGACATAGGTTTTGTTTAAGCATCACTTCAGTCATTCTGACTGGTTCTCTTGGACCCCACTTAACAGTACGGTGGTTCCTATGACTCAACACAGAAGAAAGAGAACTACGAAAGATCTAAGTCTTCGAGCTCCATAGGCTTCATGTGGTGTCTTCTCTTGTCATAGTCTTCAATGTGAATATCTTCATATACCACCTTTGACTTCAATGTCTTCATACATTTTTAGGGGTCATCTCTGGTAGGAAAACCGAATCAATGAGGGACTTCTACCTGTGTTATCCTGCAATTCTCACAAACACATTAGTCCCTCAACTAGGTTTGTCGTCAATACTCCAAAACCAACTAGGGGTGGCACTAGATGCACTTACAATCTCCCCCTTTTTGGTGATTGATGACAAACTAGTTGAAGTTTTCAACGGGGAATATAATCTGTGAAATTGTAAAGGATAAGGAATTGTCTTCATAAGTTGCAAGGGCTCCCCCTGAAGATGTGCATATAAGTAATTTGCTTTTGGAATGCAAATGCACATGGCAGGTTGTACTTGTGGAGATCCACTTCAACTTATGATGACAATCCACTATGCATGTGAAAGTATATGAAGATAATGACATGCATAATGGAAAATGGACGTCTGCAGAATGATCTAAGTGCGGAATTTATCGTCGCACATGCGGAATTTATCATCGCAACACAAGGTGGCAGATAAGTAGCAGACGACCATCGAGTTTAAGTGTTACAACTCAAAGAACCAAATGTAGCAAAACGAGAGTTGTAAGCACGAAGCAAAATATAAAGCACCCGCCCATATGGACCCGCTTGAAGACTATCAACCTCATATGCTTCTCCCCCTTTTGTCAGTAAGGACCAAAAAGGTTTGAAGACATAGAGCATCTACTCGTTCCCATGAGGAGTAGGTGAAGCAGCAGGGTCGTTGGTGGTGTTTGGCGGTGCTGAAGAGCTTGGAGCAGAGTCGAAGCATGCTGAAGGAGGTGGCGGTGAAGTAGCATCGTCTTCATCCTCGATCACTCTGGCATTCACAGTTGCAGCAGAGGAAGAGAACTCAGAGTCTTCAAGGGATGGAGTTCGTCGCAGCACTGCCCTTCGAGGAGGTGTGGAGTCAAACTTGAATCGCTCAGTGAAGCCATCCTCTTGAAGATCATCTTCAGAACACATCAGCGTTAGCCCTTTCCATGTGCGGCGAGAGGTTTCATGGGCAACAAAAGCATTCTTGGTGGCAAGATTGCGAATGCGATTAACATCCACCAAGAGGCTTTGCATCTGACGCTTCAGCCAGTCATGATGCCTATCCTGTTTCTGATGAAGAGCCACAAGAAGCTCTCGGTCGTTGAGAACACGAGTGCGCTTCTTGGGTCGTGGAGCAGTTGTACTGTCAGTGGCTTCAGTGAGAGCAGGATGCGGTGCACGTGTAGTGCCAGCCAAAGGATACACACGAGTTACGGCTTCCACGCCTTCAACGTTCTGAGTGAAACTTTGATGCTCTGCATTCTGAAGACTGAGAGGTTCCTTGGCAGGCTCAGGATAGATGGCTTCAATAGACATATCCACATCAGGCAAAAAGATCCGATGGTTGCGGGCCGAGGGCTGATATGAGATAGCGGAGTGAAGTTTGATCAGCCGCATCACCCAAGGGGCGTAGAACTTCAAACCAAACAGATCAGAGCCAGATGCAGCAAGTTGGCGAATGAAGAAATCCTGTGTATTGAAGCATTTTCCATGAAGAATGTAGAAGACCAAAGTCTTCATTGCACCTTCCAGCTTGGCATGGGGAGAATGTCCTTTGATTGGCCAGAGAGTTCGCCTTATGATGTGATAAATGGTTCTTGGCAGATACTCAAGGTCTTCAACGAAGAACTCCGTGGGATAAGCAGCATCTTGGGGCAATGGCTTCATCATACTGAGCATCTGACTCATATTAGGTTCAGTCTTCTGAAAGATGCTCTCAATAGCTTCACTATGAAGCTGACAGCCATGCTCGTAGAGATCGCCAGGAGTGGGCAAACCAGTGAGCTCAATGATGTCAAAGGCTTTGGCTTCGTGATGAACGTTTCCTGTCATCCACTCCAGGACCCAAGTCTTCGGATCTCTGCTATACCCGCGGATGTGAAGTGTGGCATAGAATTGGAGCAGCAACTCTTCATTCCAATGCTCTTGGTCAGTGACGAACGGCAGCAGTCCAACCTCTTTGAAGCAATCCAGAGCTTCTTCCAGACAGGGCAGACCAGCTATTGCTTCAATGTCAAGGCGCTTGTGTGGGAAGATGCGACCTTGGTTGTAAAGAACGCATGAGTAATAGCTTCGCTGCGGATAACTCCAGAACCGATCAGATGATATTCTTTCCCTGGAGTAGGGGTTCCTGGAGCTGTTGAAGAATGTGTTGTCTGCTCTGAAGCCATTGATATTGAAGGAGCCAGGTGCTGATGCAGGACCTGGGAACCTTGGCAATCTTGGGATTGGCTTCTGTACCTGAGGCCTGTGCTCAACATGATAGTCGAACTGGGGACCGGCAGCAGACTCAGGAACAGAAGTGGCGGGATCAGTGGCTTCGCTGACTTCTGGTGCTTTTGTTGGTGAGGGCTCCACATTAGCTTCAGCCATGACAGCGTCAGTGGCTTCAGTGGTGTTGGTGGTGGCAGCCTCAAGATGTTCAACCTCCACTTGACGAGCAGGAGGATCGGTCACGATCACGTTCTCCTCGAGAACTGCTTCTTGGTGGGACAGGGGAGTGGCAACTTGTGGGACTTCTTCTTCCGCGGCTGATGCAGCCGGATTGTCTTCAGCAGAGACTTGAGGCCTTGGACCTTTGCGAAGCCTGCGCAATGCGGGTGACGCCTGTGGAGTTGCTGTTGGCTGGGCCTCAAGGTCTTCATTCTCTTGTGGGCGATCCGCCCATGAAGCATCCTGTGCAATTGGCGTCAGTGGACGACCAATGCTGATGAGTTCGCTGTGCGTTAGCACAGGCGATGATACCTGTTGGTGTTCTAGCTGAGGAAGGGCTGCATCATCTTCAACATGGTCATGATGACCAATGTCTTCAGCAGCGATGGGATCAGCTGCTGGAAAGTCTTCAGCTTCATGAGCCTCTGTGAAAGCAGGCTCATGGACAGTCAGTTGACGTTCTTGTGGATCGGCGTCGGGGTGAACCATGGAAATGGGTTCAACAATCAAGGGCTCTGTGGGAGCAGCCCGTTCCTTCTTGGTCATTCTTTTCTTCTTGGCGGGGGCAGTAGCAGAGGCTTCAGGATGTTTTCTCTTCCTTGCTTCAGCCTCAGCAGTCCTGGTCTTCTTCAGTTCTGAAGCGGTTGACCTGACCTTTGGCTTCGGGCCAGTCATGCTAGTTGGGAAGACAAGGGGATCTGCCTCCTGCCTTGGTGCTTCAGGTTCAGCCATAGCGGGCTTCTTCTGCTTCTTGGCAGCCATCCTGGGGTCGATGCCAGGACGCCCAAGGGCCTTGCGCTTCTCAGCCTCATTGTAGGCTTGCACACACCTATCAGCCAGGACCTTCATGCGCTCACGAGAACCCTGAGCTTCTGCACGTTTCTTTAGAAAGGCTTCCTTGAGCTCGTGCAGCATAATCTTGAAATTCTTCACGTCTTGCACGCTGAGCTTGGCCATATGCTTCTTGAACTGAGATTTCTCAAAGTCAATCTTCTGCTTCAGTTCAACAATGCGCTGGGCGATAGCTAACTCTGAAGCAATGGCGCCATGGAAGGCGACACTGAGGCCAATGGGTAGTTGGAGATCGTCGAAGCTGATGTTTGGCGTGTCAAACCATTCATCAATGAAGTTGTGGATGATTGTTACATCAAAGAGAGGCAGATCATTGAAGATTTCTGCTTCTTCTTTGCTCTTGATGAGTTGCTCAAGAGCGTCATCTGCAAGATCTTCATCACTTGACAGATCAATGGCATCATTGCGCAGAATGGCAGCAGCTGTTAGCTCTTGGCCGGTGTGTGGCAGAGGCATCTTGACCTTCTGGGGCTTGGAGATGCGTGATAAATCTTCGGACTGCACACTGTCTTCAGGAGGTGCAGTTGCCAGTGGCTTCGCCCGTGAGATTTTTGGTGAAGGGGCAGGCTTTGAAGCTTTAGGCTTCTTCAACTTCTTTGGCTTCGGCGCTGCAGGCGCTTCATCTGATTCAGCGTCAGCTGCAGGCTCATTCACTGCAGTCCCTTGAACCAAGATATGGGTGATGAGGCCTTCAAGGTTGTAGAAAGGACCGACGACATTGGGTTCTGCATCTCGTGTGCCATCAGCCCTTGGAGCTGAGGGACCAGGGTTGAAGTCTAGTCCCAATGTCTTCTTGTTTTGCTTCGCTGAGTTCTGGGCAAACTGGAAGTTGCGCTTGAACAGAATGTCGTCACGACACCATAGTAGTGACGATGGGTGTGCATCAACAGGCTGTGGCCCACGGACCATGCAGGGATAGAAGCCTTGTTCAATGGCTTCATCTCTGGACCTGGGTTGAAGATTCTTGTATAGGATGTCTCCCCACGGTCTCTTGATGGCATTTTTCTCAGCATATTCCTGGGTTACAAATCGGTATTTGAACCATTGTTCTGCCCAATATCTTCGAATCCATTGGATTCGGGTCTTGCGCTGATTGTAATCCTCTTCAGGATCTGTCTTGTACAGTTCTGAGAGGTCATCTGGCAGATCTCTAGATGTTTCTCCATGACGCTTTCTGCCACCCTTCCTTGCTGATTTCTCTGAAGCCATGAACTTTAAACTGAAAGGCTTCAACACGTTCAAAGGCTTCAAAGATTTTCGCTTGCTGGACAAACAGGAACTTGCTTCGGGAGAATTTATATGATGCTGTAAGAATTCTGCAAATGAATGCAGACTATGAGAACCAAGGGATTCTCCCACGGACATGTACCTGTGACAGCATTAAGGTGCGAGGGAAGGGGAAGAGGTCATATGCATTCTCAGAAGATTTTGAATATAAATCAGTTTAGAAGACATTGACCTCATCGTGCGAAGACATTCACTCATAGATAAGGAGTTGGTTCCAGATTTGTACGAATCCAGAGATCAGTACAAGTGAGGAATCTAACTACTTTGTGAAGCATAAGTGAATATACTAGGCATGTTATGAGATGAAGTATGAGAGAGATCTAACTTGTGTGAATAGAAACTGCTTGTGGTAGAAAGTGACAAAGCCATAGGATCAACGGTGCCGTAAAAAGGAAGTTTTATTTACCACACTAAGAACTGCTAGACGGAGTGGAAGATGAGGCCGAGCAGTTCGAGCTTCCGTGCCCTAACTTGGCGACGGAGGACACCTACGGCGACGATGGAGAGGACGTTGTCCGCGGTCAGCGTGAAGACGGCGTCGGAGAGGTTGCGGCAGCGAAGCGCTTCGTCGCCAGCATCGTCGAGGGCTAGCGATGGCGCTAGGGTTCGTGCGAGAGTGGAAGAAGAGATAATGACCGCCGTGAAGTGTGTATTTATAGGTATAGGGGCGGCACTGCGTTATTACATAGGTGCCCCTGGCGATTCGCATCTGAGGAACACGTGGCCATCGTGCAGAACTTTGGGGTTTGTTCCACGTCCCGCACATGCCTGGATTGTCGGGTGGTCGTTCCTACTTCTCCGGGTTTCATGTGGAGGAATGAGCATTGAAGGTGGACTTAAGGTTTGTCTTTGTATCTTCTACTGACAAGGACGCAGAGAAGACATTCGACAGTTTCAATAGAATGCATATGATTTGGAGAGATAGAGTTTGAGATAGATAGCATAGAGAGGTTATGGTCCGATCACATTCACTTAGTTCAAAAGATTCAACAAGAAGACATAGCTATAAGTGAATTGAAAGTGCGTTATATCGACTAGAGGGGGGGGGTGAATAGGCGATTTTTATGAAAGTCTTCAGAACATAGAAGTTTTGAAGACAAACGATAAAATTAAACCTATTACCATGCAGCGAAAGGTAGACTACACCAGGCAAATCATAGTCAAGTATTCAATGAAGTGAAAGCACAAAGACTAATAGCAGCTAGGTAGTAAGGATCAGGTAGGAAGACATTGTGAAGCCAAATAGAACACGCAGTCACTCAGTGAAGACAAATGATAGTGCAAACATACAATGACTTCACAAGGAGTAACAGTAAGTAAAGGGAAGTGAAGATGAAACCAGTGACTCATTGAAGACAATGATTTGTTGGACTAGTTCCAGTTGCTGTGACAACTATACGTCTGGTTGGAGCGGCTAGGTATTTAAACCTTAGGACACACAGTCCCGGACACCCAGTCCTGAACACGCAGCTCAGGACACCCAGTCCTCACCGTATTCTCCTTGAGCTAAGGTCACACAGACCTCGCCCAATCACTCTGGTAAGTCTTCAAGGTAGACTCCCAAACCTTCACAGACTTCGTTCACCGGCAATCCACAATGTCTCTTGGATGCTCAGAACGCGACGCCTAACCGACTGGAGGATGCACAGTCCTCAAGTGTAATAAGTCTTCAGATCACACAGACAAGAAGACTTAAGTGATGCCCAATTCTCTCTGGCTCTGGTGGTTAGGGCTTTATCCTCGCAAGGAATTCTCTCTCAAAGGCTTCGAGGTGGGTTGCTCTCAAACGACAAAAGCCGTACTTTCAATCTGAGCAGCCAACCATTTATGGTTGTAGGGGGTGGGCTATTTATAGCCACTTGGCAACCCGACCTGATTTGTCCGAAATGACCCTGGGTCACTAAGGAACTGACACGTGTTCCAACGGTCAGATTTCAAACTCACACGGCAACTTTACTTGGGCTACAAGCAAAGCTGACTTGTCCGACTCTGGACAAGATTCGCTCTCATAGTCTTCACTCGAAGACATAGGTTTTTGGTTTAGGCATCACTTCAGTCATTCCTGACTGGTTCTCTTGGACCCCACTTAACAGTACGGTGGTTCCTATGACTCAACACAAAAGAAAAAGAACTACGAAAGATCTAAGTCTTCGAGCTCCATAGGCTTCATATAGTGTCTTCTCTTGTCATAGTCTTCAATGTGAATATCTTCATATACCACCTTTGACTTCAATGTCTTCATACATTTTTAGGGGTCATCTCTGGTAGTAAAACCGAATCAATGAGGGACTTCTACCTGTGTTATCCTGCAATTCTCCAAAACCAACTAGGGGTGGCACTAGATGCACTTACAATCCCCCCCTTTTTGGTGATTGATGACAAACTAGTTGAAGTTTTCAACGGGGAATATAATCTGTGAAATTGTAAAGGATAAGGAATTGTCTTCATAAGCTGCAAGGGCTCCCCCTAAAGATGTGCATATAAGTAATTTGCTTTTGGAATGCAAATGCACATGGCAGGTTGTACTTGTGGAGATCCACTTCAACTTATGATTGCAATCCACTATGCATGTGAAAGTATATGAAGATAATGACATGCATAATGGAAGATGGACGTCTGCAGAATGATCTAAGTGCGGAATTTATCGTTGCACATGCAAAATTTATCATCGCAACACAAGGTGGTAGATAAGTGGCAGACGACCATCGAGTTTAAGTGTTACAACTCAAAGAACCAAATGTAGCAAAATGAGAGTTGTAAGCACGAAGCAAAATATAAAGCACCCGCTCATATGGACCCGCTTGAAGACTATCAACCTCATATGCTTCTCCCCCTTTTGTCAGTAAGGACCAAAAAGGTTTGAAGACATAGAGCATCTACTCGTTCCCATGAGGAGTAGGTGAAGCAGTAGGGTCGTTGGTGGTGTTTGGCGGTGCTAAAGAGCTTGGAGCTGAGTCGAAGCGTGCTGAAGGAGGTGGCGGTGAAGTAGCATCGTCTTCATCCTCGATCACTCTGGCATTCACAGTTGCAGCAGAGGAAGAGAACTCAGAGTCTTCAAGGGATGGAGTTCGTCGCAGCACTGCCCTTCGAGGAGGTGTGGAGTGAAACTTGAATCGCTTAGTGAAGCCATCCTCTTGAAGATCATCTTCAGAACACATTAGCGTTAGCCCTTTCCATGTGCGGCGAGAGGTTTCATGGGAACCAAAAGCATTCTTGGTGGCAAGATTGCGAATGCGATTAACATCCACCAACAGGCTTTGCATCTGACGCTTCAGCCAGTCATGATGCCTATCCTGTTTTTGATGAAGATCCATAAGAAGCTCTCGGTCGTTGAGAACACGAGTGCGCTTCTTGGGTCGTGGAGCAGTTGTACTATCAGTGGCTTCAGTGAGAGCAGGATGCGGTGCAAGTGTAGTGCCAGCCAAAGGATACACACGAGTTACGGCTTCCATGCCTTCATCGTTCTGAGTGAAACTTTGATGCTCTGCATTCTGAAGACTGAGAGGTTCCTTGGCAGGCTCAGGATAGATGGCTTCAATAGACATATCCACATCAGGCAAAAAGATCCGATGGTTGTGGGCCGAGGGCTGATATGAGATAGCGGAGTGAAGTTTGATCAGCCGCATCACCCAAGGGGCGTAAAACTTCAAACCAAACAGATCAGAGCCAGATGCAGCAAGTTGGCGAATGAAGAAATCCTGTGTATTGAAGGATTTTCCATGAAGAATGTAGAAGACCAAAGTCTTCATTGCACCTTCCAGCTTGGCATGGGGAGAATGTCCTTTGATTGGCCAGAGAGTTCGCCTTATGATGTGATAAATGGTTCTTGGCAGATACTCAAGGTCTTCAACGAAGAACTCCGTGGGATAAGCAGCATCTTGGGGCAATGGCTTCATCATACTGAGCATCTGACTCATATTAGGTTCAGTCTTCTTAAAGATGCTCTCAATAGCTTCATTATGAAGCTAACAGCCATGCTCGTAGAGATCGCCAGGAGTGGCAAACCAGTGAGCTCAATGATGTCAAGGGCTTTGGCTTCGTGATGAACATTTCCTGTCATCCACTCCAGGACCCAAGTCTTCGGATCTCTGCTATACCCGCGGATGTGAAGTGTGGCATAGAATTCGAGCAGCAACTCTTCATTCCAATGCTCTTGGTCAGTGACGAACGGCAGCAGTCCAACCTCTTCGAAGCAATCCAGAGCTTCTTCCAGACAGGGCAGACCACCTATTGCTTCAATGTCAAGGCGCTTGTGTGGGAAGATGCGACCTTGGTTGTAAAGAACGCATGAGTAATAGCTTCGCTGCGGATAACTCCAGAACCGATCAGATGATATTCTTTCCCTGGAGTAGGGGTTCTTGGAGCTGTTGAAGAATGTGTTGTCTTCTCTGAAGCCATTGATATTGAAGGAGCCAGGTGCTGATGCAGGACCTGGGAACCTTGGCAATCTTGGGATTGGCTTCTGTACCTGAGGCCTGTGCTTAACATGATAGTCGAACTAGGGACCGGCAGCAGACTCAGGAACAGAAGTGGCGGGATCAGTGGCTTCGCTGACTTCTGGTGCTTTTGTTGGTGAGGGCTCCACATTAGCTTCAGCCATGACATCGTTTGTGGCTTCAGTGGTGTTGTTGGTGGCAGCCTCAAGATGTTCCACCTCCACTTGACGAGCAGGAGGATCGGTCACGATCACATTCTCCTTGAGAACTGCTTCTTGGTGGGACAGGGGAGTGGCAACTTGTGGGACTTCTTCTTCTGCAGCTGATGCAGCCGGATTGTCTTCAGCAGAGACTTCAGGCCTTGGACCTTTGCGAAGCCTGCGCGATGCGGGTGACGCCTGTGGAGTTGCTGTTGGCTGGGCCTCAAGGTCTTCATTCTCTTGTGGGCGATCCGCCCATGAAGCATCCTGTGCAATTGGCGTCAGTGGACGACCAATGCTGATGAGTTCGTTGTGCGTTAGCACAGGCGATGATACCTGTTGGTGTTCTAGCTGAGGAAGGGCTGCATCATCTTCAACATGGTCATGATGACCAATGTCTTCAGCAGCGATGGGATCAGCTGCTAGAAAGTGTTCAGCTTCATGAGCCTCTGTGAAAGCAGGCTCATGGACAGTCAGTTGACGTTCTTGTGGATCGGCATCGGGGTGAACCATGGAAATGGGTTCAACAATCAAGGGCTCTGTGGGAGCAGCCCGTTCCTTCTTGGCCATTCTTTTCTTCTTGGCGGGGGCAGTAGCAGAGGCTTCAGGATGTTTTCTCTTCCTTGCTTCAGCCTCAGCAGTCCTGGTCTTCTTCAGTTCTGAAGCGGCTGACCTGACCTTTGGCTTCGGGCCAGTCATGCTAGTTGGGAAGACAAGGGGATCTGCCTCCTGCCTTGGTGCTTCAGGTTCAGCCATAGCGGGCTTCTTCTGCTTCTTGGCAGCCATCCTGGGGTTGATGCCAGGACGCCCAAGGGCCTTGCGCTTCTCAGCCTCATTGTAGGCTTGCACACACCTATCAGCCAGGACCATCATGCTCTCACGAGAACCCTGAGCTTCTGCATGTTTCTTTAGAAAGGCTTCCTTGAGCTTGTGCAGCATAATCTTGAAATTCTTCACGTCTTGCACGCTGAGCTTGGCCATATGCTTCTTGAATTGAGATTTCTCAAAGTCAATCTTCTGCTTCAGTTCAACAATGCGCTGGACGATAGCTAACTCTGAAGCAATGGCGCCATGGAAGGCGACACTAAGGCCAATGGGTAGTTGGAGATCGTCGAAGCTGATGTTTGGCATGTCAAACCGTTCATCAATGAAGTTGTGGATGATTGTTACATCAAAGAGAGGCAGATCATTGAAGATTTCTGCTTCTTCTTTGCTCTTGATGAGTTTCTCAAGAGCGTCATCTGCAAGATTTCATCACTTGACAGATCAATGGCATCAATGCGCCGAATGGCAGCAGCTGTTAGCTCTTGGCCGGTGTGTGGTAGAGGCATCTTGACCTTCTGGGGCTTGGAGATGCATGATAAATCTTCGGACTGCACACTGTCTTCAGGAGGTGCAGTTGCCAGTGGCTTCACCCGTGAGATTTTTGGTGAAGAGGCAGGCTTTGAAGCTTTAGGCTTCTTCAACTTCTTTGGCTTCGGTGCTGCAGGCGCTTCATCTGATTCAGTGTTAGCTGCAGGCTCATTCACTACAGTCCCTTGAACCAAGATATGGGTGATGAGGCCTTCAAGATTGATTAAAGGACCGACGACATTGGGTTCTGCATCTCGTGTGCCATCAGCCCTTGGAGCTGAGAGACCAGGGTTGAAGTCTAGTCCCAATGTCTTCTTGTTTTGCTTCGCTGAGTTCTGGGCAAACTGGAAGTTGCGCTTGAACAGAATGTCGTCACGACACCATAGTAGTGACGATGGGTGTGCATTAACAGGCTGTGGCCTACAGACCATGCAGGGATAGAAGCCTTGTTCAATGGCTTCATCTCTGGACCTGGGTTGAAGATTCTTGTATAGGATGTCTCCCCACGGTCTCTTGATGGCATTTTTCTTAGCATATTCCTGGGTTACAAATCGGTATTTGAACCATTGTTCTGCCCAATATCTTCGAATCCATTGGATTCGGGTCTTGCGCTGATTGTAATCCTCTTCAGGATCTGTCTTGTACAGTTCTGAGAGGTCATCTGGCAGATCTCTAGATGTTTCTCCATGACGCTTTCTGCCACCCTTCCTTGCTGATTTCTCTGAAGCCATGAACTTTAACTGAAAGGCTTCAACACGTTCAAAGGCTTCAAAGGTTTTCGCTTGCTGGACAACAGGAACTGCTTCGGGAGAATTTATATGATGCTGTAAGAATTCTGCAAATGAATGCAGACTATGAGAACCAAGGGATTCTCCCACGGACATGTACCTGTGACAGCATTAAGGTGCGAGGGAAGGGGAAGAGGTCATATGCATTCTCAGAAGATTTTGAATATAAATCAGTTTAGAAGACATTGACCTCATCGTGCGAAGACATTCACTCATAGATAAGGAGTTGGTTCCAGATTTGTACGAATCCAGAGATCAGTACAAGTGAGGAATCTAACTACTTTGTGAAGCATAAGTGAATATACTAGGCATGTTATGAGATGCAGTATGAGAGAGATCTAACTTGTGTGAATAGAAACTGCTTGTGGTAGAAAGTGACAAAGCCATAGGATCAACGGTGCCGTAAAAAGGAAGTTTTATTTACCACACTAAGAACTGCTAGACGGAGTGGAAGATGAGGCCGAGTAGTTCGATCTTCTGTGCCCTAACTTGGCGACGGAGGACACCTACGGCGACGGCGGAGAGGACGTTGTCCGCTGTCAGCGTGAAGACGGCGTCGGAGAGGTTGCGGCAGCGAAGCGCTTCGTCGCCAGCATCGTCGAGGGCTAACGGTGGCGCTAGGGTTCGTGCGAGAGTGGAAGAAGAGATAATGACCGCCGTGTAGTGTGTATTTATAGGTACAGGGGGGGCACTGCGTTATTACATAGGTGCCCCTGGCAATTCGCATCTGAGGAACACGTGGCCATCATGCAGAATTTTGGGGTTTGTTCCACGTCCCACGCATGCCTGGATTGTCGGGTGGTCGTTCCTACTTCTTCGGGTTTCATGTGGAGGAATGAGCATTGAAGGTGGACTTAAGGTTTGTCTTTGTATCTTCTGCTGACAAGGACGCAGAGAAGACATTCGACAGTTTCAATAGAATGCATATGATTTGGAGAGATAGAGTTTGAGATAGATAGCATAGAGAGGTTAGGGTCTGATCACATTCGCTTAGTTAAAAAGATTCAACAAGAAGACATAGCTATAAGTGAATTGAAAGTGCGTTATATCGACTAGAGGGGGGGGGGTGAATAGGCGATTTTTATGAAAGTCTTCAGAACATAGAAGTTTTGAAGACAAACGATAAAATTAAACCTATTACCATGCAGCGGAAAGGTAGACTACACCAGGCAAATCATAGTCAAGTATTAAATGAAGTGAAAGCACTAAGACTAATAGCAGCTAGGTAGTAAGGATCAGGTAGGAAGACATTGTGAAGCCAAACAGAACACGCAGTCACTCAGTGAAGACAAATGATAGTGCAAACATACAATGACTTCACAAGGAGTAACAGTAAGTAAAGGGAAGTGAAGATGAAACCAGTGACTCGTTGAAGACAATGATTTGTTGGACCAGTTCCAGTTGCTGTGACAACTGTACGTCTGGTTGGAGCGGCTAGGTATTTAAACCTTAGGACACACAGTCCCGGACACCCAGTCCTGAACACGCAGCTCAGGACACCCAGTCCTCACCGTATTCTCCTTGAGCTAAGGTCACATAGACCTCGCCCAATCACTCTGGTAAGTCTTCAAGGTAGACTCCCAAACCTTCACAGACTTCGTTCACCGGCAATCCACAATGTCTCTTGGATGCTCAGAACGCGACGCCTAACCGGCTGGAGGATGCACAATCCTCAAGTGTAATAAGTCTTCAGATCACACAGACAAGAAGACTTAAGTGATGCCCAATTCTCTCTGGCTCTGGTGGTTAGGGCTTTATCCTCGCAAGGAATTCTCTCTCAAAGGCTTCGAGGTGGGTTGCTCTCAAACGACAAAAGCCGTACTTTCAATCTGAGCAGCCAACCATTTATGGTTGTAGGGGGTGGGCTATTTATAGCCACTTGGCAACCCGACCTGATTTGTCCGAAATGACCCTGGGTCACTAAGGAACTGACACGTGTTCCAACGGTCAGATTTCAAACTCACACGGCAACTTTACTTGGGCTACAAGCAAAGCTGACTTGTCCGACTCTGGACAAGATTCGCTCTCATAGTCTTCACTCGAAGACATAGGTTTTTGGTTTAGGCATCACTTCAGTCATTCTGACTGGTTCTCTTGGACCCCACTTAACAGTACGGTGGTTCCTATGACTCAACACAAAAGAAAAAGAACTACGAAAGATCTAAGTCTTCGAGCTCCATAGGCTTCATATAGTGTCTTCTCTTGTCATAGTCTTCAATGTGAATATCTTCATATACCACCTTTGACTTCAATGTCTTCATACATTTTAGGGGTCATCTTTGGTAGTAAAACCGAATCAATGAGGTACTTCTACCTGTGTTATCCTGCAATTCTCACAAACACATTAGTCCCTCAACTAGGTTTGTCGTCAATACTCCAAAACCAACTAGGGGTGGCACTAGATGCACTTACAATCTCCCCCTTTTTGGTGATTGATGACAAACTAGTTGAAGTTTTCAACGGGGAATATAATCTGTGAAATTGTAAAGGATAAGGAATTGTCTTCATAAGTTGCAAGGGCTCCCCGTGAAGATGTGCATATAAGTAATTTGCTTTTGGAATGCACATGCACATGGCAGGTTGTACTTGTGGAGATCCACTTCAACTTATGATGACAATCCACTATGCATGTGAAAGTATATGAAGATAATGACATGCATAATGGAAAATGGACGTCTGCAGAATGATCTAAGTGCGGAATTTATCGTCGCACATGCAAAATTTATCATCACAACACAAGGTGGTAGATAAGTAGTAGACGACCATCGAGTTTAAGTGTTACAACTCAAAGAACCAAATGTAGCAAAACGAGAGTTGTAAGCACGAAGCAAAATATAAAGCACCCGCTCATATGGACCCGCTTGAAGACTATCAACCTCGTATGCTTCTCCCCCTTTTGTCAGTAAGGACCAAAAAGGTTTGAAGACATAGAGCATCTACTCGTTCCCATGAGGAGTAGGTGAAGCAGTAGGGTCGTTGGTGGTGTTTGGCGGTGCTGAAGAGCTTGGAGTTGAGTCGAAGCGTGCTGAAGGAGGTGGCGGTGAAGTAGCATCATCTTCATCCTCGATCACTCTGGCATTCACAGTTGCAGCAGAGGAAGAGAACTCAGAGTCTTCAAGGGATGGAGTTCGTCGCAGCACTGCCCTTCGAGGAGGTGTGGAGTGAAACTTGAATCGCTTAGTGAAGCCATCCTCTTGAAGATCATCTTCAGAACACATTAGCGTTAGCCCTTTCCATGTGCGGCGAGAGGTTTCATGGGCAACAAAAGCATTCTTGGTGGCAAGATTGCGAATGCGATTAACATCCACCAAGAGGCTTTGCATCTGACGCTTCAGCCAGTCATGATGCCTATCCTGTTTCTGATGAACAGCCATAAGAAGCTCTTGGTCGTTGAGAACACGAGTGTGCTTCTTGGGTCGTGGAGCAGTTGTACTGTCAGTGGCTTCAGTGAGAGCAGGATGCGGTGCACGTGTAGTGCCAGCCAAAGGATACACACGAGTTACGGCTTCCGTGCCTTCATCGTTCTGAGTGAAACTTTGATGCTCTGCATTCTGAAGACTGAGAGGTTCCTTGGCAGGCTCAGGATAGATGGCTTCAATAGACATATCCACATCAGGCAAAAAGATCCGATGGTTGTGGGCCGAGGGCTGATATGAGATAGCGGAGTGAAGTTTGATCAGCCGCATCACCCAAGGGGCGTAGAACTTCAAACCAAACAGATCAGAGCCAGATGCAGCAAGTTGGCGAATGAAGAAATCCTGTGTATTGAAGGATTTTCCATGAAGAATGTAGAAGACCAAAGTCTTCATTGCACCTTCCAGCTTGGCATGGGGAGAATGTCCTTTGATTGGCCAGAGAGTTCGCCTTATGATGTGATAAATGGTTCTTGGCAGATACTCAAGGTCTTCAACGAAGAACTCCGTGGGATAAGCAGCATCTTGGGGCAATGGCTTCATCATACTGAGCATCTGACTCATATTAGGTTCAGTCTTCTGAAAGATGCTCTCAATAGCTTCACTATGAAGCTAACAACCATGCTCGTAGAGATCACCAGGAGTGGGCAAACCAGTGAGCTCAATGATGTCAAGGGCTTTGGCTTCGTGATGAACGTTTCCTGTCATCCACTCCAGGACCCAAGTCTTCGGATCTCTGCTATACCCGCGGATGTGAAGTGTGGCATAGAATTGGAGCAGCAACTCTTCATTCCAATGCTCTTGGTCAGTGACGAACGGCAGCAGTCCAACCTTTTTGAAGCAATCCAGAGCTTCTTCCAGACAGGGCAGACCAGCTATTGCTTCAATGTCAAGGCGCTTATGTGGGAAGATGCGACCTTGGTTGTAAAGAACGCATGAGTAATAGCTTCGCTGCGGATAACTCCAGAACCGATCAGATGATATTCTTTCCCTGGAGTAGGGGTTCCTGGAGCTGTTGAAGAATGTGTTGTCTGCTCTGAAGCCATTGATATTGAAGGAGCCAGGTGCTGATGCAGGACCTGGGAACCTTGGCAATCTTGGGATTGGCTTCTATACCTGAGGCCTGTGCTCAACATGATAGTCGAACTAGGGACCGACAGCAGACTCAGGAACAGAAGTGGCGGGATCAGTGGCTTCGCTGACTTCTGGTGCTTTTGTTGGTGAGGGCTCCACATTAGCTTCAGCCATGACAGCGTTAGTGGCTTCAGTGGTGTTGTTGGTGGTAGCCCCAAGATGTTCAACCTCCACTTGACGAGCAGGAGGATCAGTAATGATCACGTTCTCCTCGAGAACTGCTTCTTGGTGGGACAGGGAGTGGCAACTTGTGGGACTTCTTCTTCTGCATCTGATGCAGCCGGATTGTCTTCAGCAGAGACTTGAGGCCTTGGACCTTTGCGAAGCCTGCGCAATGCGGGTGACGCCTGTGGAGTTGCTGTTGGCTGGGCCTCAAGGTCTTCATTCTCTTGTGGGTGATCCGCCCATGAAGCATCTTGTACAATTGGCGTCAATGGACGACCAATGCTGATGAGTTCGCTGTGCGTTAGCATAGGCGATGATACCCGTTGGTGTTCTAGCTGAGGAAGGGCTACATCATCTTCAACATGGTCATGATGACCAATGTCTTCAGCAGCGATGGGATCAGCTGCTGGAAAGTCTTCAGCTTCATGAGCCTCTGTGAAAGCAGGCTCATGGACAGTCAGTTGACGTTTTTGTGGATCAGCGTCGGGGTGAACCATGGAAATGGGTTCAACAATCAAGGGCTCTGTGGGAGCAGCCCATTCCTTCTTGGTCATTCTTTTCTTCTTGGCGGGGGCAGTAGCAGAGGCTTCAGGATGTTTTCTCTTCCTTGATTCAGCCTCGGCAGTCCTGGTCTTCTTCAGTTCTGAAGCGGTTGACCTGACCTTTGGCTTCGGGCCAGTCATGCTAGTTGGGAAGACAAGGGGATCTGCCTCCCGCCTTGGTGCTTCAGGTTCAGCCATATCGGGCTTCTTCTGCTTCTTGGCAGCCATCCTGGGGTTGATGCCAGGATGCCCAAGGGCCTTGCGCTTCTCAGCCTCATTGTAGGCTTGCACACACCTATCAGCCAGGACCTTCATGCGTTCACGAGAACCCTGAGCTTCTGCACGTTTCTTCAGAAAGGCTTCCTTGAGCTCTTGCAGCATAATCTTGAAATTCTTCATGTCTTGCACGCTGAGCTTGGCCATATGCTTCTTGAACTGAGATTTCTCAAAGTCAATCTTCTGCTTCAGTTCAACAATGCGCTGGGCGATAGCTAACTCTGAAGCAATGGCGCCATGGAAGGCGACACTAAGGCCAATGGGTAGTTGGAGATCGTCGAAGCTGATGTTTGGCGTGTCAAACCATTCATCAATGAAGTTGTGGATGATTGTTACATCAAAGAGAGGCAGATCATTGAAGATTTCTTCTTCTTCTTTGCTCTTGATGAGTTGCTCAAGAGCGTCATCTGCAAGATTTCATCACTTGACAGATCAATGGCATCAATGCATAGAATGGCAACAGCTGTTAGCTCTTGGCCGGTGTGTGGCAGAGGCATCTTGACCTTCTGGGGCTTGGAGATGCGTGATAAATCTTTGGACTGCACACTATCTTCAGGAGGTGCAGTTGCCAGTGGCTTCGCCCGTGAGATTTTTGGTGAAGGGGCAGGCTTTGAAGCTTTAGGCTTCTTCAACTTCTTTGGCTTCGGCGCTGCAGGCGCTTCATCTGATTCAGCGTCAGCTGCAGGCTCATTCACTGCAGTCCCTTGAACCAAGATATGGGTGATGAGGCCTTCAAGGTTGTAGAAAGGACCGACGACATTGGGTTCTGCATCTCGTGTGCCATCAGCCCTTGGAGCTGAGGGACCAGGGTTGAAGTCTAGTCCCAATGTCTTCTTGTTTTGCTTTGCTGAGTTCTGGGCAACTGGAAGTTGCGCTTGAACAGAATGTCGTCACGACGCCATAGTAGTGACGATGGGTGTGCATCAACAGGCTGTGGCCTACAGACCATGCAGGGATAGAAGCCTTGTTCAATGGCTTCATCTCTGGACCTAGGTTGAAGATTCTTGTATAGGATGTCTCCCCACGGTCTCTTGATGGCATTTTTCTCAGCATATTCCTGGGTTACAAATCGGTATTTGAACCATTGTTCTGCCCAATATCTTCGAATCCATTGGATTCGGGTCTTGCGCTGATTGTAATCCTCTTCAGGATCTGTCTTGTACAGTTCTGAGAGGTCATCTGGCAGATCTCTAGATGTTTCTCCACGACGCTTTATGCCACCCTTCCTTGCTGATTTCTCTGAAGCCATGAACTTTAAGCTGAAAGGCTTCAACACGTTCAAAGGCTTCAAAGATTTTCGCTTGCTAGACAAACAGGAACTTGCTTCGGGAGAATTTATATGATGCTGTAAGAATTCTGCAAATGAATGCAGACTATGAGAACCAAGGGATTCTCCCACGGACATGTACCTGTGACAGCATTAAGGTGCGAGGGAAGGGGAAGAGGTCATATGCATTCTCAGAAGATTTTGAATATAAATCAGTTTAGAAGACATTGACCTCATCGTGCGAAGACATTCACTCATAGATAAGGAGTTGGTTCCAGATTTGTACGAATCCAGAGATCAGTACAAGTGAGGAATCTAACTACTTTGTGAAGCATAAGTGAATATACTAGGCATGTTATGAGATGCAGTATGAGAGAGATCTAACTTGTGTGAATAGAAACTGCTTGTGGTAGAAAGTGACAAAGCCATAGGATCAACGATGCCGTAAAAAGGAAGTTTTATTTACCACACTAAGAACTGCTAGATGGATTGGAAGATGAGGCCGAGCAGTTCGATCTTCCGTGCCCTAACTTGGCGACGGAGGACACCTACGCCGACGGCGGAGAGGACGTTGTCCGCGGTCAGCGTGAAGACGGCGTCGGAGAGGTTGTGGCAGCGAAGTGCTTCGTCGCCAGCGTCGTCGAGGGCTAGCGGTGGCGCTAGGGTTCGTGCGAGAGTGGAAGAAGAGATAATGACCGCCGTGAAGTGTGTATTTATAGGTACAGGGGCGGCACTGCGTTATTACATAGGTGCCCCTGGCGATTCGCATATGAGGAACACATGGCCATCATGCAGAATTTTGGGGTTTGTTCCACGTCCCACGCATGCCTGGATTGTCGGGTGGTCGTTCCTACTTCTCCGGGTTTCATGTGGAGGAATGAGCATTGAAGGTGGACTTAAGGTTTGTCTTTGTATCTTCTGCTGACAAGGACGCAGAGAAGACATTCGACAGTTTCAATAGAATGCATATGATTTGGAGAGATAGAGTTTGAGATAGATAACATAGAGAGGTTAGGGTCCGATCACATTCGCTTAGTTCAAAAGATTCAACAAGTAGACATAGCTATAAGTGAATTGAAAGTGCGTTATATCGACTAGAGGGGGGTGAATAGGCGATTTTTATGAAAGTCTTCAGAACATAGAAGTTTTGAAGACAAATGATAAAATTAAACCTATTACCATGCAGCGAAAGGTAGACTACACCAGGCAAATCATAGTCAAGTATTAAATGAAGTGAAAGCACTAAGATTAATAGCAGCTAGGTAGTAAGGACCAGGTAGGGAGACATTGTGAAGCCAAACAGAACACGCAGTCACTCAGTGAAGACAAATGATAGTGCAAACATACAATGACTTCACAAGGAGTAACAGTAAGTAAAGGGAAGTGAAGATGAAACCAGTGACTCGTTGAAGACAATGATTTGTTGGACCAGTTCCAGTTGCTGTGACAACTGTACGTCTGGTTGGAGCGGCTAGGTATTTAAACCTTAGGACACACAGTCCCGGACACCCAGTCCTGAACACGCAGCTCAGGACACCCAGTCCTCACCGTATTCTCCTTGAGCTAAGGTCACATAGAACTCGCCCAATCACTCTGGTAAGTCTTCAAGGTAGACTCCCAAACCTTCACAGACTTCGTTCACCGGCAATCCACAATGTCTCTTGGATGCTCAGAACGCGACGCCTAACCGGCTGGAGGATGCACAGTCCTCAAGTGTAATAAGTCTTCAGATCACACAGACAAGAAGACTTAAGTGATGCCCAATTCTCTCTGGCTCTGGTGGTTAGGGCTTTATCCTCGCAAGGAATTCTCTCTCAAAGGCTTCGAGGTGGGTTGCTCTCAAACGACAAAAGCCGTACTTTCAATCTGAGCAGCCAACCGTTTATGGTTGTAGGGGGTGGGCTATTTATAGCCACTTGGCAACCCGACCTGATTTGTCCGAAATGACCCTGGGTCACTAAGGAACTGACACGTGTTCCAACGGTCAGATTTCAAACTCACACGGCAACTTTACTTGGGCTACAAGCAAAGCTGACTTGTCCGACTCTGGACAAGATTCGCTCTCATAGTCTTCACTCGAAGACATAGGTTTTTGGTTTAGGCATCACTTCAGTCATTCTGACTGGTTCTCTTGGACCCCACTTAACAGTACGGTGGTTCCTATGACTCAACACAAAAGAAAAAGAACTACGAAAGATCTAAGTCTTCGAGCTCCATAGGCTTCATATAGTGTCTTCTCTTGTCATAGTCTTCAATGTGAATATCTTCATATACCACCTTTGACTTCAATGTCTTCATACATTTTTAGGGGTCATCTCTGGTAGTAAAACCGAATCAATGAGGGACTTCTACCTGTGTTATCCTGCAATTCTCACAAACACATTAGTCCCTCAACTAGGTTTGTCGTCAATACTCCAAAACCAACTAGGGGTGGCACTAGATGCACTTACAATCTCCCCCTTTTTGGTGATTGATGACAAACTAGTTGAAGTTTTCAACGGGGAATATAATCTGTGAAATTGTAAAGGATAAGGAATTGTCTTCATAAGTTGCAAGGGCTCCCCCTGAAGATGTGCATATAAGTTAATTTGCTTTTGGAATGCAAATGCACATGGCAGGTTGTACTTGTGGAGATCCACTTCAACTTATGATGACAATCCACTATGCATGTGAAAGTATATGAAGATAATGACATGCATAATGGAAAATGGACGTCTGCAGAATGAGCTAAGTGCGGAATTTATCGTCGCACATGCGGAATTTATCTTCGCAAAACAAGGTGGCAAATAAGTAGCAGACGACCATCTAGTTTAAGTGTTACAACTCATAAGAACCAAATGTAGCAAAAACGAGAGTTGTAAGCACGAAGCAAAATATAAAGCACCCGCCCATATGGACCCGCTTGAAGACTATCAATCTCATATGCTTCTCCCCCTTTTGTCAGTAATGACCAAAAAGGTTTGAAGACATAGAGCCTCTACTCGTTCCCATGAGGAGTAGGTGAAGTAGCAGGGTTGTTGGTGTTGTTTGGCGGTGCAGAAGAGCTTGGAGGTGCTGAAGGAGGTGGCGGTGAAGTAGCATCGTCTTCTTCCTCAATAATTCTGGCAGTCACTGTGGCAGCAGAGGAAGAGAACTCAGAGTCTTCAAGGGATGGAGTTCCTAGCAGCACAGCCCTTCGAGGAGGTGTGGAGTCAAACTTGAATCTCTCAGTGAAGCCATCCTCTTGAAGATCAGCTTCAGAACACATCATCGTGAGCCCTTTCCATGTGCGGCGACAGGTTTCATGGGCAACGAAAGCATTCTTGGTGGCAAGATTTCGAGTGCGATTAACATCCACCAAGAGGCTTTTCATCTGACGCTTCAGCCAGTCATGATGCCTATCCTGTTTCTGATGTAGAGCCACAAGAAGCTCTCGGTCGTTGAGAACACGAGTGCGCTTCTTGGGTCTTGGAGCAGTGGCACTGTCAGTGGCTTCAGTGGAAGCAGGGTGTGGTGCACGTGTAGTGCCAGCCAAAGGATACACCCGAGAAACTGCTTCAACGCCTTCAACGTTCTGAGTAAAACTCTGATGTTCTGCATTCTGAAGACTTAGAGGTTGCTTGGCAGGCTCAGAATATATGGCTTCAGTAGACATGTCCACGTCAGGCAAGAAGATCCGATGGTTGCGGGCTGAGGGCTGATACGAGATGGCGGAGTGTAGCTTGATCAGCCGCATGACCCAAGGGGCGTAGAACTTCAAACCAAACAGATCAATGCCTGATGCAGCAAGTTGGCGTATGAAGAAGTCCTGTGCATTGAAGCATTTGCCATGAAGTATATAGAAGACCAAAGTCTTCATTGCACCCTGAAGCTTGGCATTTGGAGAGTGCCCTTTGATAGGCCAGAGAGTTCGCCTGATGATGTGATAGATGGTTCTTGGCAGGTACTCAAGGTCTTCAACGAAGAACTCTGTGGGATAAGCAGCATCTTGGGGCAATGGCTTCATCATGCTGAAGATTTGACTCATATCAGGTTCTGGCCGCTGAAAGATGCTCTCAATAGCTTCAACATGTAGCTGACAGCCTTGCTCGAAGAGATCGCCAGGAGTGGGCAAGCCAGTGAGCTCAATGATGTCAAATGCATTGGCTTCGTGATGAACGTTGCCAGTCATCCACTCCAGGACCCAAGTCTTCGGATCTCTGCTGTACCCTCTGATGTGAAGTGTGGCATAGAATTGAAGCAGCAGCTCTTCATTCCAATGCTCTTCATCAGTAATGAACGGCAGCAGTCCAACTTCCTTGAAGCAATCTAAAGCTTCTTCCAGACAGGGCAGACCAGCTATAGCTTCAACGTCAAGGCGCTTGTGTGGGAAGATGCGACCTTGGTTGTAAAGAATGCAAGAGTAATAGCTTCGCTGAGGATAGCTCCAGAACCGATCAGATGATATCCTTTCCCTTGAGTAGGGGTTCCTGGAGCTATTGAAGAACGTGTTGTCTGCCCTGAAGCCATTGATGTTGAAGGAGCCAGGTGCTGATGCAGGACCTGGAAACCTTGGCAGTCTTGGGATTGGCTTCTGGACCTGAGGCCTGTGCTCAACATGATAGTTGAATTGGGGACCGGCAGCAGACTCAGGAACAGAAGTGGCGGGATCAGTGGCTTCGCTGTCTTCTGAAGCTTTTGCTGGGGAGGGCTCCACATTAGCTTCATTGGTGGTTGTGGCAGCCTCACGATTTTCATCCTCCACTTGACTAGCTGGAGGGTCGGTCACAAGCACATTCTCCTGGAGAACTGCTTCTTGGTGGGACAGGGGAGTGGGATCTTGTGGGACTCCTTCTTCTGCGGCTGATGCAGCCGGAATGTCTTCAGCAGAGACTTGAGGCCTTGGACCTTTGCGAAGCCTGCGGAACGCAGACGACGCCTGTGGAGTTGGAGTGGGCTGGGCCTCATAGTCTTCTTCCTCTTGTGGGCGATCCGCCCATGAAGCATCCTGTGCAATTGGCGTCAGTGGACGACCAATGCTGATGAGTTCACTGTTTTCATGCTGAGGAAGGACTGCACCATCTTCTACATTGTCATGTTGACCAATGTCTTCAGCAGCGATGGGATCAGCTGCTGGAATGTCTTCAGCTTCATGAGCCTCTGTGGAAGCAGGCTCATGAATTGTCAGTTGTCGTTCAGCTTCAGGATAGACCATAGAAATGGGTTCAACTATCAAGGGCTCTGTGGAAGCAGCCCGAGCTTTCTTGGTCTTCCTCTTCTTCTTGGAGGGGGCAGTAGGAGAGGCTTCAGAGTGTTTCCTCTTCCTGGCTTCAGCCTCAGCAGTCCTTGTCTTCTTGAGCTCTGAAGCTGTTGACCGGCTTTTTGGCTTCGAGCCAGTCAGTCTAGTTGGGAAGACAATCGGAACTGCTTCTTGCCTTGGTGCATCAGGTTCAGCCGTAGCAGGCTTCTTCTTCTTCTTTGCGGCCATCCTGGGGTCGATGCCAGGACGCCCAAGTGCCTTGCGCTTCTCAGCCTCATTATAGGCTTGCACACATCTGTCAGCCAGAGTCTTCATGCGCTCACGCGAACCCTGAGCTTCTGCACGCTTCTTCACAAAGGCTTCCTTGAGCTCGTGCATCATTGTCTTGAAGTTCTTCACTTCTTGCACGCTGAGCTTGGCCATATGCTTCTTGAACTGAGCCTTTTCATAGTCAATCTTCTGCTTCAGTTCAACAATGCGCTGGGCAATAGCAAGTTCTGAAGCAATGGCGCCTTGGAAGGCGACACTGAGGCCAATGGGTAGCTGCAGATCTTCAAAGCTGATGTTTGGCGTGTCAAACCACTCGTCAATGAAGTTGTGGATGATGGTGACATCAAAGAGAGGCAGATCATTGAAGATTTCTGCTTCTTCTTTGCTCTTGATGAGTTGCTCAAGAGCGTCATCTGCAAGATCTTCATCACTTGACAGATCAATGTCGTCATTGCGCAGAATGGCAGCAGCTGTTAGCTCTTTGCCAGTGTGAGACAGAGGCATCTTGGCCTTCTGGGGCTTGGAGACGCGTGATAAGTCTTCAGACTGCACACTGTCTTCAGGAGGTGCAGTTGCCAATGGCTTCGCCCTTGAGATTTTTGGTGAAGGGGCCGGCTTTGAAGCTTTTGGCTTCTTCAACTGCTTTGGCTTCGCACTGCAGGCGCGTCATCAGACTCAGTGTCAGCTGCAGGCTCATTCACTGCAGTCCCTTGAACCAAGATGTAGGTGATGAGGCCTTCAAGGTTGGCGAAAGGACCGATGACATTGGGTTCTGCATGTCGTGTGCCATCTGCCCTTGGAGATGAGGGACCAGGGTTGAAGTCTAACCCAAAAGTCTTCTTGTTCTGCTTCGCTGAGTTCTGAGCAAACTGGAAGTTGCGCTTGAACAGATTGTCGTCACGACACCATAGCAGTGACGACGAGTGTGCATCAGCAGGCTGTGGTCCACGGACCATGCATGGATAGAAGCCTTGAGCAATGGCTTCATCTCTGGACCTGGGTAGAAGATTCTTGAATAGGATGTCTCCCCACGGTCTCTTGATGGCGTTTTTCTCAGCATACTCCTGGGTCACAAATCTGTATTTGAACCATTGTTCTGCCCAATATCTTCGAATCCATTGGATTCGGGTCTTGCGCTGACTGTAATCCTCTTCAGGATCTGTCTTGTACATTTCTGAGAGTTCATCTGGCAGATCTCTGGAGGTCTCACCACGACGCTTTCTGCCACCCTTCCTTGCTGCTTTCTCTGAAGCCATAAACTTTAACTTGAAAGGCTTCAAGACGTTCAAAGGCTTCAAAGGTTTTCGTTTGCTGGACCAACAGGAACTGGCTTCGGGAGAATTTATGTGATGCTGTAAGAATTCTGCAAATGAATGCAGACTATGAGAACCAAAGGATTCTCCCACGGACATGTACCTGTGACAGCATTAAGGTGCGAGGGAAGGGGAAGAGGTCATATGCATTCTCAGAAGATTTTGAAGATAAATCAGTTTAGAAGACATTGACCTCATCGTGCGAAGACATTCACTCATAGATAAGAAGTTGGTTCCAGATTTGTACGAATCCACAGATCAGTACAAGTGAGGAATCTAACTACTTTGTGAAGCACAAGTGAATATACTAGGCATGTTATGAGATGCAGTATGAGAGAGATCTAGCTTGTGTGAACAGAAACTGCTTGTGGTAGAAAGTGACAAATCCATAGGATCAATGGTGCTGTAAAAAGAGGAAGTTTTATTTACCACACTAAGAACTGCTAGACGGAGTGTAAGATGAGGCCGAGCAGTTCGATCTTCCGTGCCCTAACTTGGCGACGGAGGACACCTACGGCGACGGCGGAGAGGACGATGTCCGCGGTCGGCGTGAAGACGGCGTCGGAGAGGTTGCGGCAGCGAAGCGCTTCGTCGCCGGCGTCGTCGAGGGCTAGCGGTGGCGCTAGGGTTCGTGCGAGGGTGGAAGAAGAGATAATGACCGCTGTGAGTGTGTATTTATAGGTACAGGGGCGGCACTGTGCTATTACACAGGTGCCCCTGGCGATTCGCATCTGAGGAACACGTGGCCATTATGCGGAATTTTGGGGTTTGTTCCACGTCCCACGCACGCCTGGATTGTCGGGTGGTCGTTCCTACTTCTCCGGATTTCATGTGGAGGAATGAGCATTGAAAACGGACTTAATGGTTGTCTCTGTATCTTCTGCTGACAAGGACGCAGAGAAGACATTCGACAGTTTCAATAGAATGCATATGACTTGGGGAGATAGAGTTTGAGATAGAAAGCATAGAGAGGTTAGGGTCCGATCACATTCACTTAGTTCAAAAGATTCAACACGAAGACATAGCTATAAGTGAATGCTGTAGAGGACAGAACACTAGTATATATATATATATATATATATATATATATATATAATCAACATAGTGAAGATAATCATGAAAATATGTTGAGATCGAAGCCAAACCAAATGTGAAGACATTGCAAGGTAACGCCATGAGTGAAACACTTCAAAATAGAACGTTTGGTGGTGGCGTTACCCACCGTATAGGAAGTATTAGACCCAGACACGGCGCACAATTATCGTGGCGCTCCGAAGTCAAATTCCACATTAATGTATTCACACTTAGAATGTATGTCTTCATTGATTGAAGATATACTTTACTTCGTGTGTTGCACATCTAAGTCATCAATATGCATAAGGGTTAGGATGTGTGCCTGATCACAGGACATTTGAGGATTCCAGGATATTTAGCTCACACCGTAACTTGCAAAACCTCTTCTCATCCAAGGGCTTGGTGAAGATATCTGCCAA
Source organism: Triticum aestivum (assembly GCF_018294505.1). Classification (NCBI taxonomy): domain Eukaryota; kingdom Viridiplantae; phylum Streptophyta; class Magnoliopsida; order Poales; family Poaceae; genus Triticum; species Triticum aestivum. The sequence goes on along the minus strand of NC_057800.1, from coordinate 380,898,536 downwards.
TTGCTCTTCAGTGTTGACGTGTATGATATCAATGTCTTCCTTCACAACATGATCTCTGAGAAAGTGATGACGAATTTCAATGTGCTTTGTCTTCGAGTGCTGAACTGGGTTGTTGGCAATCTTGATGGCGCTTTCGTTGTCGCAGTAAAGTGGCACTTGCTTCAGATGAATGCCATAGTCCTTGAGTGTTTGCTTCATCCACAGAAGCTGAGCGCAGCAAGATCCAGCAGCAATGTATTCAGATTCAGCAGTGGAGAGAGATACACAGTTCTGCTTCTTTGAAGACCAACATACAAGTGATCGTCCCAGAAAGTGACATGTGCCTGATGTAGACTTGCGATCAACTTTGTCACCAGCATAATCAGCATCCGAGAATCCAACCAGATCAAACTCTGAGCCCTTTGGATACCATAATCCTAGAGTTGGGGTGTGAGCCAAATATCGAAGAATTCGCTTCACAGCTAAGTGATGCGACTCCTTTGGTGCCGCTTGAAATCGAGCACACATGCAAACACTAAGCATAATATCTGGCCTAGATGCACATAGATAAAGTAAAGAACCAATCATGGAGCGGTATACCTTTTGATCGAACTCTTTACCATTGTCGTCAGGACCCAGATGATGTTTGGCTGGCATTGGTGTTGTGAAGCCTTTGCAGTCTTGCATACCGAACTTCTTCAGGCAATCTTTGAGATACTTCTCTTGAGATATGAAGATGCCATTGCGTTGTTGTCGTATTTGAAGACCGAGGAAGAACTTCAGCTCCCCCATCATGGACATCTGATATTGCTCTTGCATCATATATCCAAACTCTTCACTGTACTTCTGATTGGTGCAGCCGAAGATAATGTCATCCACATATATTTGGCACACAAACAGTTCACCATCATATGTCTTCGTGAAAAGAGTGGGATCTAGGGAACCAGGTATGAAGCCTTTGCTCTTCAGGAAGTATTTGAGTGTGTCATACCAGGCCCGAGGGGCTTGTTTGAGGCCATACAGTGCCTTGTTGAGCTTGTATACCATGTCAGGATGTTTTGGATCTTCAAAGCCAGGCGGTTGTGCAACATACACTTCTTCTTCAATCTTGCCATTGAGAAAGGCACTCTTCACATCCATTTGATATAGAAGTATGTTATGATGATTTGCATAGGCCAGCAGTATGCGTATGGCTTCAAGTCTAGCCACAGGAGCAAATGTTTCATCGAAGTCAATGCCTTCCACTTGAGTATATCCTTGAGCAACGAGACGAGCTTTGTTTCTGACAACTTGACCATGCTCATCTTGCTTGTTGCGGTATATCCATTTGGTGCCTATTATATTGTGCTTCCGTGGATCAGGACGCTTAACCAGTTCCCATACATTATTCAGCTCAAACTGTTGAAGCTCTTCTTGCATAGCTTGAATCCATTCAGGTTCCATGAAGGCTTCTTCAACTTTCTTGGGTTCTGTTATTGAGACGAATGCGAAGTGCCCACAGAAATTTGCTAGCTGAGTTGCCCTTGAACGAGTGAGTGGACCAGGTGCATTGATGCTATCAATTATTCTTTCAATCTGCACTTCATTGGCAACGCGAGGATGTACAGGGCGAAGACTTTGCTCTTGCTGTTCATTGTCGTTGTTGGAAGGAATGTCTTCAGGCTGAGCATTGTCTTCATGTTGATCAGGTGCTGAAATGATAAGTTCTTCTTCAGGATGAGCTTCAGAAGGTATAATTTCTCCAGTTCCCATTAGCTTGATTGATTCACTGGATGGAACTTCATCTAGCACATTTGGCAGCTGCTCTCTTTGTGAACCGTTGGTCTCATCGAACCGCACATCCACTGTTTCAACCACTTTGTAATGAAAGAGATTGAAGACTCTGTAGGAGTGCGAATCCTTTCCATATCCAAGCATAAAACCCTCATGTGCTTTTGGTGCAAATTTTGAGGTGTGATGTGGGTCCTTGATCCAGCACCTTGCGCCAAATACTCTGAAGTAACTGACATTTGGCTTCTTGCCAGTAAGGAGCTCATAAGATGTCTTGTTCAGTAGCTTGTGAAGATAAACACGATTGATTGTATGGCATGCAGTATCAATGGCTTCGGGCCAGAATTTTCTTGGGGTCTTGTATTCATCTAGCATCGTTCTGGCCATCTCAATTAGTGTTCTGTTCTTGCGTTCGACGACGCCATTCTGCTGTGGCGTGTACGGGGCTGAGAATTCATGTGTGATGCCCAAGGTATCAAGATATGTATCAAGGCCAGTGTTCTTGAATTCAGTGCCATTGTCACTTCTGATGTGCTTTATCTTGGCGCCAAAATTGTTCATAGCTCGATTGGCGAAGCGTTTGAAGACATCCTGCACTTCAGTCTTGTAAAGGATTATGTGCACCCAAGTATATCTAGAATAATCATCAACAATAACGAAGCCATAGAGGCAAGCAGTAGTAGTTAGAGTTGAGTAATGAGTGGGACCGAAAAGATCCATGTGAAGCAGTTCGAAGGGTCGAGTAGTGGTCATGATTGTCTTCGAGGGATGTTTGGCCCTCGTCATCTTCCCTGCTTCACAGGCACCGCATAAGTGGTCTTTCTTGAACTTGACGCCCTCGATGCCTATGACATGCTTCTTCTTCGCAAGGGTGTGGAGGTTCCTCATGCCAGCATGTCTAAGCCTCCGATGCCAGAGCCAGCATTCTGAAGCCTTTGCTAGAAGACATACTGCAAGCTGTGGCCTTGCAGAGAAATCTACCACGTACAAATCATCTTTTCGATACCCTTCAAACACTAGAGATTTGTCAGATTCCATTAGTACAAGGCAACGATATTTTACAAACATTACGATCATGTTCAAATCGCAAAGCATTGAGATAGACATTAAGTTGAAGCCAAGGGATTCAACAAGCATGACTTTATCCATGTGTTGATCCCTTGAGATTGCAACTCTACCTAGACCTAATACCTTACTTTTACCAGTGTCAGCAAATGTGATGTGGCTCTTGTCGGATGGACGTAAGGTTGAGTCCATAAGAATACTTCTTTTGCCACTCATGTGATTTGTACACCCAGTGTCAATAATCCATTCTGAAGACGCTAGTGTCATACCCTTGGCACCGCGTGCCATGAAGCAGTAGGTAGAAGCGGAGTAGTCCTTGTCATTTGCATCGGTGTCGGTGATGAAGTCATTGTCTTCAGTGTTGAAGATGGACTTGGCAACGTATGCTGTAGCCAGACTTGCGACGCCTGAGTCGGATTCCTCCTCAGACTCCACCTCCGCCTCCTCAGAAGCAGACTCCTCCTCTGAATCCATTTCCTTGCCAACAAACGCACGTGCCTTGCCAGATGAGCTCTTCTTGTGTGATGAAGACTTTGAGGAAGACTTGGAAGAAGACTTTGAGTATTTCTTCTTGTTCTTCTTGTCGTCAGAGTCATATTCCTTGCTCTTCTTCTTCTTTGGTCAGATGACCACAGATGATATTCTTGGCAGTAGAGTCCAGTTGAATGAATTTCTTGACATCAGCAGCAGCGACACCTTCTCCAGCCTTGGGAACGCCGTTCTCGACGACATACCATAGGTCGACGTCAATGGCTTCAAGATGCATGCACATCTTATTCTTCCAGTAGGGATATTCAGTTCCATCGAAGACAGGGCACGCAGCGGAGACTTTAATTATCCCTGCAGTCGACATAGCTAAAACTCCAGGTGGTTAAACCGAATCACACAGAACAAGGGAGCACCTTGCTCTGATACCAATTGAAAGTGCGTTATATCGACTAGAGGGGGGAGGGTGAATATGCGATTTTTATGAAAGTCTTCAGAACATAGAAGTTTTGAAGACAAACGATAAAATTAAACCTATTACCATGCAGCGAAAGGTAGACTATACCAGGCAAATCATAGTCAAGTATTCAATGAAGTCAAAGCACAAAGACTAATAGCAGCTAGGTAGTAAGGATCAGATAGGAAGATATTGTGAAGCCAAACAGAACACGCAGTCACTCAGTGAAGACAAATGATAGTGCAAATATACAATGACTTCACAAGGAGTAACAGTAAGTAAAGGGAAGTGAAGATGAAACCAGTGACTCGTTGAAGACAATGATTTGTTGGACCAGTTCCAGTTGCTGTGACAACTGTACGTCTGGTTGGAGCGGCTAGGTATTTAAACCTTAGGACACATAGTTCTGGACACCCAGTCCTGAACACGCAGCTCAGGACACCCAGTCCTCACCGTATTCTCCTTGAGCTAAGGTCACATAGACCTCGCCCAATCACTCTGGTAAGTCTTCAAGGTAGACTCCCAAACCTTCACAGACTTCATTCACCGGCAATCCACAATGTCTCTTGGATGCTCAGAACGCGACGCCTAACCGGCTGGAGGATGCACAGTCCTCAAGTGTAATAAGTCTGCAGATCACACAGACAAGAAGACTTAAGTGATGCCCAATTCTCTCTGGCTCTGGTGGTTAGGGCTTTATCCTCGCAAGGAATTCTCTCTCAAAGGCTTCGAGGTGGGTTTCTCTCAAACGACAAAAGTCGTACTTTCAATCTGAGCAGCCAACCATTTATGGTTGTAGGGGGTGGGCTATTTATAGCCACTTGGCAACCCGACCTGATTTGTCCGAAATGACCTTGGGTCACTAAGGAACTGACACGTGTTCCAACGGTCAGATTTCAAATTCACACGGCAACTTTACTTGGGCTACAAGCAAAGCTGACTTGTCCGACTCTAGACAAGATTCGCTCTCATAGTCTTCACTCGAAGACATAGTTTTTTGGTTTAGGCATCACTTCAGTCATTCTGACTGGTTCTCTTGGACCCCACTTAACAGTACGGTGGTTCCTATGACTCAACACAAAAGAAAAAGAACTACGAAAGATCTAAGTCTTCGAGCTCCATAGGCTTCATATAGTGTCTTCTCTTGTCATAGTCTTCAATGTGAATATCTTCATATACCACCTTTGACTTCAGTGTCTTCATACATTTTTAGGGGTCATCTCTGGTAGTAAAACCGAATCAATGAGGGACTTCTACCTGTGTTATCCTGCAATTCTCACAAACACATTAGTCCCTCAACTAGGTTTGTCGTCAATACACCAAAACCAACTAGGGGTGGCACTAGATGCACTTACATGAATGCTGTAGAGGACAGAACACTAGTATATATATATATATATATATATATATATATATATATATATATATATATATATATAATCAACATAGTGAAGATAATCATGAAGACATGTTCAGATTGAAGCCAAACCAAATGTGAAGACATAGCAAGGTAACTCCATGAGTGAAACACTTCAAAATAGAACATTTGGTGGTGGCGTTACCCACCGTATAGGAAGTATTAGACTCAGACACGGCGCACAATTATCGTGGCGCTCCGAAGTCAAATTCCACATTAATGTATTCACACTTAGAATGTATGTCTTCATTGATTGAAGATATACTTTACTTCGTGTGTTGCACATCTAAGTCATCAATATGCATAAGGGTTAGGATGTGTGCCTGATCACAGGACATTTGAGGATTCCAGGATATTTAGCTCACACCGTAACTTGCAAAATCTCTTCTCATCCAAGGGCTTGGTGAAGATATCAGCCAATTGCTCTTCAGTGTTGACGTGTATGATATCAATATCTTCCTTCACAACATGATCTCTGAGAAAGTGATGACGAATTTCAATGTGCTCTGTCTTCGAGTGCTGAACTGGGTTGTTGGCAATCTTGATGGCGATTTTGTTGTCGCAGTAGAGTGGCACTTGCTTCAGATGAATGCCATAGTCTTTGAGTGTTTGCTTCATCCACAGAAGCTGAGCGCAGCAAGATCCAGCAGCAATGTATTCAGATTCAGCAGTGGAGAGAGATACACAGTTCTGCTTCTTTGAAGACCAACATACAAGTGGTCGTCCCAGAAAGTGACATGTGCCTGATGTAGACTTGCGATCAACTTTGTCACCAGCATAATCAGCATCCGAGAATCCAACCAGATCAAACTCTGAGCCCTTTGGATACCATAATCCTAGAGTTGGGGTGTGAGCCAAATATCGAAGAATTCGCTTCACAGCTAAGTGATGCGACTCCTTTGGTGCCGCTTGAAATTGAGCACACATGCAAACACTAAGGATAATATCTGGCCTAGATGCACATAGATAAAGTAAAGAACCAATCATGGAGCAGTATACCTTTTGATCAAACTCTTTACCATTGTCGTCAGGACCCAGATGATGCTTGGCTGGCATTGGCGTCATGAAGCCTTTGCAGTCTTGCATACCAAACTTCTTCAGGCAATCTTTGAGATACTTCTCTTGAGATATGAAGATGCCGTTGCGTTGTTATCGTATTTGAAGACCGAGAAAGAACTTTAGCTCTCCCATCATAGACATTTGATATTGATCTTGCATCATATATCCAAACTCTTCACTGTACTTCTGATTGGTGCATCCGAAGATAATGTCATCAACATATATTTGGCACACAAACAGTTCACCATCATATGTCTTTGTGAAGAGAGTGGGGTCGAGAGAACCAGGTATGAAGCCTTTTCTCTTTAGGAAGTATTTGAGTGTGTCATACCAGGCCCGAGGGGCTTGTTTGAGGCCATACAGTGCCTTGTTGAGCTTGTATACCATGTCAGGATGTTTTGGATCTTCAAAGCCAGGAGGTTGTGCAACATACACTTCTTCTTCAATCTTGCCATTGAGGAAGGCGCTCTTCAAATCCATTTGATAAAGAAGTATGTTGTGATGATTTGCATAGGCCAGCAGTATGCGTATGGCTTCAAGTCTAGCCACAGGAGCAAATGTTTCATCGAAGTCAATGCCTTCCACTTGAGTATACCCTTGAGCAACGAGACGAGCTTTGTTTCTGACAAGTTGACCATGCTCATCTTGCTTGTTGCGGTATATCCATTTGGTGCCAATTATGCTGTGCTTCCGAGGATCGGGACGCTTAACCAGTTCCCATACATTAGTCAGCTCAAACTATTGAAGCTCGTCTTGCATAGCTTGAATCCATTCAGGTTCCATGAAGGCTTCTTCAACTTTCTTGGGTTCTGTTATTGAGACGAATGCGAAGTGCCCACAGAAATTTGCTAGCTGAGTTGCCCTTGAACAAGTGAGTGGACCGGGTGCATTGATGCTATCAATTATTCTTTCAATCTGCACTTCATTGGCAACGCGAGGATGTACAGGGCGAAGATTTTGCTCTTGCTGATCATTGTCGTTGTTAGAAGGAATGTCTTCAGGCTGAGCATTGTCTTCATGTTGATCAGGTGGTGAGATGATAAGTTCTTCTTCAGGATGAGCTTCAGAAGGTATAATTTCTCCAGTTCCCATTAGCTTGATTGATTCACTGGATGGAACTTCATCTAGCACATTTGGCAGTTGCTCTCTTTGTGAACCGTTGGTCTCATCGAACCGCACATCCACTGTTTCAACCACTTTGTAATGAAAGAGATTGAAGACTCTGTAGGAGTGCGAATCATTTCCATATCCAAGCATAAAACCCTCATGTGCTTTTGGTGCAAACTTTGAGGTGTGATGTGGGTCCTTGATCCAGCACCTGGCGCCAAATACTCTGAAGTAACTGACATTTGGCTTCTTGCCAGTAAGGAGCTCATAAGATGTCTTATTCAGAAGCTTGTGAAGATAAACACGATTGATTGTATGGCATGCAGTATCAATGGCTTCAGGCCAGAATTTTCTTGGAGTCTTGTATTCATCTAGCATCGTTCTGGCCATCTCAATGAGTGTTCTGTTCTTGCGTTCGACGACCCCATTCTGCTGTGGCGTGTACGGGGCTGAGAATTCATGTGTGATGCCCAAGGTATCAAGATATGTATCAATGCCAGTGTTCTTGAATTCAGTGCCATTGTCACTTCTGATATGCTTTATCTTGGCGCCATAGTTGTTCATTACTCGGTTGGTGAAGCGTTTGAAGACATCTTGCACTTCAGTCTTGTAAAGGATTATGTGCACCCAAGTTTATCTAGAATAATCATCAACAATGACAAAGCCATAGAGACAAGCAGTAGTTGTAAGAGTTGAGTAATGAGTGGGACCGAAAAGATCCATGTGAAGCAGTTCGAAGGGTCGAGTAGTGGTCATGATTGTCTTCGAGGGATGTTTGGCCCTCATCATCTTTCCTGCCTCACAGGCACCGCATAAGTGATCTTTCTTGAACTTGACGCCCTCGATGACTATGACATGCTTCTTCTTTGCCAGGGTGTGGAGGTTCCTCATGCCAGCATGCCCAAGCCTCCGATGCCAGAGCCAGCATTCTGAAGCTTTTGCTAGAAGACATACGGCAAGCTATGGTTGTTGGAAATATGCCCTAGAGGCAATAATAAAAGGATTATTATTATATTTCCTTGTTCATGATAATTGTCTTTTATTCATGCTATAATTGTGTTATCCGGAAATCATAATACATGTGTGAATACATAGACACCAACATGTCCCTAGTAAGCCTCTTGTTGACTAGCTCGTTGATCAACAGATAGTCATGGTTTCCTCACTATGGACATTGGATGTCATTGATAACGAGATCACATCATTAGGAGAATGATGTGATGGACAAGACCCAATCCTAAACATAGCACAAGATCGTATAGTTCGTTTGCTAGAGTTTTTCCAATGTCAAGTATCTTTTCCTTAGACCATGAGATCATTTAACTCCCGAATACCGTAGGAGTGCTTTGGGTGTACCAAACGTCACAACGTAACTGGGTGACTATAAAGGTATACTACGGGTATCTCCGAAAGTGTCTGTTGGGTTGACACAGATCAAGACTGGGATTTGTCACTCCGTATGCTGGAGAGGTATCTCTGGGCCCACTCGGTAATGCATCATCATAATGAGCTCAAAGTGACCAAGTGTCTGGTCACGTGATCATGCATTACGGTACGAGTAAAGTGACTTGCCGGTAACGAGATTGAACGAGGTATTGGTATACCGACGATCAAATCTCGGGCAAGTAACATATCGATTGACAAAGGGAATTGTATACGGGGTTGCTTGAATCCTCGACATCGTGGTTCATCCGATGAGATCATCGAGGAGCATGTGGGAGCCAACATGGGTATCCAGATCCCGCTGTTGGTTATTGACCGGAGGGCCATCTCGGTCATGTCTACATGTCTCCCGAACCCGTAGGGTCTACACACTTAAGGTTCGGTGACGCTAGGGTTGTAGAGATATAATATGCAGTAACCCGAAAGTTGTTCGGAGTCCGGGATGAGATCGCGGACATCACGAGGAGTTCCGGAATGGTCCGGAGGTGAAGAATTATATATAGGAAGTACAGTTTTGGCCATCAGGAGAGTTTCGGGGGTCGCCAGTATTGTACCGGGACAACCGGAAGGGTCCCGGGGGTCCACCGGGTGGGCCCACCCATCCCGGAGGGCCCGATGGGCTGAAGTGGGGAGGGGAACCAGCCCATAGTGGGGTGGTGCGCCCCCTTGGCCCACCCCCTGCGCCTAGGGTTGGAAACCCTAGGGTGGGGGGGGGCGCCCCACTTGCCTTGGGGGCTACTCCACCCTTAGCCGCCGCCCCCCCTAGGAGATCCCATCTCCTAGGGCCGGCGCCCCCCTAGGGGAGCCTATATAAAGGGGGGGTGAGGGAGGGGCAGCCGCAACCTTGAGTCTTGGCACCTCCCTCTCCCCTGCTACACCTCTCCCTCTCGCAGTAGAACGGCGAAGCCCTGCTGCGGTGACCCCTGCATCCACCACCACGCCGTCGTGCTGCTGGATCTTCATCAACCTCTCCCCCCCTTGCTGGATCAAGAAGGAGGAGACGTCACGCTGACCATACGTGTGTTGAACGCGGAGGTGCCGTCCGTTCGACGCTAGGATCTCCGGTGATTTGGATCATGTCGAGTACGACTTCCTCATCCCCGTTCTTTGAACGTTTCCGCGCGTGATCTACAAAGGTATGTAGATGCAATCCGATCACTCGTTGCTAGATGAACTCATAGATGGATCTTGGTGAAACCGTAGGAAAATTTTTGTTTTCTGCAACGTTCCCCAATAGTGGCATCATGAGCTAGATCTATGCGTAGTTCTTTTGCACGAGTAGAACACAATTTGTTGTGGGCGTAGATGTTGTCAACTTTCTTGCCGCTACTAGTCTTATTTTGCTTCAACGGTATTGTGGGATGATGCGGCCCGGACCAACCTTACACGTACGCTTACGTGAGACCGGTTCCACTGACTGACATGCACTACTTGCATAAGGTGGCTGGTGGGTGTCTATCTCTCCCACTTTAGTTGGAGCGGATTCGATGAAAAGGGTCCTTATGAAGGGTAAATAGAAGTTGACAAATCACGTTGTGGCTTTCACATAGGTAAGAAAACGTTCTTGCTAGAACCCTATTGCAGCCACGTAAAACTTGCAACAACAATTAGAGGACGTCTAACTTGTTTTTGCAGCAAGTGTTTTGTGATGTGATATGGCCAAAGTTGTGATGAATGATGAATGATATATATGTGATGTATGAGATGTTCATGCTATTGTAATAGGAATCACGACTTGCATGTTGATGAGTATGACAACCGGCAGGAGCCATAGGAGTTGTCTTTATTTTTTGTATGACCTGCGTGTCATTGAGAAACGCCATGTAAATTACTTTACTTTATTGCTAAACGTGTTAGCCATAGTAGTAGAAGTAATAGTTGGCGAGCAACTTCATGGAGACACGATGATGGAGATCATGGTGTCATGCCGGTGACAAGATGATCATGGAGCCCCAAGATGGAGATCAAAGGAGCTATGTGATATTGGCCATATCATGTCACTATTATTATTTGATTGCATGTGCTGTTTATCATGTTTTTGCATCTTGTTTACTTAGAATGAAGGTAGTAAATAAGATGATCCCTCATAATAATTTCAAGAAAGTGTTCCCCCTAACTGTGCACCGTTACGACAGTTCGTTGTTTCGAAGCACCACGTGATGATCGGGTGTGATAGATTCCAACGTTCACATACAACGGGTGTAAGACAGATTTACACATGCAAACACTTAGGTTGACTTGACGAGCCTAGCATGTACAGACATGGCCTTAGAACACAGAAGACCGAAAGGTCGAGCATGAGTCGTATAGAAGATACGCTCAACATGAAGATGTTCACCGATGTTGGCTAGTCCGTCTCACGTGATGATCGGACACGGCCTAGTTATCTCGGATCATGTTATACTTAGATGACTGGAGGGATGTCTATCTAAGTGGGAGTTCTTTGAATAATTTGATTAGATGAACTTAATTATCATGAACTTAGTCTAAAATCTTTACAACATGTATTGTAGATCAAATGGCCAACGTTGTCCTCAAGTTCAACGCGTTCCTAGATAAAACCAATCTGAAAGACGATGGCAGCAACTATACGGACTGGGTCCGGAACCTGAGGATCATCCTCATAGCTGCCAAGAAAGATTATGTCCTACAAGCACCACTAGGTGACGCACCTGTTCTCCCTGCAGAACAAGACGTTATGAACGCTTGGCAGACACGTACCGATGATTACTCCCTCATTCAGTGCAGCATGCTTTACAGCTTATAACCGGGGCTCCAAAAGTGTTTTGAGAGACACGGAGCATATGAGATGTTCGAAGAGCTGAAAATGGTTTTTCAAGCTCATGCCCGGGTCGAGAGATATGAAGTCTCCGACAAGTTCTTCAGCTGTAAGATGGAGGAAAACAGTTCTGTCAGTGAGCACATACTCACTATGTCTGGGTTACTTAACCGCTTGACTCAGCTGGGAGTTAATCTTCCGGATGACGCGGTCATTGACAGAATCCTTCAGTCGCTTCCACCGAGCTACAAGAGCTTTGTGATGAACTTCAATATGCAGGGGATGGAAAAGACCATTCCTGGAGTATTTGCAATGCTGAAATCAGCAGAGGTAGAAGTAAAAAAGTAACATCAAGTGTTGATGGTGAATAAAACCACTAAGTTCAAGAAAGGCAAGGGTAAGAAAACCTTCAAGAAGGACGGCAAGGGAGTTGCCGCGCCCGGCAAGCAAGCTGCCAGGAAGAAGCTAGAGAATGGACCCAAGCCCGAGACTGAGTGCTTTTATTGCAAGGAAAGTGGTCACTGGAAGCGGAACTGCCCCAAATACTTAGCAGACAAGAAGCCGACAAAACGAAAGGTATATGTGTACCTTACCAGTACTCGTAGTAGCTCCTGGGTATTTGATACCGGTGCAGTTGCTCACATTTGTAACTCAAAGCAGGAGCTGCGGAATAAGCGGAGACTGGCGAAGGACGAGGTGACGATGCACGTCGGGAATTGTTCCAAGGTCAATGTGATCGCCGTCGGCACGCTACCTCTACATTTACCTACGGGATTAGTTTGTTATTTAGTGCCAAGTTTGAGCATGAACATTGTATCAGGATCTCGTTTAATACGATATGGCTACTCATTTAAATCCGAGAATAATGGTTGTTCTATTTATATGAGATATATGTTTTATGGTCATGCTCCGATGGTGAATGGTTTATTCTTAATGAATCTCGAGCGTAATGCTACACATATTCATAGTGTGAGTACCAAAAGATGTAAGGTTGATAATGTTAGTCCCACATACTTGTGGCACTGCCGCCTTGGTCACATAGGTGTCAAACGCATGAAGAAGCTCCATGCAGATGGACTTTTAGAGTCTCTTGATTACGAATCATTTGACACATGCGAACCATGCCTCATGGGTAAAATGACCAAGACTCCATTCTCAGGAAAAATGGAGCGAGCAACCAACTTATTGGAAATCATACATACTGATGTGTGCGGTCCAATGAGTGTTGAGGCTCGCGGTGGTTATCATTATGTTCTCACCCTCACTGATGACTTGAGTAGATATGGGTATGTCTACTTAATGAAACACAAGTCTGAGACCTTTGAAAGGTTCAAGGAATTTCAGAGTGAGGTTGAGAATCAACGTGACAGGAAAATCAAGTTCCTGCGATCAGATCGTGGAGGAGAATACTTGAGTCACGAATTTGGCACACACTTAATAAAATGTGGAATAGTTTCACAACTCACGCCGCCTGGAACACCTCAGCGTAATGGTGTGTTCGAACGTCGTAATCGCACTCTATTAGATATGGTGCGATCTATGATGTCTCTTACCGATTTACCGCTATCATTTTGGGGCTATGCTTTAGAGACTGCCGCATTCACTTTAAATAGGGCTCCATCAAAATCCGTTGAGACGACACCGTATGAGTTATGGTTTGGGAAGAAACCTAAGCTGTCATTTCTAAAAGTTTGGGGATGCGATGCTTATGTCAAGAAACTTCAACCTAAAAAGCTCGAACCCAAGTTGGAAAAATGCGTCTTCATAGGATACCCTAAAGAAACTATTAGGTATACCTTCTACCTCAGATCCGAAGGCAAGATCTTTGTTGCCAAGAATGGATCCTTTCTAGAGAAGGAGTTTCTCTCGAAAGAAGTAAGTGGGAGGAAAGTAGAACTTGATGAAGTATTACCTCTTGAACCGGCAAATGGCGCAACTTAAGAAAATGTTCCTGAGGTGCCTGCACCGACTAGAGAGGAAGTTAATGATGATGATCATGAAACTTTAGATCAAGTTGCTACTGAACTTCGTAGGTCCACAAGGACACGTTCCGCACCAGAGTGGTATGGCAACCCTGTCTTGGAAATCATGTTGTTAGACAATGGTGAACCTTCGAACTATGAAGAAGCGATGGCGGGCCCGGATTCCGACAAATGGCTGGAAGCCATGAAATCCGAGATAGGATCCATGTATGAAAACAAAGTATGGACTTTGACTGACTTGCCCGTTGAGCGGCGAGCCATAGAAAATAAATGGATCTTTAAAAAGAAGACATACGTGGATGGTAATGTTACCATCTATAAAGCTCGGCTTGTCGCTAAGGGTTATCAACAAGTTCAAGGGGTTGACTATGATGAGACTTTCTCATCGATAGCGAAGCTGAAGTCCGTCCGAATCGTGTTAGCAATTGCCGCATTCTATGATTATGAGATATGGCAAATGGACGTCAAAATGGCATTCCTTAATGGTTTCCTTAAGGAAGAATTGTATATGATGCAGCTGGAAGGTTTTGTCGATCCTAAGAATGCTGACAAGGTGTGCAAGCTCCAACGCTCGATTTATGGGCTGGTGCAAGCATCTCGGAGTTGGAACATTCGCTTTGATGAGATTATCAAAGCGTTTGGGTTTATGCAGACTTATGGAGAAGCCTGCGTTTACAAGAAAGTGAGTGGGGGCTCTGTAGCTTTTCTCATATTATATGTAGATGACATACTTTTGATGGGAAATGATATAGAGCTTTTGGACAGCATTAAGGCCTACTTGAATAAGAGTTTTTCAATGAAGGACCTTGGAGAAGCTTCTTATATATTAGGCATCAAGATCTATAGAGATAGATCAAGACGCCTCTTAGGTCTTTCACAAAGCACATACCTTGATAAGATATTGAAGAAGTTCAATATGGATCAGTCTAAGAAGGGGTTCTTGCCTGTGTTGCAAGGTGTCAAAATTGAGCTCAGCTCAATGTCCGACCACGCCAGAAGATATAGAAGAGATGAGTGTCATCCCCTATGCCTCAGCCATAGGTTCTATTATGTATGCCATGCTGTGTACCAGACCTGATGTAAACCTTGCCGTAAGTTTGATAGGTAGGTACCAAAGTAATCCCGGCAAGGAACACTGGACAGCGGTCAAGAATATCCTGAAGTACCTGAAAAGGACTAAGGAAATGTTTCTCGTTTATGGAGGTGACGAAGAGCTCGTCGTAAAGGGTTACGTCGACGCTAGCTTCAACACAGATCTGGATGACTCTAAGTTACAAACCGGATACGTGTATATTTTGAATGGTGGGGTAGTAAGCTGGTGCAGTTGCAAGCAGAGCGTCGTGGCGGGATCTACATGTGAAGCGGAGTACATGGCAGCCTCGGAGGCAGCGCATGAAGCGATTTGGGTGAAGGAGTTCATCACCGACCTAGGAGTCATACCCAATGCGTCGGGGCCGATCAAACTCTTCTGTGACAACACTGGAGCTATTGCACTTGCCAAGGAGCCCAGGTTTCACAAGAAGACCAGGCACATCAACCGTCGCTTCAACTCCATTCGTGAAAATGTTCAAGATGGAGACACAGATATTTGTAAAGTACATACAGACCTGAATGTAGCAGATCCGTTGACTAAACCTCTCCCTAGAGCAAAACATGATCAACACCAGAATTCCATGGGTGTTCGATTCATCACAATGTAACTAGATCATTGACTCTAGTGCAAGTGGGAGACTGTTGGAAATATGCCCTAGAGGCAATAATAAAAGGATTATTATTATATTTCCTTGTTCATGATAATTGTCTTTTATTCATGCTATAATTGTGTTATCCGGAAATCGTAATACATGTGTGAATACATAGACACCAACATGTCCCTAGTAAGCCTCTAGTTGACTAGCTCGTTGATCAACAGATAGTCATGGTTTCCTGACTATGGACATTGGATGTCATTGATAACGAGATCACATCATTAGGAGAATGATGTGATGGACAAGACCCAATCCTAAACATAGCACAAGATCGTATAGTTCGTTTGCTAGAGTTTTTCCAATGTCAAGTATCTTTTCCTTAGACCATGAAATCATTTAACTCTCGGATACCGTAGGAGTGCTTTCGGTGTACCAAACGTCACAACGTAACTGGGTGACTATAAAGGTACACTACAGGTATCTCCGAAAGTGTCTGTTGGGTTGACACGGATCAAGACTGGGATTTGTCACTCCGTATGACGGAGAGGTATCTCTGGGCCCACTCGGTAATGCATCATCATAATGAGCTCAAAGTGACCAAGTGTCTGGTCCCGTGATCATGCATTCTGGTACGAGTAAAGTGACTTGCCGGTAACGAGATTGAACGAGGTATTGGGATACCGACGATCGAATCTCGGGCAAGTAACATATCGATTGACAAAGGGAATTGTATACGGGGTTGCTTGAATCCTCGACATCGTGGTTCATCCGATGAGATCATCGAGGAGCATGTGGGAGCCAACATGGGTATCCAGATCCCGCTGTTGGTTATTGACCGGAGAGCCATCTCGGTCATGTCTACATGTCTCCCGAACCCATAGGGTCTACACACTTAAGGTTCGGTGATGCTAGGGTTGTATAGATATAATATGCAGTAACCCGAAAGTTGTTCGCAGTCCCGAATGAGATCCCGGATGTCACGAGGAGTTCCGGAATGGTCCGGAGGTGAAGAATTATATATAGGAAGTGCAGTTTCGGCTATCGGGAGAGTTTCGGGGGTCACCAGTATTGTATCGGGACCACCGGAAGGGTCCCGGGGGTCCACCGGGTGGGGCCACCAATCCCGGAGGGCCCCATGGGCTGAAGTGGGGAGGGGAACCATCCCATAGTGGGCTGGTGCGCCCCCTTGGCCCACCCCCTGCGCCTAGGGTTGGAAACCCTAGGGTGGGGGGGCGCCCCACTTGCCTTGGGGGCTACTCCACCCTTGGCCGCCGCCCCCCCTAGGGGATCCCATCTCCTAGGGTCGGCGCCCCCTAGGGGAGCCTATATAAAGGGGGGAGGGAGGGGCAGCCGCAACCTTGAGTCTTGGCGCCTCCCTCTCCCCTGCTACACCTCTCCCTCTTGCAGTAGAACGGCGAAGCCCTGTTGCGGTGACCCCTGCATCCACCACCACGCCGTCGTGCTGCTGGATCTTCATCAACCTCTCCTCCCCCCTTGCTGAATCAAGAAGGAGGAGACATCACGCTGACCATACGTGTGTTGAACACGGAGGTGCCGTCCGTTCGGCGCTAGGATCTCCGGTGATTTGGATCTCGTCGAGTACGACTTCCTCATCCCGTTCTTTGAACGCTTCCGCGCGTGATCTACAAAGGTATGTAGATGCAATTCGATCACTCGTTGCTAGATGAACTCATAGATGGATCTTGGTGAAATCGTAGGAAATTTTTTGTTTTCTGCAACGTTCCCCAACAGTGGTCCTGCTGAGATATCTACCACGTACAAATCATCTTTTCGATACCCTTCAAATACTAGAGACTTGTCAGATTCCATTAGAACAAGGCAACGATATTTTCCAAATATTACGATCATGTTTAAATCGCAAAGCATTGAGACAGACATTAAGTTGAAGCCAAGGGATTCAACAAGCATGACTTTATCCATGTGTTGATCCCTTGAGATTGCAACTCTACCTAGACCCAATACCTTACTTTTACCAGTGTCAGCAAATGTGATGTGGCTCTTGTCGGATGTGGCTCTTGAAGGCTTCTTTTGCCAGTCATGTGATTTGTACACCCACTATCAACAATCCATTCTGAAGACGCTGGTGTCGTACCCTACAGTGCAGTTAGGGGGATAGGCTTCACGAAGAGCATTGTGAAGCAAAAACATTTAACAAACCAGTGGGTTATGAAAGCTTAGATCCAGATTAGGACTAATACGGAGAGTAGCAAGCGATTCAGGAACAAAGTACATAGTAAGACCATTCGGGCATTTGATCTTGCGCCCTACAAGATGTTTAAGGTCCCTAGCAATAGCGTCAGACGATTTTGGTTTTCTGCTGGAGACCTTTCCCTGCAAAAGAGAGTTAAGCTTTCTTAGCCACCCACATCTTCAAGGGTGGCTTAGAAGTAATAAGTCTAAGTGGAACATCTGAGAACTTTGGCTTTGGAGCCCTAGCAAACAGTCTTGCAGGCAGACAATAGTACTCATAAGAATAAGCATAATAGTTCTTGGTCTTATGAACATGGCGGTTTGATGAACCGCTCTCATATTCATATGCCTGAGTATGGTTTCCCTACAAAACATTTGCGTTAGTGCGACTCAGGTGAGTCCTCTGTCTGTATGAAGCCTTTGGACCGTATGAAGCCTTTGGTCTGAGGTTTGTCTTCTTCACGTGAGGTGTCATGATGACATTCACAGGAAGATTCTCCAGACACCTTTTCAGAACCCAGATCTTCTTCATAGGCGGTCCATTCCTGCAGTTAGTACCAATGTACCTGGCAAACACTTCACCATTCTGATTCTTAAACAATTTATAGTTTGCATCAAGGGATTCATCAATGATAATGGGGTTAGCAGAAGTGAAGCCATATAGATTGGATGGATCTGCTGAAGGTTCCTTTGCAGCAACCCACGTGGTTTTGGGGTACTGCTCAGGTTTCCAGTAAGAGCCATCAACATTCATTTTCCTTACGAACACAACACCCTCTTTCCTCGGGTTTCGGTTCAGAATCTGCTTTTTGAGGACATCACATAGTGTCTGATGCCCTTTAAGACTTTTGTACATCCCTGTTTCAAGCAATGTCTTCAACCTAGCATTCTCATCAGCAATAGCAGTGGTATCCTCAGCAGAGGGGTTAGTTACCACATCAATAGTTGAAGATATTGCAATAGTAGTAGCAGTAGAACATTCAGCAACAGAAGTAGCATTATCACGCTCAATGCATTTAAGACATGGTGGTTCAAATCCTTCCTGAGCGGAACTGATCTATTTGGCGCGAAGTGACTCGTTTTCCTTTTGAAGATCTTCATTAGCCGCTCTCAATTTCTCAAGATCTTGCTTCCTTTGAAGATAATCATAGGAAAGCTTTTCATGATTTGTTGAGAGAGTTTCATGACGACTTTCAAGTTCCTCATACTTAACGTGAAGGTTTTTTATGTCTTCAATTAAGGATTCAGATCGAGTCATTTCAGCACCTAACAAATCATCGCTTCTGTCTAACAGTTTTTGAATATGTTCCATATCTTTCTGTTGTTCAGTTGCAATTTTAGCAAGTGTTTTGTAGCTAGGTTTTGAACCACAATCAGAGTCATCGTCACTAGATGTTTGATAGTGAGTAGTGCGTGTGTTTACCTTGGCACTGCGTGCCATGAAGCAGTAGGTAGAAGCGGAGTAGTCCTTGTCATTTGCATCGGTGTCGGTGATGAAGTCATTGTCTTCAGTGTTGAAGATGGACTTGGCAACGTATGCTGTAGCCAGACTTGCGACGCCTGAATCGGACTCCTCCTCAGACTCCACCTCCGCCTCCTCAAAAGCGGACTCCTCCTCTGAATCCATTTCCTTGCCAACAAACGCACGTGCCTTCCCAGATGAGCTCTTCTTGTGTGATGAAGACTTTGAGGAAGACTTGGAAGAAGACTTTGAGTATTTCTTCTTCTTCTTGTCATCAGAGTCAAATTCCTTGCTCTTCTTCTTCTTTTTGTTCTCATTGTCCCACTGTGGACACTCAGAGATGAAGTGGCCAAGTTTCTTGCACTTGTGACATGTTTTCTTCTTGTGGTCGTGAGCAGAAGCTTGATCATTCCTTGAGCTTGATCGGGAAGACTTTCTGAAACCTTTCTTCTTGGTGAATTTTTGGAACTTCTTCACAAGCATAGCAAGTTCCCTTCCAATGTCTTCAGGATCATCCGAACTGCTGTCATATTCTTCTTCAGATGAGGAGACAGCTTTTGCCTTCAAGGCACGAGTTCGCCCATAGTTTGGACCGTAGATATCTCTTTTCTCAAAAAGCTGAAACTCATGTGTGTTGAGCCTCTCAAGTATGTCAGACGGATCGAGTGTCTTGAAATCATGACGATCTTGAATCATCAGGGCTAGGGTGTCAAACGAACTATCAAGTGATCTTAGTAGTGTCTTGACGACTTCATGTTTGGTGATCTCAGTAGCGCCGAGGGCTTGAAGCTCATTTGTGATGTTAGTGAGTCGGTCAAATGTGAGCTGGACATTCTCATTGTCATTTCGCTTGAAGCGGTTCAAGAGGTTGCGAAGGACACTGATTCTCTGATCTCTCTGGGTTGAGATGCCTTCATTGACCTTGGAGAGCCAGTCCCAGACCAGCTTGGATGTCTTCAAAGCACTCACACGGCCATACTGTCCTTTGGTCAGATGACCACAGATGATATTCTTGGCAGTAGAGTCCAGTTGAACGAACTTCTTGACATCAGCAGCAGTGACACCTTCTCCAGCCTTGGGAACACCATTCTTGACGACATACCATAGGTCGACGTCAATGGCTTCAAGATGCATGCGCATCTTATTCTTCCAGTAGGGATATTCAGTTCCATCGAAGACGGGGCATGCAACGGAGACTTTAATTCTCCATGCAGTCGACATAGCTAAAACTCCAGGTGGTTAAACCGAATCACACAGAACAAGGGAGCACCTTGCTCTGATACCAATTGAAAGTGCGTTATATCGACTAGAGGGGGGGTGAATAGGCGATTTTTATGAAAGTCTTCAGAACATTCAAGTTTTGAAGACAAACGATAGAAATAAACCTATTACCCTGCAACGGAAGGTAGACTACACTAGGCAAGCCATAGTCAAGTATTCAATAGAGTGAAAGCACAATGACTAATAGCAGCAATGTAGTAAGGATTAGGAAGGAAGATATTGTGAAGCCACACAGAACACGCAGTCACTCAATGAAGACAAAAGATAGTGCGAACATACAATGACTTCACAAGGAGTAACAGTAAGTAAAGGGAAGGGAAGATGAAACCAATGACTCGCTGAAGACAATGATTTGTTGGACCAGTTCCAGTTGCTGTGACAACTATACGTCTGGTTAGGGCGGCTAGGTATTTAAACCTTAGAACACACAGTCCCGGACACCCAGTCCTGAACATGCAGCTTAGGACACCCAGTCCTCACCGTATTCCCCTTGAGCTAAGGTCACACAGACCTCGCCCAATCACTCTGGTAAGTCTTCAAGGTAGACTCCCAATCCTTCACAGACTTCGTTCACCAGAAATCCACAATGTCTCTTGGATGCTCAGAACGCGATGCCTAACCGGCTGGAGGATGCACAATCCTCAAGTGTAATAAGTCTTCAGATAACACATACAAGAAGACTTAAGTGATGCCTAATTCTCTTTAGCTCTGGTGGTTAGGGCTTTATCCTTGCAAGGAATTCTCTCTCAAAGGCTTCGAGGTGGGTTGCTCTCAAACGAGTCAGATTTGAAACTCACACGGCAACTTTACTTGGGCTACAAGCAAATCTGACTTGTCCGACTCTGGACAAGATTCGCTCTCAAAGTCTTCACTCGAAGACATAGGTTTTGTTTAAGCAACACTTCAGTCATTCTGACTGGTTCTCTTGGACCCCACTTAACAGTATGGTGGTTCCTATGACTCAACACAGAAGAAAGAGAACTACGAAAGATCTAAGTCTTTGAGCTCCATAGGCTTCATGTGGTGTCTTCTCTTGTCATAGTCTTCAATGTGAATATCTTCATATACCACCTTTGACTTCAATGTCTTGATGCATTTTTAGGGGTCATCTCTGGTAGGAAAACCAAATCAATGAGGGACTTCTACCTGTGTTATCCTGCAATTCTCACAAACACATTAGTCCCTCAACTAGGTTTGTCGTCAATACTCCAAAACCAACTTGGGGTGGCACTAGATGCACTTACACGCACAACTATAGTGACGATGACGCTGAACCCAGTGTGCCTCATTTTTATCGTCCTCATGTGATTGTTTTCACCCTGTTTTCTGTTAATTAACAAGGAAACCTTTTCTTTGTTACTACTAGTGAATCTGAAATCATTCGGGGCAGACATAAAATATATCACTTCAACCCAATTATCGCAGTAACTATTTTAAAAGAAACTAGCTAGATGCATGTGTGTTGCGCGGAACATCAAGATGCATTTGTATGTGTAGTTTATCTTGTGAGAGAAAAGGATGAACGAGGGAATGCCGTATTTGCGAACGTGGAGAGGGGTGTGGGTATATTTTTGCAAAATTGCCATAGTTTTGTTCCTATTTGTTAGATATAAATCTGACGGCCTATATTGCAGGATGGCACGCACACCATCATCACCAACTCTGTTTTCTACTCCCTCTGTTCCTAAATATTTGTCTTTTTAGAGATTTCAACAAGTGACTACATATGGAGCAAAATGAGTGAATCTACACTCTAAAATATTTCTACATACACATCCGCATGTGGTAGTCCATTTGAAATTTGAAAAAGACAAATATTTAGGAACGGATGGAGCATAAGAGTAGACATGGAGATATATCTCCAGCATGGTCTACAACAAAAATATGCTGGACTGGTTAGCGTCGGATGCTCGCAACGCGATGACATGAGTTCAAATTTTGTCTTTAACTTTAGATTTTTATAATATATATTACTTATTTAATATATGCTTCTTTCACTACTGTACTGACAGTGGAACCCATAGTGTACTTAGAATACAAGATTAAGGATGGACTTGTTTCTTTTTAACTTTCTGTACGAAGCTGTAGCCACCCTACAAGTCACGTGTACACTATACATGCAATTAATTTTTTTAGAGGGACAATCATACACGCAATTAACTCAAATGGATTGGATGTCACTATTATTTCCAGCATAAGAGCATCTCCAACGGCAGCCGGCAAATTTCCTCTCGCTTTCCTTCCGCGGAGGATGACATCAAACGCCAGCGGCATACATTTTCACAACTCTAACCAACCAGATGAAATTTGTGCAAACACGGACTGATTTCATATAAGCATGAAGGATTTCGTATAAAAAAGTCAGCTCTTCATATAAACATGATGGATTTCATTACATTTACATGAACTAAGCGGTGCCAATCCGGCTCTCTTGGTATAATTAATACTCCCTCCATCCGGAAATACTTGTCCTAGAAATGGATGTATCTAGACTTATGTTAGTAATAGATACATATAATTTATCCATTGTTAGAACAAAAATTTCCCGCCAGCTGGAGAGGGAGTACATAATCTAAATGGTCGCCCGCGGATCCCTTTGTCTTCCTCATGTTCGGCAGATACGTTGCGGGGTCGACGAAGGTCCTCGGAAGAGACGAAGAAGCAAAGAAACCACCTGAATGCGCAGTCGTCGCCTCGGCGGTGGCCTTCATGGGACCCAAGTGGCGGCGGCCTCCCATGTTCTACTTCTCCTCGATGATGGCGGCGGACATGGAGAAGCTGGCCACCGACTCGTCGCTCTCCACACACCCGACTTCTGTCTCTACATGCATGGTGCTGCCGCAGGCACGGGAGGCGCGCCCACAGACACGGGAGGCGCGGCACCGCAGACACTGGTGGCGCGGTACGACGCGGCAGCAACGACGCCCGTGCCGGTGTGCTCGCCGACGTGCCAGCGTGGAGCAGCTCGCCACTCCTCATCGAGCTGAACTGGAGCGGTGAGTTGCTGAACCACGCGCCTGCTTGGGGCGGCAACTGGCTCCGTCAGGCCAAGCGAGGTTGGTGAAGCACCGAGCGGCCTCGCCCGTATCCGGAGGGCTCGGCGAGTGTCAGCGTTCTGGGAACGGGGGTCCTCAGACTTGCCTGCCTGCGGCCTGCGGCGTGGCTCAAAGGGGGGGGCCCAGCACGACCCATCTTCACCAACACAAACCCAAGACCCTCACGAGGGGCCAAGCCTCGCGGGGCGGACGACGCGGAGCTTCCTCAGGCATGGCCTCATCAGGCTGGCTCACGAGGAGGCAGAGAGATCAAGGCGGGGTACCTCACGAGGTGCCCGTGACGCAAGCCATGACGACCAAGGGCGCCAGGCGGGTGCCAGCCCGCGCAGTGTCCTCCTTTCCTCTTTGGTGCAAAGGGGGCAAGCACAGCCGCGGAGTACCGAGGCATCAGGCAAAGGTTTCCATTTCGGTGCAACAAGACCAAGACCGAAGGACTGCAAGACGGAGGTCATCGTGGAGCCCAAGACGACGTCACCACCAGAGCTTTGTGTAGGCGAAGACTACTTTTGTCAGGGTAGCTAGTACTAGCTGTCCCCCTTCAAATTAGCCCTCCATTGTTGGCTCCCTTCCCGCTTGATGTTTGGGAAGAGGACCAGGGCATCTATAAATAGGACCAGCCACCCACATAGGAAGGGGGTTCGATCAGAGAGAGAGAGAAAGGTGACTGAACTCCTCCTAGCAGTTCATCGCCCCATCCAAGAAGAGACCCTCGCGAGGCTGTTCTTCCTTGTATCACTCATTATCATCATCCCAAGAGGCAATCCACCACACCACACATTGGAGTAGGGTATTACACCACAACGGTGGCCCGAACAAGTATAAACCCGGTGTCTCTTGTGTTGTTCTTTCCATAGTTTAGATCTTAGCGAGGCGGAGGGGTGCAGGTAGGTAGGAGGTGAAATCTCTGCGCGCACCCCAGTGTTCGAACCTCAAGGGTCTGCCGGAACCCGAAATCCAACATTTGGCGCGCTAGGTAGGGGTGCACCGGGATTCGTCTTCCACCACCCCTTTCTCCTCCGACCATCACGCCCATGTCTGACACTCGTCGGGCCCGCGCCGAGCGCTGGGCCGCTCTCGCTTCCCACGTCGCCCAGACGGCCCCTGTCGGCGGGCGTCCTCGCCGTTCCCCGTCACCTGCCTTCAACGCCGCCATCGGCCTGGCGGGGGACGAGCAGCATCCGTCCGTGCGGCAAGACGGCCGCACCGCAACTCCCTCGCTCACCCCAGCTCGTTCTTCGTCCCGCGCCCTCCGCGCGCCCATGGAGGCATGGGCTCCACTCATCGCGGCAAACGGGCTCCTGCGCTACCGTCCCGTCGACGACATCTACGAAGAATGGCTCTCCTGCACCGTCCGTTCTGCTGCACCGCACCCCGCCCCGCGCGGGCGATGAAGCTCCGGCGGTGCCCCGGCCGCCTCCTCCTCAGGAAGGCGCCATGGCTCCAAGGCGCGTGGCCCCTGGGCAGAACCCGCTCCGTCAGGTGCCAGCGCAGCAAGAGCAGAGCTGTCAAGAAGTCCCTCGCCCGCAAGAAGCTGCCCGGGCGCTCCCTGCAACAGCATGTCGTGACCATGCTCCTGCTCCCGCACGTCAAGACCCTGCGCTGCTCCCAGCTGCAGCACGTGGGGACATGCAAGACCAAGCTCCCCGTCACCCAAGGCCTCCCGTGGCCACAGCAGGCTGCCGCGCCTTCATCGCCGAGCTACGCAGCGTCGCGTGGCCCGGCAAGTTCAAGCCAGACCTACCTCCTCGCTACGACGGCACGACTGACCCTGCGGAGTTCCTCCAGCTCTATGAGCTGGGCATCGAAGCTGCCAACGGAGACGAGAAGGTCATGGCGAACTGGTTCCCCATGGCACTCAAGGACGTGGCCCGCACCTGGCTCCTGAACCTGGCTCCAGGCACAATCTCCTCCTGGGATGAGATGCACACCCGCTTCATCGCCAACTTCCAAGGCACTCGCGACCGGCCACCCGCCGTGAGCGACATGCGCCGCATAAAGCAACAGCCCGGGGAGACCCTGCAGAAGTACATCCAGTGCTTCAACAACGTGCGCCTCAAGATTCCCAAGGTGACTGAGGAGGCCATCATCTCAGCCTTCTCCGACGGTGTGCGCAACGTCAAGATGAAGGAGGAGCTGGCGATGCATGAAGACCTGTGCACTTCCTTGGAGCTATTCAACCTGGCTACCAAGTGTGCCAGGGCTGAGGAAGGGCGTCTCTCCCTCCTCAAGCTGACTGCCGCAGACCCAGAAGAGAAGAAGCCCAAGGCCAAGGATGTGAAGCACAAGTGGGCTGCCGTGCTCGCGGCAGAACCAGACACCAAGCGGGGCAGAGATCAGCCCGAACCTTCCAAGGGCAACCGGTACTGTGTGTACCACGACCTCCACACCCACAACACCAACGAATGTCAAGAGCTCCGAGCCATGCGAGAAGGAAGGATCGACCGTCACCCTGACCGCGGTGACCGGGGCTACGGTCGAGCAGGAGGAAGGAACGCATGACACTGGGAAGACCGTGGCCCGCGCCAAGGGTGGCGCGATCAGCCTCGCGAGGATCGCTGGCAAGACCCACCTCGCGAGGGAGACTGGAGGGATCAGCCTCGCGAGGATCGCCCGCAAGGCAACGCAGGCCTCCCACCGCTGCCGCCGCAGCCAAGGAGAAACGAGGACTGTCGCCAGGACGAGGGGGCTAGGGGCTTCCAGGAGCCGCGCGCGATCGCCTGCATCCTGGGCGGGGCACAAGCCCCAGCCTCTCAGCGCATCTTCAAGCAGTTCGCCCGCGAAGTGAACGCAGTCCTCCCCAGGCTCGAAGCCACGCGCCCTCTCAGGTGGTCGGCGTGCGCCATCACGTTCAGCTCAGCAGATCAGCTCAAGTGTGCGGCTACAGCCGGAGTCCTCCCGATGCTTTGTTCCCCAATCGTCAGCAACATGGTGGTCACCAAGACCCTCATCGATGGCGGGGCAGGGCTCAACGTCTTGTCCGTGGAAACATTCAACAATCTCCAAGTGCCCTATAGCCAGCTTCAGCCAACCAAGCCTTTCTCTGGTATCACCGACGGCTCCACGATCCCGATTGGGCAGGTCCGCCTCCCTGTCACCTTCGGGGCACGCGACAACTACCGCACCGAGCTCATCGACTTCGACGTCGCTCACATTCTCCTGCCATACAACACCATCCATGGGTACCCAGCGCTAGCCAAGTTCATGGCCGTAACTTACCACAGCTACAACGTCCTCAAGATGCCAGGAAGCGGCGGAGTCATCACGGTGCCCTGTGAAGAGAAGGACGCGGTGTGTTCCCTGGAACGAGCCTTTCAGGCCGCGTCACTGGAAGACCCGGATTGCGGAAGCAGGAGGCCTCCCGAGACCGCCCCTAAGAAGAAGAAGACATCGTCCGGCCCGACCACTCAGGAGGCAGGCCCCTCCGGGCCCGCGCCTGCCAAGGGGGAACCTCCTTCCATCGCATAGGAAAGCGCGCCCGGCGCCCTCCTCAGGCAGGGCTCGGGGGCTCTCCCCTGGAGGGCCACCGACCTAGCTAGGGTCACGAGGGAGGCGCTTGGGCACCACACGGAGGCATGTTTCGAAGCACGTTTCCCTCAAGAAGGAGCAAGGCAAGGAGATCCAGACCCTCAGGAGTTCGTCAGCAAGGCCATTCAGGAGCTACAGGAGTCAAGAGTCATGAAAGGCGGCCGCCGCCTACCAGCAGTGGCTCCCCATCCAGGCGAGGATGGTGGGCTGCACGTCTGCATTGACATACCAAGGCTCACCCGAGTCGCCTCTCTGAAGCGCCTCTGGCCCTCGCGAGTGGGGCGCTGCGGAGGCCCACCCCACAGCTACGTTCGCATGCCTTACGGCTTGCCGAACGCGGCTGCCACGTACTAGCGCCTCATGAGGGGCATCACGGAGGCACGAGAGGCCAGGCGTTCCGCAGCCCTGGCGGGGATGGAGATGGTCCGCGAGGAGCCACCAGCGCCTCCGGAGCTTCCCGAGGCCCCTGGGCCTGGGGGCTCGTGAGATCGGCTCCTGCAGCCCACCGAGTCTGCTACACCAATGCTCCTTCGTCCTCATTGTCATCAGGTGACATCTTTCGAGTTTCATTTCCGGCTGGGAGCACCCCCCCTAGGGCTGCATTATTCCCAGGCCGCGTGGGTCCGTCCCTGCGGCGTGTATCCCTTTTTTATTTCATATTGTTAGCTTACCTTGTTGGGGGCGCCCCTCGGGCTGCATGATCCCCAAGTCGCTCGGGCCTGACCCTGTGATGTCCGCCTTCCCAGCATCTATTTGAACGAATCCACTCCTTCGCGGCTAATGTGTTTTACTTAGTTGCCTGCTCAGCTGACGCCAACTAACGGAGCTGCTCCCAAACGGCACGACGCTTGCGCATGGGTCTGTCCCTGCAACGCCGACAAACCTGGATGGCTGAGCTCTGGCCGCGGCAGCCCTACATAGCGTCACCTCGTCAAGCCTTCAGTGCCTCACTACCCCTCGGAAGCAACCAACGGCTGACTATCAATTGTCATGGCAACCCCTCGTTTTTTCTATGATGGGTCTACAGGATCTCTTAAAGGAGCTGTGTCAGGCGAGACCCTTGCGGTGTCTCCTCCACTCTCGTCCGCGCGAACCGCTTGCACGTTAAAGGGGGGGTGCCTGAGCATCGCGACTCAGGGCTCCTACTGGCTCTCCAGCCCTCACCCTCTGGCCTTGACCACGGCATCGCGACCTGGCATACCAACGACGACTGAGACTCGCTCGAGGGCCGGTACCCGAGGACGTAGAGCAGAAAGGGGAGCAAAGGCGAGAGGGGAGACACACACGAGGACCTCGCCGGGCAACCTCGCGCCTGCCGATGCACGGACCCGGCGACACACCAGAGAGCGGCCCCTGATTCTCGAGATAAGTCATCACCCGGAAGTGCCAGCTATCGTGGGACCATCCCCGCACCTAATGCTATCCCGTGTTAGCGACGCCGCTCTCCTTTCTCACCAAACGACGGCTGCTTGGGCGCCAAAGGGGACCTCCTGAGCATCGCGACTCAGGGGCTCTTACCGGACTCCGGGTCGCTCACCTCCTGGCCTTGACCACGGCATCGCGACCTGGCATACCAGCGACGGCTGAAGCCGCCTTGGGACTGGGACCTGTCGGTGCAGAGCACCAAGCCCTCGTGAGGTTCGAAAGGGAGGACTGAGCTAAGACGGAATGAGCAACTCGCACAATTCTATGACAAGGGTTATATTAACAAAACAGGATCACACGCACCTTACAAGCCCCCACGGGACGCGTTTTTGATTCCTCGCAGGGAACAGATCCTAAGGGGACACTAACTACGCGCGCCCCAGCAGAAGATGCCATCATCAACAGTGGGCCGTCAAGCACCGGTGCCAACCCCATCCAGATCAGAGTCGGCGGCGGCCTGATGAGCCCGCCTTGCTCCTGGAGCGGAGCCGGCTCGGGGGCTCGTAGCTGTCGTCGCTCGTCTCCAGAGTCGCAAAGAGCTCGCCAGAGTCGCTGGAACCTCCGACGCCTCCTCCGCCTGAGGAGCCGTCAAGGGAGCGGTCGGCGGGCCCAGTCCTCGCCGCAGCAGGGCCCCGGCCACCTCTCCCGGGGCAGCACTCCAGCCGGCGCCCGCTCGCATCGAAGACCTTGAAGAGCATCACGGAAGCACCATCATAATCCAAGTGGATCGCGAAGACGCCCCTTGTCCTGCAAACCCGGGCGATCCCTCTCCAGCCCCGAGTCATGAAGACCTCGCCCGGGGCAACGACCGCGACCTCTGCCTCGGTCGCGAGGGTGCTGCAGCCAGCGTGCTGCAGTCAGAGCTCCAGGGGCTCCCCTGCGGGATGATGGAGGCGAAGAAGGGAGGAAGGTGAATCCAAGACTGAAGAGGAATGGCGACGTGGAGCACGAACTCTCGGGAGGAGCCCTCGGTGTGGACCCCAGGGGGAATGACTCACACCTTCGTAACTCATCGGCGCCGACGGCGGTGCCGCCCGTGGCGATCAGCATCAGCTCCTTCAGGGCCCTCTATGTGGGCATACAAGGGAAGCGGGAACCCCGGCGGCGCCCACTCGCACCAAGGCCTCGACACCACCTGAAGGGCCCCTTCGTCCGGGCCACGGGGGACGAGCCATTTCTTTGGCGAGAGTGGGTCTGGTTCCTCTCAGGGAGCCTTTCCCTTCTCTGCCGTCGAGAACCGGCGGATCGGAGCCATCGCAGCAAGACGGAGCAAGGACCGGGAAGAAGGAGAAGCAAGAAGGGATGGACTGGAAGGGCACGCGCCGTTCCGTACTTATAGCCGGCGAAGGCCAACCGCCGCCTTCCACTATTGCAGGTAATCATGACCCACTTTGCATGCGGGGACTTGTCCAATCCGTGCAGTTGCCGAGGCGCCATGGAGAAGTGGAGACGCCCACGTCCAATCAACCGCCATGCGTCGCCCAAGGCCGCAGGCTGTTAGGGCCCGCGGCGCTTCGCTCTTGCCCTTCCGCCTCCCTGCACGGCCAAGTCCGGGCGCGCCTTGGGCCCGGGGGCTACTGTCGGCGTTCTGGGAACGGGGGTCCCCAGACTTGCCTGCGTGCGGCCTGTGGCGTGGCTCAAAGGGGGGCCCAGCGTGGCCCATCTTCACCAACACAAACCCAGGACCCTCGCGAGGGGCCAAACCTCATGGGGCAGATGATGCGGAGCTTCCTCAGGCACGGCCTCATCAGGCTGGCTCACGAGGAGGCGGAGAGATCAAGGCGGGGTACCTCACGAGGTGCCCTTGACGCAAGCCATGACGACCAAGGGCGCCAGGCGGGTGCCAGCCCGCGCAGTGTCCTGCTTTCCTCTTTGGTGCAAAGGGGGCAAGCACAGCCGTGGAGTACCGAGGCATCAGGCAAAGGTTGCCATTTCGGTGCAACAAGACCAAGACCGGAAGGACTGCAAGACGGAGGTCATCGTGGAGCCCAAGACGACAATACCACCAGAGCTTTGTGCAGGTGAAGAGTACTTTTGTCAGGGTAGCTAGTACTAGCTGCCCCCCTTCAAATTAGCCCGCCATTGTTGGCTCCCTTCCCGCTCGATATTTGGGAAGAGGACCAGGTCATCTATAAATAGGACCAGCCACCCACAGAGGAAGGGGGGTTCGATCAGAGAGAGAGAGAGAGAAAGGTGACTGAACTCCTCCCAGCAGGTCATCGCCCCAGCCAAGAACAGACCCTCGTAAGGCTGTTCTTCCTTGTATCACTCATTATCATCAGCCCAAGAGGCAATCCAACACACCACACACTGGATTAGGGTATTACACCACAACGGTGGCCCGAACCAGTATAAACCCGGTGTCTCTTGTGTTGTTCTTTCCATAGTTTAGATCTTAGTGAGGCGGAGGGGTGCAGGTAGGTAGGAGGCGAAATCTCCGCGCGCACCCCAGTGTTCGAACCTCAAGGGTCTGCCGGAACCCGAAATCCGACAGCGAGCAACCTAGCCGGGTAATATGCCAGAGAACGGCTCCTCAGAAGCCATCGGAAGAGTGGAGAAAATGGTGAAGGAGGAGATGGGGGAGCGGTGGAGGGGTGCGATTCTTGCCCATTGTCTGTCTGGCCTCGTGTAAATAGAGGGCAGACGATAGGAGCTTGGCCGGCGTCTGGCCTCGTTTAAATTGAGGGCGGATGGGAGGAGCTCGGCCGATGTTGCATTTAATTCTCGCCCGCACATGAACGAACGTGTGGCCAGAGTAGGTTTCTTGGTTTGCATGTGGGTTTAATGGAGGGGTTTGATGGAGGCGAGGAGGCGTGTTCAGCCGGGCGTGTAGCGGGCGGCGCAGTACTATTCGATTTGACAGCGGGCGGCGCAGTTCCCGATATGGCTTTAATGCAGACGAGGGAGTAGCAGTTCCCAAAATGTTGAACGACCAATGCATCCTCCTTCAGTTAATGCACGAGGGAAGTAATGGGAGGAGGACCGGGAAAAGAGGTTGTACGATGTGAATGCAATGCAGTTTTCCCTCATATAAAGGCGCCCCTCCATTCCAATGCATCTACCACATCGTACGCACCTAAGAATTTGCCTAACCACCTACACTAAGCGCAAAAGAGCTCACTCCATACCCATGGCGGCGATGCGCGCGAGCGGCTAGCGGCTGTGCCAGATGGTCCACGACGTCGGCCTGCAGCATGGCACCGAGGATCGTCTCCAGACGGTGTTGGAGACCGGCTGGTGGATGGCCGCCGTTGACGCCAACTACAACTCTCAGTTGGACCAGATGATCGTTGCCACCACCAACAAGTTCACCGTCCTCAAGAAGCTCGCGAACGACATCACCGTACTCCTCCAGCCCGCGCACCCGGGCTCCTCATTGCCTGCCACCCTAATCGGTCTCCATGGCCGGAACCTCTTTTAAGCACTGGTGGCCCTGTGACACGAAGATTGTCCACTTGGAGGTCGCGCTCGCCACGAGGCGCCTCACCCTACAAGAATTCGTCGACCTACACATCCACGTGTACGAGCAAATCATGTACATAGGTATCTACAAAGCCAGTGAGGACGCTACGATGTTGGCCTTCCTCAACCGGCTGGAAGCCTTGGATGCCTTTGCTGAGAAGCACCTCGACCTCTCCACAAAAGCCGCCGCTCCTTAGCCGCCGGTCGGTGGCCCGGTGCACTAAGTTGAGGAGGAGGAGGTCGTACATTGATGGATGCATCTTTCTTCTTGCCTTCTGCAACAACCACTGCGATCGCATCATCATCGTGGCCTTAATTCTTGTTGTGATGTTGCATTCTCGTTCCAGTCAATACCGACATGTGCGGTCCCTTTTCTTAATTATATGCATCACTATAATTAGTACTCCATCCGTCAATTTATAAGTTGTGCTTACCTTTTCCATCAACTTCGTGCAATGCATGGGCATCTTGCTAGAAACACACTACTAGGGAAAAGCCTAGCAGTAGCGCCAGTTTTTGGCCTATCAGTAGCGCGGGTAGGTGCGCTACTAATAAGGCGCTAAATCTAATGCTTAGCAGTAGCGCCTACAGGCACTCGTTACTGCTATATATACTTAGTACTAGCGCTTGCCTAGTCAAGCGCTACTGCTAATTACTAGTAGCGCTTTCGAAAACAACCGCTACTACTATTATTCCCTATTCCATTTCTCTTGAATTTTAGGTCGTATTCATATACCTGTATACAATTTTTCATACAGTAGCAATTTAGAGATTGTTTTTACATCATAATGAGTTATTAAATCACTAGGTGAAAGAACTTTGGATTAGTTTCAAGTGCATGGATCCAAAGTAACCAATGGTCGCTTTGGATACATCCATTTGAAACTAATCGACGGTTCTTTCACCCAATGACATAATAACTTATCATCATCATCATCATAATATCATTAACAACTTATCATAATAATACATCATTGTCACATAACTCCTCATAATCATCATTTTCGTCCAATGTCATGTAACAACTTCGTCACTAGTTATAATAACAACTCCTCCTCATCATCATCATAGTAATAATAATCACTACTCCTACTCAGCATCACCATCAAGTCTAAGACATTGTAGTCATATATAATCAACACTAACTCATTGTTCTTAATACTTAGGACCTACTCCTCTCTCCTAGCTAAAATACCATAAAACAGATAAACCGGTCCTTCACCATAATGGAGAATGGACATAAACCTATCTCCAACTTGTGGCTTGCGCACATTCATTTTGTCTCCAATTATTTGCGTGTGCGCATTCATCACTTTGCTCCATTCTTTGATTTTGAGCCTTCCATCATTTGAAGAAATCAAGTATGCAGTATGGTAAGCCTCCGAAGGAGTTGGTCGTAAGCTAACCATATGCATATCACCTTCGGTAAATAGCATATCAGGCACAACCTGCTTCGGGAGCCTCTGTTCAAAAATGGAATAGTAACATATATAGTTAGCAATGGTTTACTTAAGAATAATGTATGCAATGAAGTTACCATCATTAACAAAATCTTACCAAGTTTTTGGCAATGAAGTTATCATCAAGCAATGTATGGACTAGTGGCACGTATCTAGTATAATTTGGGTTGATAGAGTGACTATTTTTGAAGGCCTCAACATCTTCTATGAATGAGACAAGATAACCTTTCTCCTCACAATTAAGCTTGGAGTCATAGCTGTAGTATGTGTTGTCTACTACCTTCCGAGTATTTCTTCAAGATAAGAAATAAGCTGAAAATTATAAATAAATAAGTTTAGTACATATGAACAACAAATAGTTTTAAATTAACAACATAAATTACTGAACTTGACAAATTAGTTTGGCAAACTCACATCTAGGCAAAACTGGAGGCATATCCACATCCACCCAGATGTCGATATTATCATCATCATCATAATCTTCGGGACAAATATCAAATCTTATTTGCATTCCCTCCTCAAATCCATATGACTTGAAGAGAGCTTCCCAATTAGAGCAACCAAAATGGGAGCGATCGACCGCATTGTAGAACTTAACCAGAAACTCATAACCATGTTTAGTTCTTAAGTGAGCCCTCCTCGTCTCCACATTCTCAAAGTCATCTAAACCAAAACCAAGCTTCTCCAATACATATGGTCTAGCATGGCACGGGATGTACTAATCGAATTGAAAAAAATCCATAAATTACACGTTGAACAAAAGAAGCACAAGTGATGATATTAAATACGATGAAATGCTTGTCGTTGCGTACCATACAAACATTGAAGGTCTCTTCCAGCTTCACGGTTAAAAACCTATCGTTTTGCAGGTGAGGAAACATGTCGCACACACCTCGGTCATCGTAGTAGTACACACACTCCGGGATCCCATCGTCATCAGACATATCCTGTGTTCAAAATTCAAAGATTATAACTCGATGGCAAAACCCAAAAAATCTGGCATGACCTTTGCCAAAAAAGGACATATCGAGCGCCTGAAATTTGCCGGAACAGAAATTAATCAACACTCTGGCAAAACATAGGCCACTTATCGATGGTCATTGCATTTCAATGGTTCAAAATATGAAAAAAAACATTTGAAAATATCTTATATATAATCCTAACAGTAAATAAACTAGTTTTATTAACTACTTACTAAATAAACTAGTTTTATTAACTACTTACTAAATAAACTAGTTCTATTAAGCACTTACTAAATAAACTAGTTCTATTAATCACTTAATATAAATAAACTAGTTATAATGATCACTTACTAAATAAACTAGTTACCTATGATTTGCAA